>NC_139642.1:51197945-51255445 GCF_964638095.1 Poromitra crassiceps | reverse complement strand
AGCGTGTGTGTGTGTGACACCACCCTCATGGGGGAACACAAAACACGTCTTTATTGTGTTAGCGGCCGCCCACTGCTCTTGATTAAGGGTATCGCAGGGAAGGAAGTATAAAGAATGTCTGCTGAGAAATGCAAATGCGTTATTATACAACTACACTAGGTCACATGATCTAACGGTTAGATCATTAGATACGGAGATCGTTAGATTCGAAACCTATGAAATCCATTCAACAGCCTTTTGATCCTGCACCCAGGCCCAGTGTGGCCTAGCTTTGGATGTGCGTGTCCCTGTCTACTTTTTGCTCCATTCAACACTCCTCGTTACTTTCTCAGTAAGTCATAGTGTGACATTAACTTCTATTTTATTCGTAACTTCTATTTTATTCTATTTTATTCTTTATGGTACATTCCCATGCCTCTTGTAATGTTTGATGTTTATATTTTTCCATGCCTGAGGGCGAGCAACTGTATGACTCAATTTCCCCTCGGGGATCATCAATAAAGTTATTTTGATTTTGAGTCTGCTGAACTACACGGCCATTTCTGCTATAGCTGTGGAAATGTGATATGATATACAGGCCATTACATTTCAAAAGTATTCAAACCATAAGAAATGTCTTCAATGTGTAGCCTACATGGGTTTTTAACTAATATAGATAGTGATGCTGGTATCTTGCTTCATAAATAAAGTTGTGTGTGGAGTGCACATAAAAACATTGAGGTGATTTATGTGAAAATGATCAGATGAATTATGTTTGAATTATGATTGATGATAAAAAATATAAAAGAAATAAAATAATTACAATATAAATCCATCAATATATAATATAAAACCATAACAAATACCACACAGAGATACCTGTTTTTGCAAATGAACTCTTCTTGACCTGTAGCCTTCTGCTATCTATGCAGATCACTAGCTACAGTATATCGGCGTCATCATTGTACGGAGGTCATCAGTCCCCACTCCCCTCTGTTACATAATGGTAATATGAACTTCATATGAAATTCCTTCCTGGCAGAGCTACCGGCATATTCCCAAGAAATCGTGAATGATTTCCTGCATAAAACAATCCGTCCTTGTTTGCCTGTTATCACGTGTCTGTGAGCATGCTTACAGACATGCCTCCAGGCACGTGTCTCTGTTGTTCAGCTGAGAGGAGCCTTTCACACACTCTCTCTCTCTCTCTCTACTCTCTCTCTCCCTTTCTCTCTCTCACTCTGTCACACACACACACACACACACACACACACACACACACACCGCAAACCCCACCCACTAAATCCCTTTATCAGCCAAGTTGTCATTTAACATTCAGCTCAATAGTTTAATTAGCAGCACCTACGGTATATTTAAGCAATAGATCACGACAGGCCGTGGTATTGTACTCATTATACCACACCTAAGGGTGTTTTCGCCTATAACCTGACATTGCCAGATGGGGGCGCTATTGTTTGTTTTCACAAACCAAACCGCACATCCATCTGGGTATGGCCTGCCCAGAGATGATCACGGCAGAGGCCATGGCCTCCGTTGCCCCTCCCTCTGGTCGTGATGCCCTGAGATCCCTAAGGCCACCTTGGCAATGCCCTGCTACCAGCCTGCTACTGTCAGTTACTTTAAAAGCCTCAGTGATCTCAGTTTAATGTAGTCTGCTCTATGCAAAGGATGTGCAATTGGCTCATTTTTACCACACAATTTAAGAAACATCGCTGTCAATAGAGTAATGGCCTTTGTGCCCTGGCATGTATCCTTGTGCCCTAAAAAGATATGTGACGCCATAGGCCAAATGGCCTTGCCCCTAAAATGACAACATTCCCACCCTGCCCCTGACTTGAATCTGCCTTAACCTGAAACACATTGAAGGTTTTAGGTGTAATGGAGGGATTCTGCCAGAGGGTGGCACCGCTCAGGTCTGAATCCACAACAGCTGGGGTGGACCAAGAGAGCACAAAACTCCCTCTCTAGCCAAGCTGAAGGGAAGCAGCGCTGTCGTATGGACAGCTTGAGACACATTTGAGGAAATGGGCTCAAAAAGGGCCTCCAGAACTTACAGCACTTCCACAGTTTCCTCTTAGCCAATGTTTCATGAAGTGATGGCCAAAGAGGACCTCTCACCAAACCCCTTCATGAGATTGTTGACACACACTTAGTAGAATTTGCCAGTCCAGAATAGATCCAATTTAATACTAGTGGGTCAATGTGTCTCTCCCCCGTGACCACTTCAGCAAGCCAATTTGCTTTGTAGTTAGCAATGGTGGATTGCGTTCACACTCCCTCGGTAGTCTGCACTACCTAGCCAGCACTTTTCAATGTCAACTGTTTTCTGTTTTTGTGTGTGTGTGTGTGTGTGTGTGTGTGTGTGTGTGTGTGTGTGTGTGTGTGTGCGTGCGTGCGTGCGTGCGTGCGTGCGTGCGTGCGTGCGTGTGCGTGTGCGTGTGCGCGTGTGTGTGTGTGTGCGTGCGTGCGCTGGTTACCCAGTTCACTTGCCCCTCCTCATGCTGGTGGCCACCCGAGCCCTATTGTGCACATCTTTTATGTGTTGCAATAAGAACAGGTGGCTATTGAAACCAATGTGTTGAAGCTATAGCTTTCTCTTGTTTCAAGATCAAGAGGTGTAATAAATCAGTCATCCACCAGGAGTCCCCATACATACACTACCTGAATCAGGTTTAGTACCTACTGATCTGTCCTATCTAGATGAAGGGCTCCTTTACTACTAAGGTAGGAAAGGAGGACAGATTAGTAGCTGCAGTTTTCGCCCCTGAATTGGCTACACTACAATGTTGTCCCGGGTGAGAATGTTGGTGACAGAGCTACAACCTAAAGTTTCTGGTGTTGTTAATTCCCTGTAGGATCTCAATGAAGCCATATAAAAGGATCATTGCCATGACAAAAGCAGTAAGACAGGACAATCAAGTCCTCGATGACCCGAGAGTTTGCCAATGGGCAGGAGAGAGAAGAAGATGGACCAGTTTTAAAGGAATGCCAGGTATGGGGACATGGACAGAAAGACGTAGACACAACCAAAGAAGGAAGAAGAGAACATAGACAGTGTTTTGGTGCTAAACAGTTGAGACTAATCATTTGAGAAAGATTTGATATAAAGTCACAGAGAGTGACTGACTGACACAACCCACCACCAAAGGAGGAGAGGAGAAGACGAAGAACAGGGCTCAGTCACTCCTGGCTAGTCCGCTATGGGGAACAGTGGTAAGAGTTTTTCAATTGACAAGTTGCGTTGCATGTCTGTTTACAGTGAGCTGCTGTGCAGTGAGACAGTAAGTTAATAACACATTTTTTATTTGTGTTTTATTTTCGCAGTCTGAATTTCATGTGTTATTATAATATAATAATTAAGCTACCTTATACATAATACTGTATACCGTCAGGGAAGTAAATCCTTGATATCCGATTGAGGTGATGAAATGAGCTAATTTATTGATTTACTTTTACTTCTTTTGATTCATGGTCCTTTTGATGGGGGGTGGGTTGTGCTACAGTTCACACAGCCGTACAGGCTCTGTCTATCGACAGGAAACAAGCGCTCATATGTGTGTTGTTGGCTGGTAACCTATGAACTACATTACACAGCCAATGACATTGTAAATGTCACCATTGTGCTTTGTATAGCTGTTGTTATGAAGATGCTGGGAGACAACAGCAAGTTAACAAAGTTGAAAATATAAAATTGTAAAGGGTTAAATTCCTCGCCCGTGCTTCTTGTGCCTGATGATGGCTGTGTTTTGCTCTCAAATTCCCTCCCTCATTCTTTCAATGTCTCTCCAAAGACTGCTAATGAAGCCAGGCCCCGCATCATTCTGCTAATGAAGCCAGGCCCCGCATCATTCTGCTAACGAAGCCAGGCCCCGCATCATTCTGCTAATGAAGCCAGGCCCCGCATCATTCTGCTAATGAAGCCAGGCCCCGCATCATTCTGCTAATGAAGCCAGGCCCCGCATCATTCTGCTAATGAAGCCAGGCCCCGCATCATTCCCATCCAAAGACTGCTAACGAAGCCAGGCCCCGCATCATTCTAATGAAGCCAGGCCCCGCATCATTCTAATGAAGCCAGGCCCCGCATCATTCTAATGAAGCCAGGCCCCGCATCATTCTGCTAATGAAGTCAGGCCCAGCATCATTCTAATGAAGCCAGGCCCAGCATCATTCTGCTAATGAAGCCAGGCCCCGCATCATTCTAATGAAGCCAGGCCCCGCATCATTCTAATGAAGCCAGGCCCCGCATCATTCTAATGAAGCCAGGCCCCGCATCATTCTGCTAATGAAGCCAGGCCCAGCATCATTCTAATGAAGCCAGGCCCCGCATCATTCTAATGAAGCCAGGCCCCGCATCATTCTAATGAAGCCAGGCCCCGCATCATTCTAATGAAGCCAGGCCCCGCATCATTCTGCTAATGAAGCCAGGCCCCGCATCATTCTAATGAAGCCAGGCCCCGCATCATTCTGCTAATGAAGCCAGGCCCCGCATCATTCTAATGAAGCCAGGCCCCGCATCATTCTAATGAAGCCAGGCCCCGCATCATTCTAATGAAGCCAGGCCCCGCATCATTCCCAGAGATTGATTTTCCAGTCTCACTTCATCAGAGAGTGAATACTCAATCAATGTGTCAGACAATGAATGAATAAAACGGTGATCTGATTATGCCCGTGTATAGCCTGGCAGGCAGCTATTTCAATTTGCGTAAGTAATATGATCACGTCCTCCATATCAAGGATAGCAAAATGACCCTTTCATCATTGAATTGGCTTGTTTATTGCTCTTCAAATGCTCATAAAGCTATCTGTGAAAATGTATGACGACGATCAATTTCTCCTCTCCTCTCCATGTTCACAGGGAGCCATGGGGCAGCAGTGGGGATCGCTGTGGGCTTTTCCATCCTGGCTCTCCTTTTCACCATCGGCATTGTCCAATTCTGCTGCAAGTACAAATGCAAAAAGTGCAAAAAATGCTGCAAGAAAAAGGGTGAGTGGATTCATAAGATCTCCTTGCATTCTATTACTGGCATACAACTGCTTACATGCTAGACAGCTAGACCTTAGTGGCTCTCAAACCTTTTTTCGCATCAAGCACCCCTACACTGACACAAATTAGACCACGGACCCATATTTTATACAATCTTTGCTTTTAGAAGTTTTATTACAGAAAGTGTATGAACCCCATGACCATCTGTCATTGTGTTACTTATGGATTAAATTATAGTGAGAATACAATTGTCCCCCTTTTTGTTGGGGACCCCTGGAATGCCCTCAAGGACCCGTGGGGGTCCCCGGACCCCACTTTGAGAACCACTGCCTTACATAACATCAGCTAACATGACTGTTTGGTGTGTTTTTCTCTTTCTTACTCTGTCTCTGCAGAGCCCTCATTGAAAGACAAAGTGATGACGTAAGTGTTTATCTCTGTAAAGTTCTTTCAAGTGCATACTCCTTTCTTCCTCTGCAGTTGCTTGTGAGGTTGTCTGGGTAACTCTGACGTGTTTGACCTTTCTATCTACAGCAAGGTGGGCATCAAGAAGTCCCCATCTCCCTTCACCATCAGCAGCATGGTGAAAAAATGACACCTGCAGTTCAGTCACACAGGAAACTGTCAACAACAGAGGACAGTCCCCATGTCTTAATAGTTCAATGATGTTCATCATGTCTTCATTTATAAGTAGACGTTTGTGTTTTCTTGTGCTGGGTATGATGTGTCAACCAGTTGCTTTTCAGCCCATTTCAGCTGAAAAGCAACTGACACGTCATACCCAGCTGTCAGTGCGACTGCGTCTAGTCCCCATGTCTGTCACATTCCCACACACTGCGTAACAAAGTTGGCTGCTATATTATTCCTCAGTTATGCATAATAATATCCATTGGGAAACCAAGATGTGAGATCTTGGTTTTAACATATGATCTGTTCCTGGGTCCTGTTGCTGTAGCCTAATGTATCTTGATGTTACAATGTTTCTGTTTGAACTTGTACTGTAAATGAATGAGGGAAACCACATGTTACCTTTGGGCACTAGGATTGCATCTCTATGTAAACACCCTACCTGTATATATTATGATTGTAACACGTTCCCATTGGCAGGGCGTCAAATTACACTTATTTGCCACGCCTCCTCTGCGGTGTATTGATTGCAGATGTGAAAGGGTATCTTCACGTCATATTTGGATGCACACGTTCCTCCAGCACAGACACCGGCACATGGTCATGGTTTCTTTATCCGAGCAGGCCACCGCTGTTGCTAGAGCCGCGTCTACAGCTACTGGCCCGGCAACATTTCGTGGGAGCCACAGCTCAAATTGCTGGGCAAGGTTAGGCCCTTGCAAGGACCTGCACCAATTGAAGGATGTTTCATCTGTACATTTTACAATGATAAAAAGTTAATAAAATAATTTACATTTTTACATTTTAATAGCGGAACATTACATTTTTACATTTTATATATATACCGGTATATACATATACATATATATATATATATATATATATATATATATATATATACATACTATACTATATACTATTTGCCAGTTTCACTGTTTGTCACGTCTGTCACACTTTCATGTGGTGTTAAGAGTCAAGATACTGTGTGGGACTCTAGTGGTTCAGTTTTGAGTAAGCACACACAGACACACACAGCCATACAGCCACAGACAGTCAGAACGACCGGCGAATGAGAATAACTTTTGGGTCGAACAGCAACTCAAACGGCGGATCAGTTCTCTTGTATTGACTTCCCTTCAAATCTACCGGTTCAATTGGTTGGCTGAGTTTTAGGCAAATTCTATGTTTTCTAGATTTTAAAGTAAACATTTTATTATTGTGCAAACCTTGTTAATTTCATTGACTAAAATTAAAACTAGATTAAAACAACCCCTAGATGTTAATGAAATAAAAACAAAGTTGTGATTACAAAACCTATGAGGAAATTGACATTTTTGTCAACGAATAAAAACTATATACGAAATGTTGAGGAAGGGTGAATTGGGAAGAATTAATCAGAAGAGAAGAAGAAGTGAACCAGTGTCTGGATTGCACATTCAAACCTTAATACATTGCATAATAACATCATTAATCGATCTTTCCAATGAGTTTGGAAATTGTAGAGAAACATTTAAATAATGCATTATCTAAGCCCGTTAGATTTTAGTCAACTTAATTTACAGTAGATTTAGTCAACTAAAATCTTGTGATATTTAGTCAACTAAACTAGACTAAAACTAAAACATTTCAGATGACTGAAATATGACTCAAACTAAATGGCATTTTAGTCAAAAGACTATTATGACTAAAACTAAATCCAAATTGGCTGTCAAAATTAACACTGGTGCTAACTATGAATTGTTGAATGTAACTTACTGTAACTACAGAAAGGATTAACTATGAATCATCACATGTTCATGAAACTCCCACGATGATCCATTTCTTGAATTCAGAAAAAACAGAGTAGTTCCACAGGTCAAACAAACTATGTCAAAATCAGACGATTAGTATTTATTTGCACACAAACATCTTTCCCCAAATAACAATTAGTCACTATGAGTGACGTATTGACGAGGCACTGGGGAAATGTCAGAGGAGAAGAAGAAGAAGATAAAGAAGAAGAATGTGTTTCTGTAAAGTGTAATTCCTGCAATGCTGGTGATGTCATGCAGCGCCGTTTTTAGATGTTGTCACACCCACCCCCAGAGGAAGCTTTTGCAGTCATGCAAATTGTTGCCTTTTCTGAGTGGCTGAGATCTTCCAATTAGATTTGAACATGCGTTATACATGCTTAGGCACAGCCATTGTAGCCTATTCAAACCTGATTATGATCTGACCACGTTTCAGTGGCCCCATGGATTTGCATAGCACCATTGGACTCAAAATGCAAGTGGAAATGAACAACTTCTTGAGACTGAGACTGAGCATTGAAGCTAGTTAGCCAGCTATCTCTATAGTGCAGCTACTTGATTTTACAAGTCAGAAATGCTACATAACAGAACATATAAAATATTTGGTTCTTTTTTTTCTGAACTGTGCAGCAATGGCTCTGACCTCTTCTTGATGCTGTCACTGTGAAGGCCCAACTACTGTACATGTAATACTTTGTACAGTAGTCTTCTCTGTAATGTTGACTGCAGCAGTGACCACCCATCCCATAATATGTGTAACTCAACAAGGCATGTCCTAAAAGAAATGATCAAATATTTCATCATCATGGGTTGCCTAGCAACATTTTGATGTCATGCGCGTTGTGCAGTCGCCAGTTTATAACTATAGCGTGTGAACCTTTGTGTACCTGCTTTTGGTTGTCTGAGCAGTCCTGTGGCCTGCACAGCCACACCTCCACCACCCCTCCATTTACCTGTGGTAAAGAGTGAGAGGTTTGCCGACATGCCTCTGAGCAGCCACAGGCTGTAAAAGCAACGGCTACACAGCTAGTTTCTGCACCTAATGAGAATAGAAAACACAATGTGAGTCACGGTGTGCTTTTTGTGGGTTTTTTGCTCCTCCAACTCTGTAAGAAGCATTTCTCATGCAAGAAGCATTCACTGTATAGATAGACAGATAGATAGATAGATAGATAGATAGATAGATAGATAGATAGATAGATAGATAGATAGATAGATAGATAGATAGATAGATAGATAGATATTTTATTCAAGTGTCATGCACACAATTTGGCAACACAAACACCAATCTGGGAACCCAGAGTCTATCAGTCTGACGACTGACTCTGAGACAGACAGGGGTTTCCGCTGTAGAGCAGACGTCCCGCCCCTCCCGTCATTGTTTACAATCCGACGATATTTCATTTGCAGCCTTTTATATTATTATTGTTAGCCAAAATGTCATCTGGACCTAAAACACTTGAAGTCTGAGGCTTAATTTCAATCATGTAGAGTAGACAGTTATAGCTAGGGTAAGTGTTACCTATATAGACCTAATACACCTTTGCTCGTAACTCATAATTAATATTTAGAAAATCGAATTAACCCCTATATAGATAGATAGGCCCGTGGTTTATGTGGTGTGTTCACACTAAACTAAAAAAGAACAGTTCAACGGGTCTATCAGCTGTTCAAACAACTTCAGACAAGTCCTATTTAAGTTGTTTCAATGTAAGCATGTCATAATAGATGTCTTATTTTCCATATACAGATGATATATTGTAAGCAATGATCATAGGCTAATACACATGTTGTGGGCCTTATGTTGTTTTCTTCTTCTCCATACATTTGTGAAGCCTCACCTGACGCTGTCGGATGGCCGCTCTGTCTGACCCATTCATGCGACTTCCTCCTGGAGGGGTTGGGGGAGACCTGCCCGCGGGGCCGGGGGGGAAGCTGTAGGCGGGGAAAGACGCCCCTCCGGCGGCGGTAGGCACGCTGGTGAAGTCCGGGGAAGTGAAGCTCACCTGTCCGCTGCTGGGACTTGACCCCGGGAAGCCGTGACCGTACGCCGAGTACTCCTCCCGGGCCGCCGCGTGGGAGTAAGCCGGGGTCCAGGCACCTGTCGACGGGCTGTTATGGAGCAGGTCACCAACTCCGGGGACGTGATGATAACTGGGGAAATCTCCATACGACGGTGGCGGGATGTACTGACTGTTCAGTGACAACGTCTATGGCAGGCATACGGCGTTTCTAACGTTTTTAACGGCGTAAAGAGCGGCGTTGGGCCGGAAACCATGACGATATTTGACCCTAATGGCCTGCCATAAACGTCTGCCCCGGGTGTGTCGCCGGGTGTGAGTTGGGAGTACATGCCGGTGTCCTGGTCCGAAAAGGTAGGCTTTAATTAACTCTCAGGCGAATCAATTAACGTTAGTAAACCTCCTGGCGCATATCATAGCCGTGTCCCAGCAGGCTCTTACGCTCTGTTTCCACTTGAGTGGAAGGTGCTGAGTCACGTGTGTTCGGCTACCTGAGTAGGCTAACACTACACACTATAGATTTACTGCTTAGGAGTTCAAAAGTATCATCATGACGTCATGTTTTACCTGAGACCCACCTGGCCACTCATGGTGACGTGAGTCTTTGGTGTTTTATGCCATTTGGCATCCTTTATGTTGCATTACCACCTCCTTCTGGATTTATCCATCCACTGTTTCCCTACATTCTGTCCTTCTGGGCCTCTTGGGTCTCTTCTTCGCAGTAGCATCCAGCTTATAGTACAAGTGGCGCATCATCTCCAGAGTAAATGGTGGGAGTATAGGGAGAAGAGGACAAGTGGCGCTTCATCTCCAGAGTCTATAGGAATCGAGCACGGCACGCGTAGCATGCGAGATTCCTAGTAGGCCAAATGCCACCAATATAAACAAAATAAATATACCTAAAACTTTAATTTATTTTTTCTTTTTCTTAAAGACCCTATCATCATTTGGGATAATTATGAGCCTATTATGGGCTACCTATATCGGTCTCAGTGAGATCTTTTCAGTGCCAAATGGACACAACAAAAACTGAAAGCCGTAACAGTCAAAGTATAGTATAGGTTTTTAGAACAAAAAGGGAAAATCCGCGCCTCAGCCGACGAACGTTGCAGACTGGTGCTTCTCAGACCAGGGACAACTGATTCAAATTGAGAGATGAAATCTGGAGCAAACAGTCAATTTTAGCAAATTTTTTGTTGCACCTATTAAATTTGCTAAAATTGACTGTTTGCTCCAGATCTCATCTCTCAATATAGTATAGGTTTTATTTCGTGTCAAAAGGGCATAACACCTACACCCTTTTGACGCAAGCAAAACCCCACTTTTGACACTGAACAAGCATTGTGGGTAGAGGATTCTAACAGCACTTATGTCAGCTCAAAATGCATGCTGATGTAAGTAACGTCTATCTTGGCTTCATGATCACAGCAGTTTAGTACTCTAGTATCCTATTCATTCATATTCTAGCTCATTAGATCAATGTCATATTCCCATCAAATACTAGGGAGTGTAAACTGGTCAAGATGAGCTCTGATAGTAAGACTGCTTAGGTGGGTTTGTCTTACACTGTAGCAGGGGCGGACTGGGATTCTAATTCAGGCTGGGCATTAGATACCAAGCAGGCCAGGCCGATACGGGCCGACGCGCGTGCCGGCGTCCGAAGGGCGGCGGCGAAAAATTTGGGCCGTTTGAAGCCCAATTTGGACCGTTTGAAGCCCAATTTGGGCCGTTTGAAGCCAGATTTGGGCCGTTTGAAGCCCAATTTGGGCCGTTTGAAGCCAGATTTGGGCCGTTTGAAGCCCAATTTGGGCCGAGTCCAATTTTACAATGAGATGCACCCACTTTAACCCTGAATAAAGTAATAAAACCACAAGTAAACCAGTAGGCGGCGCCTGGCCTCCTGTTCAGTGAGTGGCCTGACTGGGGGCACCACATTTGTTTGTTTTTTTGTTTTTTTTTGCAGGCCAGGCCAGGCCAGGCCAGGCCAGGCCACCGGGCATTTGCCCGACGTGCCCGATTATGCAGTCCGCGCCTGCACTGTAGACTACTTAGCCACACCCCGTCCATTCACATTCCTTCCTGTTCATTCAGTTATCCACGGCCAGTTTAATTCATACTCCTTCCTGTCCAATCACAGTTATCCACGCTCTCCCACGCTATCAATAGCCAATCCGTCCAAGCCATATTCTTCCCTCACTTTGCCACTGAACCAATGATCAAAGCGGTAAACACTATTTCATGTTCTCGTATCTTATTATCTGGTTCTGCTACTCATGTCATGTTGTCACTCCACTGTTGCCATGTTCGTTGTTTTGCCCCACCTCCTCCCCTGCCACCACCAACGTCACGGCTTCAGGGGGATTCCCCATGGGGGGATTTCTATTCTATGCATTCCTGACGCCCTCCTCTCATCATCGCTGGAGGAGCATCATCATGGAGCCATACGCCAAACCATAATCTTGTTTTATTGTATCATTAAAGTTGATTGTGAACTTTAGTCTGTCATGATTGTTGATCAGCTCTAACTCCATTCTCGCATCAATTGGACTGTAAAAAATAACCGCGGCGCACGGAAGCGGAAGTTCTGACGGCGCGGTCATCCACTATACAGCATAAACCCGAAATATTGTCTGTCTGTCCCAGAGTCATATTAGTCATCAGACTGATAGACTCTGGGTGCCCAGATTGCACAAACACTAATATAAACAAAACACATACAAAAACACAGAAAAACAAGAAAAACTCTCCTTAAAGGACCTTTCTTCAAATAGCATGGTTTGCTAGTGGTCTTGGGTTTTTCTGATAAATTTTAGTTTAGTTTTTATTTGGTTTCAGTTCTAGTTTCATTATTATGCTGCATTCAAGCTGTGCGAATATTACCCTTAACACAAACAAAACAATGAAACTAAATTCTTCTATTTTTATTGTATTTTAATTAAGCAATATCACACAAGAGGGAGTGCTGTTGTTGGCTAATATCGTCGATATTAGCCAACAACAACACTCCCTCTTGTGTGATTGCTTTTATACAACAGTTGCACAGCATAAACAAAGCTATTCATCAAGTAATAATAGCATTTCTTTAAGTAATTTGCAACAACAGATGATTTATGTCTGTATATTCGCCTCCGCCATTAAACAAAAACAGTTTCCCCAGGATTACCAAGTCGTGCAGTTTCATGCAGTTTCCTGACTGAAAGCTAGTGAAGCTAACGTTAGCTACTTTGAGGTTAGCACAGATGATTTCATCTTACCATTCATAATTAAGGTACTTCAATCCATATTGTTGTCCCTGTGTGCGAAAACGCAGCCTAATCAAGGAAATGTTTAGAACAGCTGTGAAGTGGAGCAATATACACTGTGGCCGGTGCTGTTATCGTGAAATATCAGCACTGCTCTGGTCCAATCAAATTGCTCGGCCAAACTAACTGTTGTATAATTAGTTTTAGCAGAAAAGTTGCATTTAGTTACAAAGTAGGCCTACAAATCCAGTTTTATTTTATTTTATTTCAGTTCACTTTATTAGTTCAACTAGTGTCGTAGTTTTGTTTTAGTTTTTAGTTATTTGTAGCCTGAAGCAAAACATTGTAATTCATTTGGATGAGATAAACGTTTGGTTTATTTGTCAGTTTGATGTGGGACTTTCCTCATGTGAACTTCTTGATCATGAGGAAAAAAGAGGGAGTCTGAAAGAGGAAGTGTTTGTACCTTAATTTAGATGCCACCTCTCCACCAAACCGCTGTCCTGGTTCAGACATACAGGTTCCTATTTTGAATTTGCATGCGGGAATCCCTGCTTTGATGTATAGGGGCATTCCTTGCTTTAGGTATTTCTTTGCATCATGGTTTCTTTATGTATGAAACCCACATGAAATAGAAACTCAGCAAACGTTTGTAATTGTTTTGTCGACATTCAAAATGTACAGGCGAGACTATTTCGGGGAGAGCATCATCTTTCAATCTTTACATTTGCAGTAATAATAAATGAATGGTTTATTTCACTTTTAGAATAATAAACTACCATGACTGGGAAGTAACATTATAAGCAGCACAGTTAGGCCTACAGTTTAAGCTCACTGGGCGTTCACACCGGGAGATTACATACAAAGTCAATGTAAACATGCGCCTATAGATGTGATTTCACCCCGGATTGAGGCGAGTGATGTGAATTTTTGGGGCGCAAATTACGTTATTTTCGTCTCATCGCCTGTTCACTCGAGCTGAGAACTTTCAATTGGTGAATAATTCACTGAGTGAAGCTTCCCCCCTTGCCTTGTTGTGAACATACAGTTATGCAGAGAAAGCTCACGATTGAGTCAGTATTTGGTAACATTTATTATTTTATTACATCAATGGAGATTAGGCAAAAAAAGCTACTCTGAATAATGACATCATCAGCATTACGGTGAAGGCTTATGGAGCGATAATATAGAAATTAGAGAAACGTTCATGACCTTTTGTTGTTTTGTTTTTAAAATCTATAAAAATCCATTTACTTTGACTGTTATTTGAATAGATACAACAAATAACTCTTTTCATGACTTTTTGACATTAATTGTTGAGATAGGATGTGGTTGTGAGTGGAAGGGATGGGACAAGGAGAAGGCCTTCACTAAATATTGATGTATTGAACTGTTCTACTGTTTCTCTGCATTTCCTACCCACACGAGTTTCACTTCCGTGCATAACAGTCTCTATACACTCCTGCGAAACCAATAGTTACCAGTGAGCAGCTTCTGTTTAGCAGAGATCTAAACACATTAAAAATGCCTGTCACCCCCCCCCCCCTGCGTAATTTCTTCTTCCAAAACACTAAATAGTTCTCCTATTTCATAACTTTAAAAGTCTTGAGCTGTGTCTGGAAGAAGAAAAAAATCCATATGTCTGTGTGGTATGGCAAAGGGAGTGTATTATTGGAATAGAACCGTCAGATATTTTACAACATGTCAGTATAAAAGGCCTTGCATTCCACAGTGTCACGAGCATGACTGTGCATCAGAAGTCATCAGTTTGCATTTCGACGTCACATAAAGAGAGGGACATGTTCATACCAATGTCCTGTCCTCCCTCCACTAGGGGCAGTGTCGAAAGAGCTGTTAAGAGTGGGAAAGCCTCCAGTTGTACAAGAGACAGGCTAGGCGATGTCTCGGAGTCATCCGTCATGACCACAGTGTCCATGTGAATGTGTGTTTTTCGGCAATAACCTGAGAATGTAAGTTCTTCTTTGCAAGTGTCCACAAAATGTCTGCTATTCATCAGTTCATTTTCAATAGCTCTGTATTGTCTGATGTCTTCAGTTCCATAATGTTCTGTTTTATTGCACCAAGTGCACTGACCTGCTCCTGAGCAGATACATGAGTGATGCACGGCTCTGTAGCCTGTGGCCACATCAGCCAACGCTGTGTGTGGATCTCCTGCTATCTGTTTCAACATCTCCTCACCATCACAAACATGGATCTGCACAGCTGAGGGGCTCTGGTTGCGATAATTACCCCCAACGACAGGCTCCGCTATAGGTCCACCATCCTGTCCATCCAGACTCACGGAGAAGTCCAGGCAGCCCAGACCCATTCCGCTATCCTGCCTCTGCCTAGCTGTGTTACTCCTCCCTTCCTGTGGGGGATGCCCTCCTGGACTACTGCTGCCGGTGGAGCTCTCTGATCCTCCCATGCTTCCACAGCCACTATCTTGTTCTTGCCTGATTGGAGCACTTCCTCTGTTGGCCGTGGCAGAGTTGGACTCCATGCTCACCCCGCTGTCCGTGCTTGTCCTCCTGTCCTCCTCCGTGTCCTCCTTTGACACCATAGCCTGTGGCGTCACTGGCTCTTTTGGCTCTTCTTTGGCAGCACAGTTTTTAACGTCTGGTCTGGCGATGGTCAGGAACCAGCCTTTGTCCGTGACAACCTCCACAGGGCCCTCTCCAACAGTGAGTGGGAGCCAGCCACTTCTGGGGGATTTCTGTAAATGGGGAAGAAGAAGGCAAGGAACCAAAAGTTATCATCGAATTGCTAAGGATAGCTATCATGTGGAATGAGAGGGTATTATCTTTGTCATCTCCGTTTATTAAGAAATGAGAACTGAAGCTGAAAATGATTGGTGAACTCTTGTCTCCTTTTGTAAATTGGTTCCTTTTTTCACATAGTAGACCGATTGTCTCATATTTGTTCCTGATTTGCTGCAATTCCTGTATGTTCTTACCAATGCAAGAGGTGTTTTCTCGGGATGGCGCAGGTAACATAATAGGATGGTGAGCAGCACAGCAAGGAAGGCCATCATACCCAGGATGGACAGAGATGACACGGCAATTATATACCACTCTAGAGGGAGCAGAAAATAGGAAACAGTTCAGCAGGTGCCAATAACTTGACTGTATAGAGCTGAACAGTCACGTGACATCTCTTGCCCCGCAAGTATGTTTCCCATTTATTTGATCTTATTTTGAAAAATCCTTTAAAAAAGTTTTAAGGCTGGAACCAAGCCAACCCGTCACCTATACTGAATCGTGAGTGACTGTAAAATATTTCACTTGGAGCAAAAACAAAAATAAAGATGGGGAAAAAAACAAATTTTTGTTTGTTTTTGGTCCAAGTGAAATATTGTATGGTCATTCCTGATTCAGTAGGTCACGCACGGGTTGGCTTGGTTCCAGCCTTAAAATTCATTATATAAGGATTTTTCGAAATGTCTATGGAGAAAATGAATGTGAAACTCACTTCCGCGACAAGAGATCATTCAGCTAGGCAATGGAAGGCTTTCCCATAGCACTAGATTTGAACATGTAACCTTTTGCTTGCTGGCCAGCTTCTCTCAGTTCCCTCTGTCAGTCACCACATGTTTCTCTCACCTTGCTCAGGTAGCAGCAGACACTGCTCAGGAGACATATGGCTGCTGGTGGGTTGTGCTTTGCCCTCCACCATGAGCCTGACACAGTACTCTCTCCCCCAGTGGAGCGAATCAAACGTCTTCGTCCTCTGATCTTCCACACCATCATCAATCAGGTAGGCTATTGTAGTCTGCAGGGCAAAAATCAAAACACTCGTAAAGCAATGGGTGTGTTGAATATGTTTGGATATGTGCGCTTGTGCTTTTAGATTTTGTCATTTCTTTACGAGCCCCGCCCCCGACCACTCTCCCTCAAGAGGCTTTTGCCAGGTTGCCATTGTAAATAAGAATTTGACTTGCCTGGATAATTAAGGCTAAATAAAAATAAATAAAACAAAGAATGGCCTCACACTATGACATTCAACATTACAGGCCTTGCTACACACACACACATGCTGCTTTGGAAATATTACTGAGGGTTTGTTTTTGTTTTGGGAGGAGTACGACATTTTCAGAAACTAGGCATCTCGCGCGCAAGGCGTGCTCGATACCTAGGCTCGTCTGCTGCACGGGCGAGCCCGCCCTGCAGCTCGCCAAGCTGACCCTGCAGCTTGCATAATGCAGTTTGGCCTCTGCGCGGGCTCACAGATAGATAGATAGATAGATAGATAGATAGATAGATAGATAGATTGATTCAGGAAGAGATTAATGATTTAGCAAAATGTTCATATATAGTTGTTTCAGCCATGGAGACTTTTATCAGATTTACACCTAATTCTGACACCCACCTTATTGTCTCTCCCTTTTTCCTCCAGTGATATTGTGTATTTCATTCCATAGAGAAAGAGCTTTGCCAAAATGGTCTTTTTGTGAACTTTGACTGTCAGAGTGCTGGATGTAGCCAGTAGAGTGAAGGAAGGAGGCCGCAAATTACCTATAGCAACAGAGAGAGGAATGTAAGAATACTATGACCATAATGATGCAGCATGCACTGTTGAAAGGATGGCACAATCTAACCAGTAAAAGGTTTGGACACATCTGATTGACTGTGCTATGTTCTTAATTTTCTTATTAAAGCCATTTTGATCTGAAATATTGACATACAAATTTAGTTTGTTTAATACTTTGCTCCGTGCATAATTCCATTTGAGTCATTTGAAAGTTAGTCTTGACTATAATTCTAAAATAAAATGTGGAAAATAGTATAAACAAATAATGTGGTGTGTCCAAACCCTTTGACTGCTAGTGTATTTACAAAGGTTTGACGGATACAGAAAATAATATGCTTTCTGCTTCTTCATTTTGCCAAACCGTGAATTAACCAGCCAAAAGACATTATTTCAATCATGCATTGCTTACTCTTATTTGGGTAAAACCTGTTGATGGTTGTCCACGCTGACACGTTGTCTCCTGTGACCAGCTGAACTCTGACCTTGTAGGCGGCGACGTAGTCGCGGATGAGGTGGGTGAGGTCACAGTAGGTCACTGCGATCCTTGTGCAGCTGGACACCTTGGCCCAGACAAGAACACCATACCTGATGAGAGAAAACGTACTGATGATCCACTCAAAGGAGTAGACATGGGGATGGTGCAACATGAAATGGGAGTTTGCTATTTATTAAGAGTTATGGTTAATTTACATCAGTTGACAGAAACAGCATGAAAAAGAGGAAAACCAGTTTAGACAGATCAGATGACAGAAACAGCATGAAAAAGAGGAAAACCAGTTTAGACAGATCAGATGACAGAAACAGCATGAAAAAGAGGAAAACCAGTTTAGACAGATCAGAGAGAAAAGAAAACTAGAGAAAACGGAAAATATCTGTAGAACTGTGATGATATGATACTGTAACTCTGAAGGAAATTATAGGAAAATTACATTTATTAATGAGAGTGGCTTGGACTGTGAAGTGAAACGTACCTTGCCATCTGTACATTGTAGTGTGACTTCGATGGGGCATCTATAGGAGGGTCCCAGACTGCCATCACCTCCCCATCCCACATATTCAGATCCAGGTTACCAGGAAGAGGGACGTCCAGTCCTGCCACAGAAAGGTTGGTGAGTTTTTTAGTTTTTTTTTACTTTATTTATACAGGGGAGTCTCTTTCCCTGTTCACATTCACACACACATTCATACCTGGAAGCTGACCAGTACAACCACAGTTGCTCAAGGGCACCTCAGCGGTGGTAATAAGGGAGGGGCAAGCACTGCTTATTCACTTTCCCCACTCAGATTGATCCTGCTGGTCCTGGGGATTGAACCGATGACCTTCTGGTCACAAGCTCGCTCCTCTAAACTTGTAGGCCACCACTACTACTCACTTAGGCCACCACTGCCCACAGTGTTAAATGTCCCACTCACTGTCACAAAAATGAATTCACGTAAAGGATAGTTTTCGTAGTTTATGATTGTGGGAACTTAGTTCTATTTTAAGTTCAGACCGTAATATGAAAACATGCGATGGAAGCGCTGTTATCGCAAATGTGTTTTGCAGAAGATGTGGTCTGGAAGAAAAATAGTGTTGTGGAGAAAAAAGGCAAAGAGTGCTGACAAAACATGTACTGTAGGAACGCTGACTACAATGATACTTGGTGGGGTTTCTAAAGGGAACAGAGTTTTAAGCATTTTGACTATTTGTGCGAACAACAGAATGAAACATCCAGCAGGGGAATTCTCCATAAGAATGACATTTTTCTCTCTCTCTCTCTCTCTGTGTTAATCATGGTGGGGAAACCCAACATGTTCGGAAGTTACATTCGATCTCAACATTTCAGAACACTTTCCAGAATTTGTCAAAGATACATTACAAAATACAAATAGCCTAACTCTCTTCCTGTTTATTCCCTTTGAGTGTAACAATTTTAGCCAGCATTACTCAATGTAAAAACAAACATCAGACTCTAATGCTATGAGGAAAGCTATGCATTACCTGACACACAGTTTGTATGGGTGATCAAAAAGACAAGAATCAGTATCTTGAGGCGCCTATCCATTTCTGATCTGTGGACAGATATCCTCATGCCATCAGTGTCATAATAATCCACACAGTAGCCAGCAATACTGCATCACTCAAGCTGCCCTTCATTCATCACTCCTGCGATCCCTCATTCCAAGTGGCAGCAGGGCAAATTGAATGAGGAAAAAAACATGTCCCCTTAATCCAGTATGGGATCTTCTGTGTTACATCAGTGAGTATAACTAAAGTGTTGACTGCGCTGACGTTCTCTCTCTAGTGGTGGTATCTGTTGATCGGTGGAACAAGTGCGAAGGCGGCATATTTCCCCCTTGTGACATTATTTATGTTACACAGCTCTCCCCTCCTCCCATCAGCTGACAGACTTCCTGCCCTGACGTCAGAGACGATGCTCTCGCTTCATCTCTCGGCTGACTGCTTCCTCTTTCGCTGTTTCCTTTCCCCTTTCCATGTATGATGAACAGCAAGCAGCCGGCGTGCACAGAGGTGAGGGACAGAAGAAAGGGGAAGACTCCATCCAGGACTTCCCCTTTGACTTTCACAGAAAATTCTTCAGTTTCTTATAGGCTACATCCTAAGAGCCAATAAGAGATAGAAGCAATCTGGTCGTCACTTGTTTCAGAGGAGACATCAATAAGAGTTTATTGTTTTCTCTGATAATGTAAAATAATTAATCACTCACACACAGAGCACGCTCATTTTTCTCTAAAAACCCGTGTTGCAGCTGTCTGGGCTGCAGGTGGTTTTTCCAAAGAGGACCAATGGTGATGACTGTGAGGGCGATGGGGGAAACTCAAGATACCTGTACTTTTTGTGTGTGTGTGTTTTGAGTGTGTTTGTGTGTTCATATAGCATAACATTTTATGTGAATTGTTGGTACTTTGCCCATGTGTGCTGTAATACATTATAATCTGATCTGAATCTGTAATAACCAGGTTATTACACTATTACAAGTAATGTGACTGCCATTAGAACCTATATATTTATTCTGTTTATACTATAGGCTACTGTGAGCTGTGGAATTCTTAGTGGGCTGCAATGTCTTACTCATGAACATCAACTGATCGATGACCTTTTCATAAAGGCATCAGTTAAGGGTCTTAGTTTCTGTGGTTCCGACAAACCACACAGTTTGTGTGAAGTCACACATTGACACCCTGACGAAGGGATATTCACGGAAACATGTTGGTGTAACTATTAAACACAGCAGAGGAGAATTTGAGGGTGTGACTTTCTTTCTTTATCTTACTGTGATTTAAGCCACACATCCTACGCATTCCTTTCCTCATCTCACTCAGAGACGTGCAGACCTGCACACCAGATTGACCGATTGTCAGTTATTAACTGATTTCCACTGAATGGAATGGATTATGGGAGGAAACGTGACAAACATGACATGGTACTCACACATTCCCCGTGCCCTCCCTTTCCCTGCTCTCTCTTAGTGACCAAAATAACTTTTTCCCTCCTCACCGGATGTAATTGTCGCTGTTCGAAATGTAAGCTAATGCTTAAGTTTAGCGCTACTAAAGTAGCATTTTCAGTTCATACATATTGCATACCTCAACATCTGCACGGTCAAAAGGGAAAGAGAAAACCTGCTAGACTTATGAAGAAAAGTCAAAGAGGTATTTTTGTGGGGTGCATCAACAAGCAATAAATAATTTTTTATCTTTCGAATTTAAAAGCAGCTTTCTGAAAAAGCGGTTAGCGCTGCCATTTAGCAGAATACACCACATCCACTTCTCTCTCTCTCTCTCTCTCTCTCTCTCTCTCTCTCTCTGTCTCTCTCTCTCTCTCTCTCTCTCTCTGTCTCTGTCTCTCTCTCTCGTGACCAGAGCTATTTTCATGTCTCTGTTGCAGTTTTAGTTCCTGGTTAAATAAAAGCACACTAAGCCACAGGAACAGTTCATACTGGAGACTGTGTCTGGCTGTTTGTGGACCTTTTGGTTTCTCTTCTCTCTTGCAGACAGATAGGTGACAGATAAACTCCTGAACTCTGGGGGTCCACCTGACAGCGATCCTCTATTAGTTCAGAGGGTGAGTTTCACAGGTGTGTCACATGCACGTGTAGCGGCATGCATGCATGCAGGGAGATACAACATCACCCTCTAGTGTTGCTGAAAGGGAACGCTCCTAATACCTGTAATGCTCTCCACAAATACATCATTCAGTGTTCTGGCTCTGCTTCAGATTCACGTTGGATAGACTGACAGAAAGACAATATCGCTTTCTATATTCCTCTGAACATCAAAGGTCTTGCGATTCAGACCGGTGTTTCAGCACTCTGATATTACACTGCATTTCATCATCTATTCGGTAACACTTCATAATACTGTAACAAAAAATGGGTAGTTACTGAGGAACGAGTAAGGAACGAACCATTAGTTCATGAATAGTTAATGATTAGTTAATGAGTAGTTGATAGGTAGTTCCTTAATGGTAGTTACTTAAGAACTGACCATTAGTTACCATGTTAACGAACCAGTAAGTAATGATTACTTCCCTAAAAAAAACTTTTTTTCATTTGTTTTCATTCACTAGTTCATTAATAGTTAATCGGTAGTTCCTTAAAGATCCTTAATGGTAGTTACTTAAGAACTGACCTTTAGTTCCCATGGTAGTTACTTAAGAACTGACCATTAGTTACCATGTTAACGAACCAGTAAGTAATGATTACTTCCTTATTTATTTTTTTAATATTTCACTAGTTGTTAAGTAATGGTAAAGTAAGCAGGAAGTAATGGTGTATCCCTTAGTAACTACTCAGTAAGATGTACTGCTTTACTTGAGGGGGCACAAACATGTTAAGTAATGGTAAAGTAAGTAGGAAGTAATGGTGCATTCCTATAGTATATACCGAGTTGTTAGTAAGGAATGCACCATTACTTCCTGCTTACTTTACCATTACTTAACATGTGTGTGACCCCTCAAGTAAAGCAGTACATCTTACCGAGTTGTTAGTAAGGAATGCACCATTACTTCCTGCTTACTTTACCATTACTTAACAACTAGTGAAATATTAAAAAACAAAAACAAGGAAGTAATCATTACTTACTGGTCGTTAACATGGTAACTAATGGTCAGTTCTTAAGTAACTACCATGGGAACTAATGGTCAGTTCTTAAGTAACTACCATTAAGGATCTTTAAGGAACTACCGATTAACTATTAATGAACTAGTGAATGAAAACAAATGAAAAAAAGTTTTTTTTAGGGAAGTAATCATTACTTACTGGTTCGTTAACATGGTAACTAATGGTCAGTTCTTAAGTAACTACCATTAAGGAACTACCTATCAACTACTCATTAACTAATCATTAACTATTCATGAACTAATGGTTCGTTCCTTACTCGTTCCTCAGTAACTACCCATTTTTTGTGTTACAGTATTATGAAGTGTTACCATCTATTCAGATAGTGGACACATGGGAGTTAAGACCCCTGGGCGTTAGACCACCCTGGGCGTTAGACCACCCTCTGGAACACAGTTGTCTCCAAAGCCCTCAAATTCATCATAAATCACTGATCATCATCATATAATAAAAAGAGAAGTTTGGGTGTGTGGGTTTGTGTGTGTGTGAGCAGAATTTTGTTCGGCCACAGCTATGCCGTTTTACGTGCGATCGGGCTGAAACTTTCAGGAAGTGTAAAGAGCACCCCTGCCACCCACCTGACGCAGCCGGATTTTTTTTGGGTGCTCTTTACACTTCCTGAAATTCAGCCTGATCACATGTAAAATGGCATAGCTGTGGCTGAACACAATTCTGCTCACACACTCGCACACAGACACTTTGCATTCTTATTATAGGATGCTGCTTGTGAACATTTGTTTTGAGGCCCCTTCATGCTGAGATCTTCCCATGCAAGCCCAAAGTGTGGTGTGTACGTGTACGTGTGTGTGTGTGTGTGTGTGTGTGTGTGTGTGTGTGTGTGTGTGTGTGTGTGTGTGTGTGTCTGTCTGTGTCTGTCTGTCTGTCTGTGTGTGTGTGTGTGTGTGTGTGTGTGTGTGTGTGTGTGTGTGTGTGTGTGTGTGTGTGTGTGTGTGTGTGTGTGTGTAATATGTACAGTATGTGATTAAGATCAGACATAATAATTGCATGTTGTAGAGGTCTTCATTCACGGGTCCAAAATGATGGACCCGTTTGTTCCCGGACCCGATTGGACCCAACACAAAAAAATGAAAAAAATTTGCCCCAGATATTACAGACCTGGCCCGGTGCATGTCCAAGAGGAGAGAGATGGGTCTTTATGGACCCAAAAAAGTCCAGCAATTAAAATTGCTGATAAGAATTCCAAACGTCTGCGCTGTGTGCTCTGGTGTCCAGGACATCATGAAAACAGCTCCTCAAAAGTGAAGCCAAAATATCTCGACTGCCTCTGGTGGCTGGTTGCAGTATAGGTCTTAAGTCTCGCCTCCTCCATGTTAGTGGATGGGACATGAGCCAAACTAAAAAGAATCTAGCTAAAATAATCTAGATACATTTCCCCCAAAGATGGTTTCTGTCATTGTTCTTATCACACTGATGTAGGTTCAAGTGTTCATTTTTCTGATAAGTTTGTTTTTAATTATTTATTTGACAATATCAAAAAGTGTGATTGACAGCTGTGACAGCCACTGGCTGGGTCCTAATGCACCTGACATTTCAATGTCAGAGATCTCAGACCCACGGTAAACGGTACCAGACCCGACCTGGACCCACGGTCGCTTGTCTTGAATGGACCCGAGTCCCGGCCGGTAACACTGCCATGGCATTGTTAAGGCTAAATGTCATTACCGTCGGTCTCTTTGCTTGTCTGTGTGATGTTTCTCTCTCTCGCACACACACACACACACACACACACACACACACACACACACACACACACACACACACACACACACACACACAACTATTGTCCCCACTTCAGTGACAGCTCTGTGTCTTATTGAACTGCTTATTAGAATGCTGCCACTGTTCCACACCCCCCAACCTGTGCAATTTAGAAATGTAATGCATTTAATTTGACAAAGTTCACATTGAGGGTGGAAAAACCATTAAAAAAAATATGGAAGATGAAAAGTCTTTCATCTTTGCGCAAAAAGGCCATTTCTCTCTGTGAAGAGGAAGCCATTTTGGTTCAGGGCCCTGACTGCTCAGCTGGCGTCATTTGAGCCATAATGGAGCTTGACAGACAGTCCCTGACCGGCTAGCATGAAACCGGTCTGGCAGGTGGGAAACTATAGTGCGCTGTGGGCACGCCCGTCTCTGTGAGGAGAAGAATGAGGGATTGAGAGAGCGATGGAGGTTGAGGGTGGGAGGTGTGTTATGGGAGGAGCACTAGAGGGCACCTACCTGTGAGGGCTTGGATGAAGCCAGGGGGAAACTCAGAGGAGAGAGGGAGGAGAGAGGAGAGAGAGGTGTTTCATGTGACGCCAGCATGCTAACCACTGCTCTGTGACTGAGTGCATGCCTGGATGTGAAGAGCTCGTGCCCCGCTGAGTCCGATGGCAAAGAACCCGGTAGGTTCCCTCTTTGTCCACCTGCTTCTCTTCTGGGATCTGCTCCTTCTGTACTGCTATGCTCTCTGACTTACCTTCTTCCTTAATACTTTTTACATTTTCTTCTCCACAGACTGCTTTCAATCATGATTGTCTGTCTGTCTGTTTGTCTGTCTGTCTGTCTGTCTGTTTGTCTGTCTGTCTGCTTCTCACCACAGCTCCGCTCTCTCTGTTTACTCTGACTGTGTTTCAGTGTTTTGTCTGTAATCCAATGTGGCCTAGCTCAGCAGGATGAAGTATGTTGTTGTAAGTAATGTGTACTAGATACTGTAGGTCTCTTGCTTATACCATAGGCTTTACTAGTTGTATTTGACCTGCCTGTAGACCAGAGATGTAACTAGATGAACTGCTAAGAGAAGACAGTTTCCGCGTGGAGGGTACACTCAGTTTCGCTCAAATCTCCAATTGTCTGGGAGCTGAGACTACTTAGACTGCTGGGTTTATTCTGCCTTGACTTAGATCTAATGATATTACACTATAGACCCTACACATCATGTTTTGTGAATATGTAGCATGTACTTGACATTCATACAACTCAGTGGATTATGTCTTCATTCTGTATATGTTTGCCTGTTTTACCTATTTTGCAGGCAAAAGCGTTGAATAGAGACTTTGATTTAATTGAGCTCACGACAGTTGTGAGGTAGTGGCCTGACAGTTGTGAGGTAGTGGCCTGATACACTTGGACTACCTATTTACATCCAGTCAGTTTATCTTCAGCAATTATAGAGGGTGGGCAACTAAAGGGAGGGTCAGGAACATAATGCTTCACATTTCACGTTGAGTATCGCTTTGTGACTTATTATGAGTCATATTATTCTAGCTATTGTTCTGGTGAACACTTGACCTTTTAAATGTCATGTGAACCCCTAATCTTATAATTTTACGGTCATTTTCAGTGGTAATGGCACAGGACAAATGGTGACAAAAAAATATCCAAGTGGACTCCACTGGGACAATCACACTATAACCTGCTCCTCAACCTATTTCAGCTCAGCCATTGAGTCCATCTGAGTTGGGTGTTTGCTGCCTATAGGCACTTTTTGAAACTTGATCGCGAGGCAATAGAATTGATCTTATGAAACGGCTTTGTTACTGAGTCCACCCTCGGTCCCCTCTGTGTCAACCACACAGATCCAATCCTTTCTTTTTCCACACATGCTTTTTGTGCCCTCTTTTTTTGGTGATAGTGTAACCACACTGATGAATGGTGAAGGGTCACAGCTATAGGCCAAGCTGTGGTCATTGGCTGTTGGGAACGGAAGAAACTCCGAACAGACACATAGCCTGAGCGGCAGGGTGTGTTTTTTTTTTATCCCCTCCCCCTCTATAGGCCTTTTTTTTGTGATACATTATTTTTTATTGATTTACATTTTTCCAACATACAAAAACAAACAAACCGCAACCATCTCCAAAAACCAATACATACACATACACAAACAGATTCACTGTCAGAAAATAAATGCCCTCCACGCAGTACGCCCCCACCCGTAAACAAACAAGATATATTATTAGAACATTTTACAGTCTCCACCACTCGGCAAAGAAAAGACAGACGCAACCTAGCTATCATGGAGATGTCCATGTCCATCCCGCATGGCTTCAATGAATGCTGTCCATGCCGTAATATTTTCTGCTTTAGCGCCATGCCACCATCTCCATGACAGCCAGGTCCACAGCTGAAGATTAAGGCCCAGCAACAGCCAATGCCTCTGAGGATACATTCAACCAGGTCAAATCATTCAACAGCAAAACAACAGCAGAACAAGGGACAGTGACACTACGGACATGTTCCTGGCAACTTCTCTCCAAAATAAAGAAACGGCCGAGCATTCCCAGACCATGTGTATAAAGGTACCAGCTGGGCTGCCGGACATTATGGCTTTGAGATAGTTTCATCTGAAATAATTGACGAGGGGCGCAGTATAGTCTATGGGCGTAGTTATAATGAATCATTTGGTGATTGGGGTTCCTGGAAGATAAAATGATATGAATCCACACATCATATCCCAATTGATTATATTAGATAAGATCCGTACTCCAGCTAACATCGACTTGGTTTTTCTGCGGCCTTGGTGATAAAAGTATAAAGACTAGAGAACAAACAAAACGATATTCCAAAACAATATTCCCCAACTCAACTAAAGGTGGCCCTTGTGTGAGGCTGTGGTGTCAGGCAAATCCTATTTGCAAATGTTAGGTTAGGTTCACTTGTGTTCATGCAGGATATGGACATAACGATAACACTGTCAGCAGGTGATCAGGAAGTAAATATGCATTCTACCGGTTTAGTCACATCACAATTTATTTCAGAACTTCCTTGTCTCAGCCTAAGTCTTCGCAGGTCACATCCTTTACATTCCACATACCACAGAACTCAGCAAAAAGTGCTCAGCAGCCAACACAGCAGAGGCAGGTGTTTGCTACCTTGTTTGACATATCTTGGAATTCTCTGTGACAACATCTTGGTTAGCTAGTTTAACCACAGACATGTGACACCTGAAGAACGGGTCGAGGAGGCTGGAGTTGGTGATCATTAACGGAGCAGTGTGGAATGTACTTTTAAAATGCAAGTCATTGCTACTTTTCATAATAATAATTTCATAATTCATTATGGTCATGCCAATAAAGCCTCTTTGAATTTAATTTAATTTAATGTATAGGTGGGGAGAGAGAGGGAGAGAGGGGGGAGCGATCAGATCATGGTTTTCAGGACATTACTCTTACAATCATTTCATGGAGACTTACCCTAACCATAACCATAATCATCATAACCACTTAACCTTAACCACCGACCCCTCAAAAAAACAGCTTTTTACTAATTGGGGACACAACTTTTGTCCCCAATTTGGACAAGCCGTCCCCAATCAACTGGTCCTAAGTCTGAAATTTGTCCCCGAAAGTAGCCTATGACAGCACTCACACACACACACACACACACACTGAGAGAGAGAGAGAGGAATCACTGCCAGTGTTGCAAACCAATCGTCTTGCCAAGAGGTGTCCTGGTGGAGCTGACTAATCTGCCTGTGTACGTGTCACGTTGCCCACAGTGCTGGGCCACCAAGCTACAGTATGTATGCCTCGCCCAGCTAGGCCTCACCCAGCCTGGGCGAGGCTACAGCTATTAGCTCTTCCTATTAAAACCCTGCTGTTTTAGCCATGATCCATCGCCCTATTAGTCCGCATTTGTGAGGCCTGCCTCTCCCCAGACTCAAATAGGATGTTGAATCGCTGCACGCACTCCAGAGAGAGATCTTCAGCATGCAGTCACGTGCATCAGTGTAAGAAGAAGTCCCATCATGGGTCTCTGGTGTGCCGTTGAGACTAAACCCAGGCCTCAGCTACAGTCCTGATGAAGGCTTTTGTCTGAGGAGGAGATAGCGTGAATAGAAATATGAGGAAATGAAGGGTTGAAACCCACTGGGTATTGATCGTTCACATGCTGTTGCCAGGACACACCAGGGCCTTTGTATGAAAGGTCATTGACTCAGGTGTTGCCTTCGTAAACGCAGGCTTGTTATCAGTGGTCGGATTAGAGGAGACAATGGGTCATCATGTGCCCGCTAGTGTTAACAGCCCCCAAAATGCACGTGAATGTCTATCTTCTCTTGTTGAATATAGGGATGGTGTCTTGTTTCCAGGGGTATTAGCCTGATACAACAAAGGCCATCACATCACATCACGTTTTACAGTGGATATAATGACGTCTGAATCATCCTCTCTTTCTTTTCCCTTGTTGACACCCCTCCTGTCAGAATGAGCCGCCTCCTCCATACTACTCTGTAGCGCTGTACGCCCAGCCCCCCCTCACGCCCAATGAGAAGGTGGTGTACGGAGGGGGCGTGAACCCCCCCAGCCAGCTGCAATACATCCCCCAGTACCCTCCACCTGTGGCAGCTCCGCGCGTCACACGACCCAGCCTACGTGAGTCTAGCAGCCCCGTGCCGCCTCCTCTCCATCTTTTCCTGGAAATACAATAGAGAGGCAAAGTGAACGTCACTTCCTGCTTCAGCAGCACTGTACCAGAGATTTTCTTTTCCGCCATTTATTTTCCCACAGACATTTGGTAAAATGCTTATAAGAATAGTTTTACTTGGTCAAACCAAACGGTTCAGCTATGTTTAGAATTTGGGAGAGACCATAGAACATTTCACTGGGACCAGAAACTTGAAAAGATGACGAAATCGAAAAAATATTTCTTTAAATCAGCAATTTTTTTTACGTTTTGGTCCAAGTGAAATGTTATGCGATCTCTCCTGTTTCTAAATCTATCTGAAACGTTTGGTTTGAACAAGTACAACTATTTTTATACGCATTTTACGAAATGTCTATGGGAAAATAAATGGCGGATGAAAATCTCTGGTACAGTGCTGAAGCAGGAAGTGACGTTCACTTTGGCTCTCTATGGGTGAACTAGAAGCAAGTCTACAGGGAACAAGAAAAATCTATATTTGTGTGAGATTTGCTTTACAGATAATGTAATTGTGTGTGTGTGTGTGTGTGTGTGTGTGTGTGTGTGTGTGTGTGCGCGCTTGTGTGAGTTTGTGTGTGTGTGTGTGTGTGTGTGTGTGTGTGTGTGTGTGTGTGTGTGTGTGGGTGTGTGTGTGTGTGTGTGTGTGTGTGTGTGTGTGTGTGTGTGCATGTGTGTGTGTTGTCTGTCCAGCCCCCAGTACAAAGAGGAGGAGATGCAGTCAGAGCAATTCTCAGTGTTACGGAGCGTCAGGGGGCATCATATTGTTGCTCGTCCTACTGGGACTGGCCATCTGGCTCGGAGGTAAATACATAAGTCTATTTAATCATACAGACCACCAGGCCCGGTTGTGCCGGGGCTAAGCCCTGGGGCCCGCCGTCTAGGGGCCCCGGGGGCCAGTGCACCTGAACGCAACATGCAAAATACCCGCTGAATAAGTGTCCAAATATTCATGTCATTCTGGCCAATACTCCACTTCTGTTATAACATTTCAGTCTGGAATATGGAATATCTTTAAATAATCTTTATGACTAAAAGGCTAAAAGTAATCTCATGTGTAAGAAATGACTGTTCTACATTGAGGAAGTTTGAAGTAAAAATGTAAATAATTAACTCGTTTGGTTTTGGATTTATTTAGCTTCAAGAGTGCATTTTTGTTCTTGTGTGACCCTTAACACAGGCTTTGAGAATCCCAGGCCACTTACTGATATATGCTTAAATACTTATGCTTAAAGTAACCCACCCTGGGGGTACGGTGGTGCAGTGGTAAGCGCTGTCGCCTCACAGCTCCCGCATGTCCTCGAGTGCCCACCGTCCGGGTGGGGTCGTCAAAAGGGCCTTTCTGTGTGGAGTTTGCATGTTCTCCCCGTGCCTCCCGGGGGTTTCCTTCATATAGGAACCCCCTTCACCAAAACATGCAATATCCTGGTTGCTAATGTGGTTCCTCCTCTGGTCGTTAAGGGTGCCTGTTCAGAGGGAGGGGAACTGGTTGGAATAGCGTGAACCTCCCACGTGCTATGTCCTGCCGGTGAAGCTTCCTCTGTCGGGTGAAAAGAAGCGGCTGGCTAACTGCCCATGTCTCGGAGGAAGCATGGAGCCAGTTTCGGCTCTCCCCAGATCGGCAGAGGGTGCAGTAGCAACCAGGATAAATAAATTAAATTAGCACTAATGGGGGATAAAAATGGGATAAAAAATCTGGAAAAATATATATTAAAAAAATAAAAAATAAATAACCCACCCAGTGAGAAAATGATCAAATATTGGTGGTTAAGACTGAATAATGACATCACAACTGTTAATTTAAAATTAGTTATTCCTCTAAATCTGGTTTCAAATGCCCCAAATTTCTTTGCGCCGGCGCCAGCCCTCGGCCCTCAGCAAAATGTGGCCCTTGGTGAAAAGTAATTGGGGACGGACCCCTGGCATACTGAATGCTGAAGTAGGACTGGATGCATAATGGTGATATGAGACTAGAAATGGTCTTAGATGTTGGATATGGTGATAAGTGTCTAGTATTCCTGGTTTTAAAGGCTGCATTACAGTAAAGTGATGTAATTTCTTATCAGACTGTTCTAGCTGTTCTATTATTTGCCTTTACCCACATAGTTATTATTTCCACATTACTGATGATTATTATTCATAAAAATCTCAGTGTATCTTGTGAAAGCACTATAGTCATCCCTACAATATTGTCACAATATTGATAGTTGGTATTTGGTCAGTTGTTATTGCACAGCTGTATTTAGTTAAGCAGAAGAGGAAAACCTGTACAAATTGTATTTAATATGGGCTATTTAAGTTTTAATTTACATGTATTATGCAGCTGCCTGTTTTACACAGAATTTGCACTTTATTTTGTCTTAATAAAAATGCTTATTGTGACATCTTACACATGGCTTTTAATGTTAATTTAAAATGAGATATTCCTTTAAATATGGCTAAAAAACATCCAAACGTCCAAAAAATGTCTATCTATCTACAGTCCCTTCCTTGCAGCAGGGGGGGGCCTTAGAAAATGAATAGCCCCGGGGCCCATGGTACTATTAATCTGGCCCTGCAGACCACTAGAGATTACCATTGATAGCCTATTTATTTGCGTGCGCGCACGTGCACGCACGCACGCACGCACGCACGCACGCACACCCACACACACACACACACACACACACACACACACACACACACACACACACACACACAAACACACGCACACACACACACGCACACACACACACGCGCACACACACACACACACACACACACACACACACACACACACACACACACACACACACACACACACACACATTATCCATGATTATACAGTATATCCATGTTAGTTGCCTTTGCATTTTCTTTGCTCTATTTTAATGTAATTTTCAGTTGACTAAAATGTTGTTTGCATGTCTACTGTATGTAGTTTCAGTCAACTATAATAAACCTTGGTATAAACACCCTCACACTCACACTCACACTCACTCCAACTCCCCCTCCTCCTCCACTGGCAGTGCGTTACGGCACCAGGCTGGCAACGACAACTATGCACTACAACGCCGACGACGACGACGTGGGCAGAAATGACAACCAGCCCAGTGTGCCACAGCAAGACATCTGCTCCAACACTACTGTCCAATGTGATGCAATCAGAGACTGTCAACTGGGCACCGACGAAACCAACTGTGGTGAGTGTAGGCAGACACACACGCACATGCTGAACACACCCCCAGACACAACACACACTCAGAGAGTGTGTGTCAAATACAGAGACAGATGGTACAGTAAAGGGGTGGGTAGACTAGACACCCGGACAGCCAGAAGGATATCCAGCCCGTCACAGGATCTTTGTGTGTTTATGTGTTAGTTGGGTGTTGAGTTCTCTATTGACTTGGTAATGATGATCTGAGCTATGGGAGACACGTATTGAAGTATTAACAACTGGCAAAACTTGCTGCTCCAGATGGCAGGGAGAGAGATTTTTTTTTTTTTACTTCAATACAGTCACATTTACAGTCATGAAAAGCATTGATTTCAAACATGTATTGTGCTGTATTGTGTGACCAAATTTATATTGTACTATGTGCATTTTCATGACAGGAACAAATAAATAAATAAATTAAATTAAATGAAACATGACGTCAGAAAACGGCATGTGCTCGTGGCTTGCCTTGTGTCAACCATTATGTGAAGCACTTTGAATTGCCTTTGTGTATGAAATGTGCTATACAAATAAACTTGACTTGACTTGACTTGACTTGCAGAATGTAGCATTATTATTTTTTTATTTTACCATTGATTGATTTTTGTTTTTCCAGTAATGTTTGCAGCTGTACGAGCGGCACACAGGCCTGAGAGAAAGATCAAAACCTATCGCATTGTGTTAAGAAAAAACATGGGGTTCCACTGAAGCCACTGAAGAAATGTCAATAAGATCCTCCTCAACCCCCCCCCCCCCCCCCCCCCTACACCTCTGTCTGCCCCAGTGAGGTTCGGTGGTGCCGGCGCTCTGCAGGTCAGGACATCTGAGGACGGCCGCTTCCTTCCTGTGTGCTACCAAGGCTGGGACCAGAGCTACGCCGACCAGACCTGCGCTCAGCTCGGCTTCAGGAAGTAAAACAAAATCACTGCTTCAACTCACACGAATTCAGCCTCGAATTCTGGGGCCACTGAACATAGGCCATTTTGCCAGTGATGTCATTGTCAGGCTCAATCATGCTGTGTACATTTATTACATCCGTTCACTTGATTTCAGAGAAACTAGTTCAGGCGAGTGATTTAGCTCAAGCCAGATTTCATCACTAGCTAAAGGGCATGCAGATTGAATCGGGTTGAGTCGATTCTCCAGAGCTCTCTCCAGGGCTCTCTCCAGGGCTCTCTCCAGGGCTCTCTCCAGGGCTGCCTCAGTGACTGTGACAGAACCTAAATGATATGCTGCACCACTCAGGCATTGTTTTAGCCAAAATGGTCTCTGTGAGTGGAGGTTTATCTCCTCTGATTCTCTCTCTCTCTCTCTCTCTCTCTCTTTATCTCTTTATCTCTCTCTCTACAGGTCCTATGACACCAAAGAAATTAATTCCCAGCAGTCCATTGGTCTAACATTGGCCAGCAGATCATCTTTGCCTATTCAAGGTCTGGTCAATGTCAGGTAAATAATCTGGCCATATTATTTCCCTGTTTCATACACAGCAGAATATGCACAATCACATTTTATTCAAGCTCCTTCTAATCTCATTTGACAGATTTTGTGGTCATTATATCAAAGCCTAATCAGTGTTAGTTAAAATACGGATTGACCGATTATACTGCTTTTCCAAGTGCTAAGAATACTGTGAAAACCACTGGTCAAATTGCATATTGGGATGTAGCCAAGCTTAATGACTTTTTTCTTGCGGTGGTGTTAGCGCTTCCTGCCCAGACCAGAAGACTGTCTCCCTACAGTGTGTGGGTAAGGAACCCTCCACCTGTTCCCATGTCATGTGATGTCATGTATCACAAACACCTACAGTACACACACACACACACACACACACACACACACACACACACACACACACACACACACACACACACACACACACACACACACACACACACACACACACACACACACAAACACACACGGACTCACAAGGTGAAAACAATACCAGCCATCGCTGTCATGGCTGGTAACAAATTGATTCAAATCACAATGTAATTTGCACCCATGTCTGCTTTGAATTCAAATTAAATGCAGTGCTTTGTACAGTTCATCATGTCATATGAGGGACTTTAGCTGTATCTGATTTGAGCAGAACATAACACTGACCTTGTATCTCATATCCCTCCTCATTCCAGACTGTGGCCGACAGCAGTCTCGATCCCGGATCATAGGGGGCAGCGCAGCCAAGCCGGGCCAGTGGCCTTGGCAGCTGTCCCTCCATTACAATGGATTGCACACCTGCGGAGGGGTCCTGATCTCTCCGGATTTTGTGGTGACCGCTGCCCACTGCTTTCCAAGGTAAGTACCAGTTGCTGAGGAAATTACACACACACACACACACACACACACACACACACACAAATCACGAAAGTTAAGAATATTCTCTTTTCAGCAGGGAAGTTATTGTAAAGATTTGAGTTTTGGGCAGTAGCGGAGCGTACACTGGGGCAGAGGGTGCGCCCGCCCCGGGCCCACATCCCATCCTTTTTTGCATGCCAGGCCAGGCCAGGCCTGAGTGTGAGAGCAATTCAATCAATAGACAATAACATTGGTGTGTTTAAAATGAGATATTCCACTAAATATGGCTAAAACAGATTCAAACATGCAAAAAAGGCAATTTTTTCTTTGCCGCCGGCCTTAATTGGATTTTTTATTTTTATTTTTTGGGGTGGGGGGGGGGGGGGGGGGGGCATCTAAGAGCTTCACCCCCCCCCCGGGCTGATAGGGTCGCTCCGCCCCTGGTTTTGGGTCTCAACTGGACATTTCAGCATTTCCCAACATTTGGAAAAGGTTGCAGTGGGATATAGAGGATTCAGGATACCGTACTTTCATATCGACTTGACTTGACTTGCTTCTACTGTACACCACCATCATTGACCTCTGCTCTCTCAATGTCACAGATCCACTCCTTCAGCTCTGAATGCAGAGTTATGGCGTGTGTATGGCGGAGTGGTGTCCCAGGACAGTCTACCTCGGCCCTATCTGGTGAAGAAGATCCTCCTCAACGAGAACTACAACAACAGGACCAATGACCAGGACATCGCCCTGCTCAAGCTCACTGCACCGGTTGCCTTCAACAGTCAGTCGCTTCTTCAGTTGATTTAAATAACATTGGGTTTGTCTTACTCTCATACCTGAGGCGGAGGGCAGAATTTGGTCTTCGACATGTAGATGTGTATTTCCATTTTCGCCCCTGGGTCATAAGATGGAAAAGTCAGGACACTCACTCACTGACTCACTGACTCACTGACTCACTGACTCACTGACTCACTGACTCACTCACTCACTCACTCACTCACTCACTCACTCATTCACTCACTCACTCACTCACTCACTTCCAGGCGTTTAGGTAGTTTAGTGTGAAAAGGGGCCGTAGCTAGGAATAGGAAGGTGGTAGAGAGAGGGGATTTGAGGGGGTAGTATAGGAAGGGGCCAGGGATACTCAACTTGCTTTGCCCGGGGGCCACTTTCGTGAAATGATAGGAGGCCAGGGGCCAGTTAATAAACAAACTATATAATTTTTTTTGTAGTGGATTGTAGGTTTTTGGGGTGTCAGTCGGAAGCAGGAAGGTACCACAGAGTCGGGATTCAAGGGGTGGGCAGGGGGAGTGGGTGGTTGGGTTGCGTGCATGATGGCATAAAGCTGTTAAAGGTGTGTGCTTGTTATATTGCAGAAGATTCTACATTTCAGTTAATGCAAAACTTCAGCACATACTGTATCAGAAGTGGCGGCATGGTGGAAGAAGGGTTCTGATATGATAGCTTCCTCCTTGAGTGATGTGTGGATGAAATGAATCTAATAAATAGCCTTGTCTGATACAGCAAATTAATGAGAGTACTGCTGTATCTTGAGGCTGTTCAGGCTAGGAGGGAGGGAAAAGCAGAGAGGCCAGGGTGCAACGCCCAGCTTCAAGACCCTGTTTCAGCTAGCATTCACCCTGCTAACATGCTAATGTTCCCCAACTAGACTTTGAATCCCTACCAGCTCTGATGGTGCTGTTCTGTAGCTGATCCCCCCCCTTCCACATCCACACATTTGTGTGTTTGTCTGAGTCTTTTGTGTGTGTTTGTTATTCAGATGCAGTTCAGCCGGCCTGCCTGCCAGCCTTTGACCAGAGATTCCCCCACGGAACCGTCTGTTGGACTTCCGGCTTTGGCACCACTGAAGCAGGAGCAGGTAGCCTGAGATATGGAGCATGGAGTGCAAACATATGCGTCCACTACATGACTATACTGTGCATGCATAAGAGAATAAAACATATGCATACACTACGACTATACTGTGCATGCATATAAGATAATAAAACATATGCATACACTACATGACTATACTGTGCATGCATATAAGATAATAAAACATATGCATACACTACGACTATACTGTGCATGCATATAAGATAATAAAACATATGCGTACACATGACTATACTGTGCATGCATATAAGATAATAAAACATATGCATACACTACATGACTATACTGTGCATGCATATAAGATAATAAAACATATGCATACACTACATGACTATACTGTGCATGCATATAAGATAATAAAACATATGTGTCCACTACATGACTATACCATGCATGCATATAAGATAATAAACCATATGCGTCCACTACATGACTATACTGTGCATGCATATAAGATAATAAACCATATGCGTCCACTACATGACTATACCGTGCATGCATATAAGATAATAAAACATATGCATACACTACATGACTATACTGTGCATGCATATAAGATAATAAAACATATGCATACACTACATGACTATACTGTGCATGCATATAAGATAATAAAACATATGCATACACTACATGACTATACTGTGCATGCATATAAGATAATAAACCATATGCATACACTACATGACTATACTGTGCATGCATATAAGATAATAAAACATATGCATACACTACATGACTATACTGTGCATGCATATAAGATAATAAAACATATGCATACACTACATGACTATACTGTGCATGCATATAAGATAATAAAACATATGCATACACTACATGACTATACTGTGCATGCATATAAGATAATAAACCATATGCATACACTACATGACTATACTGTGCATGCATATAAGATAATAAACCATATGCGTCCACTACATGACTATACTGTGCATGCATATAAGATAATAAAACATATGCGTACACATGACTATACTGTGCATGCATATAAGATAATAAAACATATGCGTCCACTACATGACTATACCGTGCATGCATATAAGATAATAAACCATATGCATACACTACATGACTATACTGTGCATGCATATCAGAAGCACACATGCATCATTCATGATCTCTCTTTTGTGCTGCAGATGAATCCATTCAATTCATTTCGAAATTGAGGTTTTCGTTTTCGAGAGGCAATTTGTTTCCCCTGAATACATGATGCTTTGTTTGGAGGAGAAAACCTGCAGGCTAAACAAATGTTTAGTATTTTAATCATTTGGTAACATAAATCTACATATAGGCTATAATGAATAAATTGCTGAGTTGGTTGTACAGTGTATCTGATCGACCTTATCAACCTTTTTTAGGAAAATAAACAAGCATATTGTTTTCTCTCCCATATACAGCCAGGGGCTCAAGGGACCTGATGGAGGTGACTGTGGACATCATTGATGTGCGTGTGTGTAACAGCAGTCGTGTGTATGCGGGCAGTGTGTCCAAGAACATGCTGTGTGCTGGGGACCTGGATGGAGGCAGAGACTCCTGTCAGGTGGGCTTCCAGCTCTTCATCACTCTTATACTGTAGATTCCACTATGACAAAGCAATGAAGTACATAGAACAGGTGAAATCAGAATACATACAGGAGACAGATTACATGCCTTTATATACTTTCTGCTTTTGTAATAGCAACATAATCTAATAAAGGCAACTGTCTGTCTGTCTGTCTGTCTGTCTGTCTGTCTGTCTGTCTGTATGTCTGTCTGTCTGTCCTTCGCATATCTCGAGAACTGTTTGTCGGATTGACTTCAAACTTGGGCAATGCGTTGCTGGGAACCTGTTTGGAGTGCGGTGCCGAATTCCACACAATTCGGACATGCGCATAGTCATAGTGCCACCTGCTGGCAACACAAAAGCAGTTTATCTGGAGAACCGTTCGTCAGAACGTCTTCAAGCTTGTGGAGCGCACTGCTGGGGACCTGAGAAAGTGCAGTGTCGAATTTTGTGCAGTTCAACCAATTTGGGTGGGGGGGGGGGCAGTGCAAGCAGGGGGAGGATGGGGGGAGAGCATGGGATAATTTTGTCCTGGGCCCGGGCAAGATACGGGCAGCCCTGCTTTTCATTACAAGTAAATCTCAAACGACTTTCTCCAGGGTGACAGTGGAGGACCTCTGGTGTGTCGATCAGCGGATAACCGCTGGAGCCTGGTGGGGATCACCAGCTGGGGAGCCGGCTGCGGCCTGAGAGACAAGCCGGGGGTTTACACCAGGGTCAACAGCTTACTGCCCTGGATCTACAGCACCATGCAGGTGAGGCAGGAACGGAGGAGAAATGGGTCAAATAAGGGTGTGTGTGTGTGTGTGTGTGTGTGTGTGTGTGTGTGTGTGTGTGTGTGTGCGTGTGCGTGTGTGTGTGCGTGTGCGTGTGCGTGTGTGTCTGTGTCTGTGTGTGTGTGTGTGTGTGTGTGTGTGTGTGTGTCTGTGTGTGTGTGTGTGTGTGTGTGTGTGTTTGACATCCACATCCATGACCATGATTCTGTCCTCCTCTGCAATATAGGAAAGATGCATTGGGAATGCAAATGTGTGTTATGCAACAGGGTTTTCACTATCTTATCCTGTACCTACAGCAAGAGAGACCATGATGTCACTTCCTCCCTGGTGGCATCAGCACATCCTCTCTCCAAAGACCGCTGGCGGCCTGCTTTCCCCCTTCCCCCAATGAACCTTGCACTGTGAAGTCGTCTTCGAGGCTTGCCTGGATTTACAGACGGATGAATGGATGAAGACAGAGACAAAGAAAGACAGATGGAGGAGAGGTTGAGCGCTGGCTTGGGGGAATAGTAGGGAAATAAACTGCACTTTAACACTGGACTGCTGCCTGGTGTTCCGCCTTCCGCCAGGTGCTGACTTTCCCTACACGGCTGTTATGTGTATTATGGGAATCTGATTATTACTACACACCAATCTGTGCACTGACTTCAGTGTTTCATTCTTGAATGATTAATATAGCCTACTTCCATCTCTTCCTCTGTCGGTCATACAGTATATTTATAATGTTTAAACCTACAAGTGTGCAGAGCTTTAAAGATGGCTGGCCCTTCTCGTTTTTCTGTGCCACTGAAACACAGTCCACTATTATTATGATCTCAATTTTGTTTGTGAGTAAGGCTCCTTTACAAATGATCTATAAATTGCAGAGGTGTTTTTCTCAGGGATACATCTCAGGGTACTTACTATACATTATCAGTGTTGACTGTTGTTGACAATCTGAAAGTTTAGGAAGAAAATGAACTGCATGTATCCATTATAGGGAAAGAAGAAAGGAAGTGTGACATAGCTATATTGAACTGGCGCTCTCTATAAATAACATAACCTCCTGTTATACTGTGAAATTCCTCACAAATTGTTCTTCTCACTCTGGGTCATTTTGCCTATAGCCTATGTTATTTATGTGCATTGGCTAGCTATGTTAATAATCTAAATGTCTAATAGTCTGTCTATGTGTACATTATGGAGGGATTGAGATTTATCAATAAATAAGATGAACGGTCATGGGAAAATATCTCTCTTTCATAACCCCATTATGAAGTCTAAATTTATATAAATAGGCCTATAGAGCTTAGCCACAACACCACCATCACAAGCGTTCTATAGCCTACTATTACCCATGGGGTGGGCACGAACGACGGCGCGTAAAGGGTCGACGACGGTGCGGTGCGTGGATGTGTGAGAGGAGAGAAACGGAGAGAGAGAGTTCAGAAGGGACCGACTGAATCACATTGTTGTCCATCACGTCTAGCCTACTCTACATCACGTAGGCTATTTCGCAGGAGATCTAGATGTGAGCAGCGTGCGGGGTTATTGACAGATGAGAGTACATTTGGAACAAAAGCATTGTGAGACAAGCTGCTGGTGATTGATTTTTGCTGGTGGATATCAGTTTGTTGTGCGACGATCAGCTGTGGGAATCAAGAGGTAAGTTGACAAGCGCGCATATTTGATGTAGGCTATCAATTTGATGGTATCATTGGGATTTAATCGGAAATCCTAGTTAATGAGTGTCGATCACTGTGTCGAATACTCAGGAGGAGGATGGCTGACTATAGATTTTTCTCACCACCTCTTTTCAATTAGGCTATCTTTCCTTTTGAGTGCACATCCTAATCTAAATAAATCATACAGTTAGACGCTAAAAGGAATGACCAAAGTTATATTGTACAAGGGAATAATAATAATAATTGCAACATTTATTATTATTTTTTATTATTATTATTATTATTGTTATTAATGCTCTTATACCTTGAGGGTGTGTCTGGCAGGCGCTCTACTCATCAGTCATCACCATCACTGTGTGCGCGGTTAAAAAATAAGGGAAAAAGCAGCTTCATATTTGCAAACATGTCTCATCAATGTGAGGATAACCAATGCACTTCCTCAGTAGCTATCCTCCTGTCTTTGAACAGTGAGATCAAAACTGCCTTGTCTATCAAATCGTGTATGATGTCATGCCATCATTTTGCAAGTGAAAGCGGTTTCGCTTTTCTCTTCAGTCGGAAGAAGATCCACAGGTTGAGGCACGCAAGAGTGGGGGAATGAAATGCGCAGACGTCACACATGCAGATTCTGCTGGCAATCTTTTATTCTAAAGTAGCTTAGCCCATGTTACTGACGAAGCGTATTAAAGCTGACAGTGTCATGTAGCCAGCTAGCATGCGTTTATGAGGTGCACGCATGGATGCGCCGAGCTCGCCTTTGTTGTAGGCGCGCAACTTCTACAGGTAGCCGAATTTAAGCAATAATCAGGTTATATAGACTATGTTTTAAATATACGTTTATATCGATGCGTTTTTTCTTTCTTTCTTTCCTTCATGCGCGACCCATAATCGGTATTTGTCATTCTGACTTGAAAAAGCTGCGTGCCACACCCCTTATTGCCTCGTGTGACTCCCGTGTCGTGGCTTTCTTGATATCAGCCTATATGATCTTAACCCAGTTAGTTGGACACAGTTACCATGGTAACTGGACGACGCACGTTGTTGTCATGTATAATTTGGGGCCCAAGGTACCCCCCAGCCCCCCCCCCCCCCCCCCCACAAGGTGACCTGTGCAATGGCCTATTTACCACGGTGTTGAAATATGAAAGATCACATTTTATTTGGCACTTTTTGAGGAACATTTCTGTAGGCTATTTATTCGAAAGACGTTTAAGTAGGCTATCACCAAACTGATGCCCGAACAGACACCTGCCCATCCTCAAAGGAGGGCTGAAAAGGGAATGTAGCACAATGATTGCCAGTCAACTTTGTTCTGTCAGACCTGCATACAAACACACAACACACAGGTGTGCAGCCACACAGGTGCACACATTCTTTACTCTCTCTCTCTCTCTCTCTCTCTCTCTCTCTCTCTCTCTCTCTCTCTCTCTCTCACACACACACACACACACACACACACAAGATAAAAAAGACAATATCTCATCATGGGAGGCTGTGCTTCCCGGAGTGATAATAATCAGTGTCAATTTGACAATGAAACATGCACAGAGCAACCAGGAAGAATAGCCTCAAAATAAGACAAGATCATTTCAAACGCAACCTAATCTCTGCATGATGGTGCAAAGAGGAGCACGCCGAGTCGCCGAGATACACATTGGGACTAGGGCAGTGCGAGTGGGGCGTGGTCTCACACGTGTAAAGACTGTCTGACACACATTCAACATACTGAAAACACACACATTCAACATACAGAAAACACACACATTCAACATACTGAAAACACACACATTCAACATACTGAAAACACACACAGGCATTTGTTGTAGGTGGTTGTTTGCTCCCTGACCTTGTCTGCCAGATCCATGTGATCATTCATCAACCAGCTGTTGAGTTGGAAACACGGCCACAAGGCTGCACTCATTTCATTGGAGATGTTGGTGTTGCAGAAGTGGTTGGTACCACTCTTGTGCTTGTCTGAGACTCATGAAGCCGCTATAGGCACATTTGACAAATAAGATGTCGATAGAACGTTTTTGTTTCAAATGTCTCTGCGGCTTTCCTCACCGTACTGCTCTCCCTCTGCGCTATCATACTACATCTTCTGACCTTTCCCTTTCATACTGTGTATTTTACACTGAAAATGCCACGGTCATGCAATGGTGTGCCTTTCCTCTGTCCTCTCCCCCCAGACACCATCTCTCCTCTGCCTGCCCTCCTCCTGTCCTCTCCAGTCAGACAGTCTCCCCCTGCCTCTTCTTCTTATGTTATCTTCAAGCAGACACGTTCACCCTGCCTGCCCTCTCCTTGTCCCCTCCTTATAGACACGCTCCCCCTGCCTGCCCTCTCCTTGTCCCCTCCTTATAGACATGCTCCCCCTGCCTGCCCTCTCCTTGTCCCCTCCTTATAGACATGCTCCCCCTGCCTGCCCTCTCCTTGTCCCCTCCTTATAGACATGCTCCCCCTGCCTGCCCTCTCCTTGTCCCTCCTTATAGACACGCTCACCCTGCCTGCCCTTTCCTTGTCCCTCCTTATAGACACGCTCCCCCTGCCTGCCCTCTCCTTGTCCCCTCCTTATAGACACGCTCACCCTGCCTGCCCTCTCCTTGTCCCCTCCTTATAGACATGCTCACCCTGCCTGCCCTCTCCTTGTCCCCTCCTTATAGACATGCTCACCCTGCCTGCCCTCTCCTTGTCCCCTCCTTATAGACATGCTCACCCTGCCTGCCCTCTCCTTGTCCCCTCCTTATAGACACACTCACCCTGCCTGCCCTCTCCTTGTCCCCTCCTTATAGACACGCTCCCCCTGCCTGCCCTCTCCTTGTCCCTCCTTATAGACATGCTCACCCTGCCTGCCCTTTCCTTGTCCCTCCTTATAGACACGCTCCCCCTGCCTGCCCTCTCCTTGTCCCCTCCTTATAGACACGCTCACCCTGCCTGCCCTCTCCTTGTCCCCTCCTTATAGACATGCTCACCCTGCCTGCCCTCTCCTTGTCCCCTCCTTATAGACAAGGTCACCCTGCCTGCCCTCTCCTTGTCCCCTCCTTATAGACAAGGTCACCCTGCCTGCCCTTTCCTTGTCCCCTCCTTATAGACACGCTCAACCTGCCTGCCCTCTCCTTGTCCCCTCCTTATAGACATGCTCCCCCTGCCTGCCTTCTCCTTGTCCCCTCCTTATAGACATGCTCCCCCTGCCTGCCCTCTCCTTGTCCCCTCCTTATAGACACGCTCACCCTGCCTGCCCTCTCCTTGTCCCCTCCTTATAGACATGCTCACCCTGCCTGCCCTCTCCTTGTCCCCTCCTTATAGACATGCTCACCCTGCCTGCCTTCTCCTTGTCCCCTCCTTATAGACAAGGTCACCCTGCCTGCCCTCTCCTTGTCCCCTCCTTATAGACAAGGTCACCCTGCCTGCCCTCTCCTTGTCCCCTCCTTATAGACACGCTCACCCTGCCTGCCCTCTCCTTGTCCCCTCCTTATAGACACGCTCACCCTGCCTGCCCTCTCCTTGTCCCCTCCTTATAGACATGCTCACCCTGCCTGCCCTCTCCTTGTCCCCTCCTTATAGACAAGGTCACCCTGCCTGCCCTCTCCTTGTCCCCTCCTTATAGACAAGGTCACCCTGCCTGCCCTTTCCTTGTCCCCTCCTTATAGACACGCTCACCCTGCCTGCCCTCTCCTTGTCCCCTCCTTATAGACATGCTCCCCCTGCCTGCCCTCTCCTTGTCCCCTCCTTATAGACATGCTCCCCCTGCCTGCCCTCTCCTTGTCCCCTCCTTATAGACATGCTCACCCTGCCTGCCCTCTCCTTGTCCCCTCCTTATAGACAAGGTCACCCTGCCTGCCCTCTTTTTGTCCCCTCCTACACGCTCACCCTGCCTGCCCTCTCCTTGTCCCCTCCTTATAGACATGCTCACCCTGCCTGCCCTCTCCTTGTCCCCTCCTTATAGACACGCTCACCCTGCCTGCCCTCTCCTTGTCCCCTCCTTATAGACATGCTCACCCTGCCTGCCCTTTCCTTGTCCCTCCTTATAGACACACTCACCCTGCCTGCCCTTTCCTTGTCCCTCCTTATAGACACACCCTGCCTGCCCTTTCCTTGTCCCTCCTTATAGACACACCCTGCCTGCCCTCTCCTTGTCCCCTCCTTATTCACCTTATTCTTTGCCCACACATGGACGCTTCCGCATTACGTCATTTCGTAATAGTATTTCTGTTTTGACTTGCCAAAAACCCCGCAGGCAAAATGGCCGCGCACACTCCCCTCCTAAAGTGGCAAAATTACTCCCCCATAAACTAACATATCTTGGCCAATACGTATGTAACATACAAAATAAAGCAACCCGTAATATCTTAATTTTAAGTAGAATGCAGAGGACATGTAACTGTTTAGTTAAACTTGCATTCCAGGAATATTGTGCTCTAAAGATGACGTTAGTGGAGTCGAGGCTGTTTCGTCCTGAAACCCACATAGGTTGCGCCAGCCGTAACCTATGTGCGATTCGAAATAACGCATCCGAGATAGAAACGTTATGAATATAGCCACGTTATAAACAAACTAACGCTGGTGATCCGTATGGAAACAGTGTTACTCGAAATGGTTAAAAGTTATATCAATTTGGTCATTCAGTGGCATTTTACTGCCATATAACATAACTAACTAGCGGCTAATATTAGCCACAGAAGGCAACTAGCGCTGAACCGGAAGAACAAATACGTTTGGGTTGAACGCGGAAGAGAGAAAAAGTGGGCGTGGTGAATATGGTGAATAGACAAGGCCGTCCTCCCTGCCCTCTCCTTGTCCCTCCTTATAGACACGCTCGCCCTGCCTGCCCTCTTCTTGTCCCTCCTTATAGACACACTCACCCTCCCTGCCCTCCTTGTCCCTCCTTATAGACACGCTCCCCCTGCCTGCCCTCTCCTTGTCCCCTCCTTATAGACACGCTCACCCTGCCTGCCCTCTCATTGTCCCCTCCTTATAGACACGCTCACCCTGCCTGCCCTCTCCTTGTCCCCTCCTTATAGACACGCTCCCCCTGCCTGCCCTCTCCTTGTCCCTCCTTATAGACACGCTCGCCCTGCCTGCCCTCTCCTTGTCCCTCCTTATAGACATGCTCCCCCTGCCTGCCCTCTCCTTGTCCCCTCCTTATAGACACGCCCCCCCCTGCCTGCCCTCTCCTTGTCCCCTCCTTATAGACATGCTCCCCCTGCCTGCCCTCTCCTTGTCCCCTCCTTATAGACATGCTCACCCTGCCTGCCCTCTCCTTGTCCCCTCCTTATAGACATGCTCACCCTGCCTGCCCTCTCCTTGTCCCCTCCTTATAGACAAGGCCGTCCTCCCTGCCCTCTCCTTGTCCCTCCTTATAGACACGGTGGCTCAGTGGTTAGTGCTGTTGCCTCACAGCAAGAAGGTCCCGGGTTCGAACCCCGGTCCGTCCCAGGTCCTTTATGTGTGGAGTTTGCATGTTCTCCCCGTGTTCTTGTGGGTTTTCTCTGGGTGCTCCGGTTTCCTCCCACCATCAAAGACATGTATGTTAGGGTTAATACTCCTGTCAGTGCCCCTGACCAAGGCACTGGCAAAAGAGCTGGAGTTGGTCCCCGGGCGCTGCACTGCGGCTGCCCACTGCTCCTAGTTCTAGGAAGGTTCCTAGTAGAGGATGGGTCAAATGCAGAGGACGGATTTCCCCATGGGGATAAATAAAGGATAACTTAACTTAACTTAACGCTCACCCTGCCTGTCCTCTCCTTGTTCCCTCCTTATAGACACGCTCGTCCTGCCTGCCCTCTCCTTGTCCCCTCCTTATAGACACACTCACCCTGCCTGCCCTCTCCTTGTCCCCTCCTTATAGACATGCTCCCCCTGCCTGCCCTCTCCTTGTCCCCTCCTTATAGACACGCTCGCCCTGGCTGTCCTCTCCTTGTGCTCTCCCCTCAGACAATGGAGAGACTGGCTTCCCCGTGGGCCTGGAACTTGATATTGGCAAACAATAGCAGAGATAAGGTGGGTCAAGAAGAGGAGAGGCAAGCGCTCGGGTGCCATGTTTCAGCAGGGAGAGAAAAGGCTGGCATTGAATGGTCGCTTGATGCATTGGGGAGTGCCACGCTGCCAAACACCCTGAGGGATCCTCATGGGACAATGTGATGCTGCCCGGGTTAACTGTTAAAAAAAAAAAAGCTCTCCCCCAACAGAGATTCAAATGACACCCAAACAAAAGTTCTATTATTCGCTATGATTTGATCACTCCACGCTATCCATTGTGCTATTCAGCATACTCACGGGTCAGGGTCAGAAATATGTTGCATCAGAATCAAAATGCATCAAAATGTGAAATCAGGACGCATAGAGATGTAATATTTTGTGATCCAGAAAGATGAGAAGCTCCGTTACGGTAAACATGAATGCCCGTCTTTCAGCATTGTTGCTCTCGATGTCTTCAGGTGTTGATGATGTCATATGTGTCAACGCACCATTCTGGCTTTCAACCCAATATCTCACCATGTGCACAAACTCAGCTGTGATCATTCTTCAAAGAAAAAAGTTCAATAATCCGTATCCAGAATCAATGCAGACATGCTTTTACCCCTACTTTGTTCCAAGTGAATTTTGTTGTCACAACAACAAAGGTCTTTCTTCCTTCATTTGTCCTTGCAAAATGGACATGCGTTCTGGTGTGAATGGACATCCAGTGTTTTGAGTCTGACAACCCCAGGCTATCTGGGTTTCTTCCAGAAGCAGCGGAGGTCATCTAAGGTGCCACTTAAGCCCAAACACTCACTGTCATAACTACTCCATTAACCAGTATCCTAGGGTGAGACCAGCAGGCCTCAGACACCTCCCTCCACCCACCATCTAACACACTTCCCCTCATCATCCCTCCTTCCATCTCTCCACCCGTCTCTATATCATCTAACACACTTCCCCTCATCATCCCTCCTTCCATCTCTCCACCCGTCTCTATATTTAACCCACTCCAGCCCAGAGAGTAGTGCTTTTCACACCAGAGAGGCAGCAAGTGATGAGTGAATGAGGAGGAGGGAGTTGGAGAAAAAGAGAGTAAAGACAGATAAGGCAAAAATTATTATAAAAATAATCTCTCCCTCTCTCTCTCTCCCCCCCCCCCCTCTCTCTCTCTCTCTCTCTCCCGCTCTCTCTCTCTCTCTCTCTCTCCCTCTCTCTCTGTGTATGTGTGTGTGTGTGTGTGTGTGTGTGTGTGTGTGTTTGTTTGTGTGTGTGTGTGTGTGCAAGAGATGAGAGAATTTGGCACAAAGCGCAGTCACATCTTAAGGTTTCATGTCTCTCCGCTAATGCTATCGACAAGCAATGGGGTCAAGATTAAGTGGCAAATTAGCAAAGACATTAAATTGGCCAGTCAGTAAAAATGTTGGCCTCGAGCACTCCAAAGCAGTCAATATTGTAAGTGTGTAGTACGTGGAAACAGATTGATATCCCATCAGACTTGATTTTACTGTGTTGAATACTCTATCAAAGACAGATTGTGAGCAGCAGAGTTTCTTCAACTTAGACTGCTGGTGGGTGTCACATGGCGAGGAAATAAAGTGAAATTATCTCACCCCATTTGCAGATTGTTGTGACTTAGCAAAATAATATAACAGTATATAGTATAAATATATAATATAATTATAGTGTTGTGTTTTGAAAGGGTACCTGACTGGTTTACCTTACTGTGATAGTTGAGCATGGATCAGTGTTTATTACTCTGTGAGTGTGAGAGAAGTACAACATTACCTCTGAAGTGAAAGATCTCTTTCAAGTTGTGAACATGGTGACAGACATGCCTTCAAACGATCTTCATCTTTTATCTCTGTTTTTGGGTCATAGGGCTGCAAAAGTGTCACACTTGTAAGACAGTATTCACATATGATCCTTATGTCCTTTTAGCCTACATGTGTACATCAACCAGCTAGAAATGAGAGCCATGCTCATGTTCTCAAGTAACATTTACAGTGACCTGAGGAGATACTGTGAAGGTATCTAGGTCATTATGTGCACAGTGCAAGTTCATTCAGGAACACTCTCGTCATAGATTTAACCATTTAGTGCACACATGGAAATACAGTTATGTTTGGCGCTGAAGGCTCCGCTCTTTACAGAAGATGCTCCCTGAATCAGCCCAGCAGCATGCTACGCTGAACAGGGAGCGCAAGCAGAATCCCCCATGGGCATACCAGAGTCAAGATTAATTTAATAGCCATAGTGAGCAAGCAGAATGAGCCCAAGCAAGACACTGAACACATGTTTAACCTTTGAGCCATGCAGACTCTGAGCTAGAATACATGTTTAACCTTTGAGCCATGCAGACTCTGAGCTAGAATACATGTTTAACCTTTGAGCCATGCAGACTCTGAGCTAGAACATAATGTGTAACCTTTGAGCCATGCAGACTCTGAGCTAGAATACATGTTTAACCTTTGAGCCATGCAGACTCTGAGCTAGAACACATGTTTAACCTTTGAGCCATGCAGACTCTGAGCTAGAACACATGTTTAATCTTTGAGCCATGCAGACTCTGAGCTAGAATACATGTTTAACCTTTGAGCCATGCAGACGCTGAGCTAGAATACACGTTTAACCTTTGAGCCATGCAGACTCTGAGCTAGAACACACGTTTAACCTTTGAGCCATGCAGACTCTGAGCTAGAACACATGTTTAACCTTTGAGCCATGCAGACTCTGAGCTAGAACACATGTTTAACCTTTGAGCCATGCAGACTCTGAGCTATAAAGGTGGAGGCTGGGGTGGTGGAGGCCGAGCTTGGCTGCAGCAGCAGCAGCAGCAGCAGCAGCAGCAGCAGCAGCAGCAGCAGCAGCAGCAGCAGCAGCAGCAGCTGCGATGTGTGTGGCAGCAAAGACCAGTGTAGAGGGGGGCCATATTTGAAAGGACTGTCTTGTTGTGAGAATGGCTGTGATTGGTGAATGGTTAAACGCTGATCCAATCCATCCAACCGAATATTTATCTGACCAAGGTCACAGCAACAGCATGCGTTCTGTTCTAGGGTGGATCTTCCCTTTTAAGGAACATGCCATGCCATTTAGTCTGGATAAGCAGTTGGCCGTCTGTTGTCCTGGTTACCAGTGTGTTGCTTGGATGTGTATGGGCTTCCAAATTAAAACGTAATGAGCTCCAACAAACACAGCAACTGACTGGAACGCTACAGTAGCTACTCCTGCTGCTAATGGGCCGTACAGTTAGCAAAGTGTCAAGCTTTAAAATGACTTCTCAGTGGTAATGGGAGCGTGTGTGTGTGTGTGTGTGTGTGTGTGTGTGTGTGTGTGTGTGTGTGATACATGTGGAAATAGGCCAAGGTTGTGTGGTGTCTGCAGGGAGGCGGGGACACTCTCTGTCAGGAAAAGAGAACATGTATGGAGGCTCTTGCATGGATAGTTATGTAAGGAGGAGACTTCATCCTCAGGTCCAGTTAACACAAGGGGATTAAACAGAGCCAAGGTTATGATGTGATGCACCTGTCGCCAACAAATAGCGCGGATGTGTCTGTGCGTGCGTGCGTGTGTGTGCGTGTGTGTGTGTGTGTGTGTGTGTGTGTGTGTGTCTGTGTGTGTGTGTGTGTGTGTGTGCGTGCGTGCGTGCGTGCGTGCGTGCGTGTGTGTGTTGCTTGTACTCAGAATTGTGCACGGCCCAAATTGAAGTGGATGTGCTGGAGAACTGTGGCTTACTAATACAGACCTCTCTCGCTCCATTTCTCTCTCTCTCACCCTCCCTCTTTCTAATTCTCTATTTCAACAGTTGCCATGGAAACTATTTTGCTCTTCCTCTCTTCCCTCCTGGTTTGTGTGGCTGGTAAGTCCCCCCACCCCCCCACCCCCCACACACACACACACACATCTACACATCTACACATAATGCACACACACCAATAGTCCACAGGGAGGCAGTATAGCGACAGGTAGTGACGTTACATGAAACGGCACTAGGTGTGATGGGCTTCCAGCTAAACATCAGTTACTGCCTTGCTGGCTTTGTGTGTGGGCTTGACAGAATGACTAGGTGGAGGAGTGAGAGTGTGTGAGGCCTGTTCATGATTAAATGCAAGACACATACATACACACATACACACACACACACACACACACACACACACACACACACACACACATATGCACGGCCACACACCAGACACACTCACCTGAAATACGATATGAGGGTGTGGTTCTGTGCGAGAGGCTGTTGTTCCGTTGATGATGTGACTGTTACATGTTAATTGACACTTGAAGCTGATGTGAGGAAAACAGAAAGATTGTGGGAACGTGTGTGTTCAGCCCGTTCTCACTCCTCTTTATCACGCGGCTGGTGCGTGGGATGTTAACGCACACTTGTGCATAAGTGTGATACGCACGCAGACGCACCGTTAAACAAGCACTGTGCACTTGGTTGGTCACCATGGGGGTCTCCCTTCCCCCTACGGGAAGACCCCCTTTAAGGGGTCACAAAAGGGGTTGGACTCGGAGACCCCCAAAGTCTTCCCCTGAAGACCCTAACCATAACCCTTCCCCCACCATAACCCCTCTCACCCCCGTGCCTCACCCCAACCTTCCCCTGGGACTCTGCCCCAGTGCCTAAACCCAACCCCAAGGTGTTACTTGACCTTTGCCTGACCCCAAACAGGTGCGCAGTGCTTGTTTAACAGTGTGTCTGTGTGTGAATCATACATACGCACAAGAGTACCGTGTGTGTTACGTCCCACACACAGCTGGAATGAGAATGTGTTGGTGTGTTAGCGTGTTTGTATGTGTCTGACTGTGCAGGCGGGTGCGACCTCAAGGACGCCCAAGCCAGTGCCTTAAAATGTTCACACAAAAACAAAACAACAAAGAAAAAATAACAGTATAGATAGATAGATATTATATGCTACTTGCCATCTGCTCCTCTATGTATTGTAACTATGATGTGATATTCTGTTTGCTAATATATTGATTTTATTTCAGTAAATGATTACTCTCACTGACCACTAGGGGGCCATGTGTAGGCCTGACAACCCTTGGAAGTATTGTTACACACCCTTGGGTGCCACACCCTGAGTGCACCAGCTGATTATCATGACCCAATCACTGTATGACAAACAAAAGACCTAGCTCATTCATTGTTTCTGTAAATCACCTTGAGAAAGGCCAGTTTGGCCGAAACATGTCGGTGGAAGCCATATTTTAATAAAGGCTTTTTTTAAATATTCTTGAAGAGTTGCCTTGGACTTCCTTTGTTCTTTCCATTTGATGTCTTGTCCCTTTCTTTCTTCTTCTCACCATCTGACTCAAATCATTTTCCTTCTCTCTTCCCCCGTCTCTCAGCTGTAGCAGAGCTCAGTGCACAGGGTGAGTACCTTGATTGCATCCATAATGGGGTCATACCTCAGGCCTAACAGCCAAATAGATGGTCTATTATCGGTTTCCAGATCAGGTCAGAACCTCGTGGATAATGGATTTACTCAGAGAGAACATTGGCGGGTGGATGGATTAAGAGAAAGGATAGCCAGAACCAACTGTGTCCTGAATAGAAAGAGATGTCAGCGCTACAGAGCGAGATCAATACTGGACACCCACGAGTGATGGTTAGACGAGAAAGAGGAGAAGTTGTGCCTGTATGGACGACACATACTTAAAGCGTAACTAACCCCTAAAACACTTTTTTCCCCCAGCTTTTAACCAATATATATGGCTATTTTGTCAGAAATCTGGCGGGGTCAGTCCCCCTTTAAACGTAAGACGCAGAGCATGGAAATTCATCAACCCAGTCTCACACAAAAAATTAGCATAGTGTCACGGTGCTTCTGCTAGTGGTTAGTTATTAAAGTCCCTGGAAACCAGAAATATTTCTTTATTATTTAGCATTTTGAGTTCATCACATCACAGGACCCTATGTTAATAAGCCACCAGCCAAATTTGAACGATGATGAACGTCGCAAAGTATATAAATTTAGGTTTGACAGTCTGGCAAAACTCATGAGAAAATCATTATTTTTTAGAGTGTATTTCTCCCGCGGACTGTGTGGGCGTGTCCCATCTGCAGCAGGTTTTCCGAGAGAGAGCGCGAGACAGAGGGGGGAGGGAAACGGAGAAAGAGATCAAGTTACACAGCACTTGCGAGTGTGTGTGTGTGTGTGTGTGTGTGTGTGTGTGTGTGTGTGTGTGTGTGTGAGAGAGCCACCAGCCTGTGTGTCTCTCGCTCTCTCTCACTAGTCCCGAGAGAGAGAGAGAGAGAGAGAGAGAGAGAGAGAGAGAGAGAGAGAGAGAGAGAGAAGCACATGGCCTGAAACCCGACACCTTGCTAATCTCACAAGCATAGCGCTTGGCAGACGGCAGAGTGGGAGGGAGACGGACAGCGAGGGAGCGCTGTCACTGGGGGCAAAGAACGGACTTGCCATAGGTGGGTGCGGATTGCGCGCGTGTACAAAGGTTATATAGAGCTTATGACGTCATAAGCTCCTGCGTTTTAGCACCTCGCGCACTGCTGTCTTCAATGAGGAAGTACTTTGTAGAATCTTGTAGAAAAGTGGCGATTTTAAGGCTTTGGGTTGAAAGTAATGTATAATAATTTCGGAGGCACAAAATTACTAACATAAGACCCTAAATAACATAGTTAGAACGTTTTTGTGGATTTTGGTTTCCAGGGACTTTAAGTTTAACCTGACCAGGCTGACCTCCATGGACCGTCATACCCTGTGCTTCCAGTGCTATGATGACCACGTCTGCGCCAGCGCCATCAATGTCTGCAGAAACTGTACCACACTTCTTGTTCGTTGCCGTCAAGAGCGCTGGGCCTACTTCCAGCACGAGTATCTTGGGGGAATTTACACCTGTAGTTTCAAGTGGTCAAGCACTATCCAATTGCAATCTGATCACAGAAAACGCATGTTAGTGCCAGGTGTATTGTTCTCTAAAATAGATGGGGGGGGTTATGGATGATTCCTGTTACGGCTGGGCTTATGGCAATCCAGATGTGACTCGGCAGCGTTGTAAGGTGCTGTTGTTGCATCAGGTGTGTACCGATCAGGCTCCCCCTCAGTAGGCAAATGGTTGCCGAAACTTTTACCATGGTCTGGGTGAATACTCGATTCTGATTGGCTGCAAGGTGTCCATTATTTTGTGATATTGTACAGTGATAATGGACACCTAGCTAAATGGTCTGTTCACCGTTCATATCAATGCGCCATAGTTTCACACTGGTATCAAGAGAGCTGTTTGAGCTCTATACCCCCGTTAAGGGTTAATATGACAATTTTGGACGTTGAGAAAAAAATGGACTCGGTCAAAGTAAGTATTTAAATCACCCCTGTGTGCTCAGTTTATCAAAAATAACTCTTATTTACAATTTTGATTTTCATTTCGGACATTTCTAACCTCGCGTCACCAGGCTCTTCTCGGCGACAAAGGAGATTTCCCTCGGCTCGTGCACGAGCGGGGGCCTTTGACAGAGAGAGAGAGAGAGAGAGGGAGAGAGAGGGAGAGGAAGAGGGAGAGGGAGAGAGCGAGAGAGAGAGAGAGAGAGAGAGAGAGAGAGAGAGAGAGAGAGAGAGAGAGAGACAACTCTCTCTGCATGTCACCACAACAGCACACGCAGTGCGAGCCCCCGCTGCTCTGTCACTTCCTGAAACTCTTCGCTCTTAAATGTTAATATACTTGTCCAATACGTATCTATCATACAAAATAAAGCAAGCTGCCAAACGGTAATGTCTTAATTTAATGTAGAACGCAAAACATCGTTAAACCCGCATTCCTGTGATAAAATTAACGTTTGAGTCGGCTTTAAAACGGAGGGTGGTGGAAGTGGGAGGGACTATTTTATTTCGTGGAAGACTGATTTACAGTATGAATAACAGACATTTAGCCATTTAGATTGCTTTATTTATTACACATGGAAATATAAATGACTGGTCTTATTGTTTTGTTGGCAAGTGACCATGGTATAAGCGGGTTAATGCACTTCGAGGTGTACATTATCACTTTTTAAGGGACGACGCGAGAGGCGTGAACCGTCCGAGGCGAAGCCGAGGATGGTTGCCTCCGCGAAGTCCCTTAAAAAGTGATAATGTACACCTCGTCGTGCATTAACCCTTACATAACCGCTAAGTCGAGCTGCTCCTGTGACTCTCTACTGGGCCGACTGGGCGGTCACGCTGGTCTGGAACATTAGGAGCAGGAAGTAGCGGTGGACTGAGCTGTCGTCACACCAAAGAGTAGAAGGCAAGGGACGGAAATTTAGTGCCTTTTTGACAACAGCGCAGCCGCCATTTTGGCCTGAAAAATTCCTCCTTACAACAGCACAGAACCATGACAGAGAGACATGCCATGACCGGGAAGTACACAGGCCATTTCGGTAGAGGTACTTTTGTACGTCACTTTGTAGGCGAGATGTTTTACTGGCGTCATTACGGTATGTCTCCTTCAGACCAAAATGGCGTAGCTCTGCTGCCGTGCACTGGTGTTGCAATGGAACGGCCTATGCTTTCACTTCTTAGGCCTATCAATCTAAGTTCTTTGGACACACTGGACTGAGGGAAAACGTGACGTTGACATTCAACAATTTTAGCGACGTTATCAGTGAAACTAGAGCGTTTTAGCACTGTGGAGCAACATTGCTATTTCATAATTATTTGTGAGATCGTGTTGAATGAATAGAGTGCAGAACAATCCAGAATGGCATTGATAAAATATTGACATATTATTGATAAGCTCACTGGTTCTCATTACACACCTTCTACCATGTGTTTATAGATGGCAAGGAGAAAGGTGAAGATCCATTTGTCTATGGTAAGTCTGGAAAAATCAGCGCATTTTCTCTCACTCGCCATCATCACAACATTGTTCTAACACAGAGAATCGATTGCCACAAATGGCTAACTGATGATCCTTTCTGTCGCCTGTTCCTCTCTCCTTTCTGTCTTTGTCTGTCCTGCCTCTCTTTAGACTATGAGAGCCTGAGGATTACAGGACTGGTATTTGCTGTGGTGCTGTTCACACTGGGCATTCTACTCATCCTCAGTAAGCTTACCTCTGTGTGTGTGTGTGTGTGTGTGTGTGTGTGTGTGTGTGTGTGTGTGTGTGTGTGTGTGTGTGTGTGTGTGTGTGTGTGTGTGTGTGTGTGTGTGTGTGTGTGTGTGTGTGTGTGTGTGTGCGTGTGAGCACGCTTGTGATAATTTCACGTGTAGATGGGTTGTAATGAAATGTAAACAGATATTACAATCAAATGAAAAAAGGATGAATTATTAAATAATGAATCATTATAAAATTTCTACACTATGTTATGACACCATCTTGTGTGCTTAGTCTATCAGCTGTATGTGTTGCAGACAGTAGGCTATGTCTAATCAAGTCACTAATGAAAACGTGTGTTTGTAGGTCGGCGGTGCCGCTGCAGTATCAACCAGAAGGAGAAGCCCAGGTACGTCAGCATCCCCTTCTGATTGCCAAATGCCTGGGATGTGTAAGGGCATTTTTGTTGTTGTCGTCACAATGCATGATTTGGTCACCATGACAACCTGCAAATTGTCTCTCCAGGGCCCCTGGAGATGAGGAGGCACAGGAGGAGAACCTGATTGCCTCCAAGGGTGAGATGCACAGTTTAACTCTCCTCATCCCTCCGTCAGCTCCTCTCACCTCTGCCCTCCATCAGCTCCTCTCACCTCTGCCCTCCATCAGCTCCTCTCACCTCTGCCCTCCATCAGCTCCTCTCACCTCTGCCCTCCATCAGCTCCTCTCACCTCTGCCCTCCATCAGCTCCTCTCACCTCTGCCCTCCATCAGCTCCTCTCACCTCTGCCCTCCTCAGCCCTCCATCAGCTCCTCTCACCTCTGCCCTCCTCAGCCCTCCGTCAGCTCCTCTCACCTCTGCCCTCCATCAGCTCCTCTCACCCCTGCCCTCCTCAGCCCTCCGTCAGCTCCTCTCACCTCTGCCCTCCATCAGCTCCTCTCACCTCTGCCCTCCATCAGCTCCTCTCACCTCTGCCCTCCATCAGCTCCTCTCACCTCTGCCCTCCGTCAGCTCCTCTCACCTCTGCCCTCCTCAGCCCTCCGTCAGCTCCTCTCACCTCTGCCCTCCTCAGCCCTCCGTCAGCTCCTCTCACCTCTGCCCTCCATCAGCTCCTCTCACCTCTGCCCTCCATCAGCTCCTCTCACCTCTGCCCTCCATCAGCTCCTCTCACCTCTGCCCTCCTCAGCCCTCCATCAGCTCCTCTCACCTCTGCCCTCTGTCAGCTCCTCTCACCTCTGCCCTCCTCAGCCCTCCGTCAGCTCCTCTCACCTCTGCCCTCCGTCAGCTCCTCTCACCTCTGCCCTCCTCAGCCCTCTGTCAGCTCCTCTCACCTCTGCCCTCCGTCAGCTCCTCTCACCTCTGCCCTCCTCTGCCCTCTGTCAGCTCCTCTCACCTCTGCCCTCCTCAGCCCTCCGTCAGCTCCTCTCACCTCTGCCCTCCATCAGCTCCTCTCACCTCTGCCCTCCTCTGCCCTCTGTCAGCTCCTCTCACCTCTGCCCTCTGTCAGCTCCTCTCACCTCTGCCCTCCTCAGCCCTCTGTCAGCTCCTCTCACCTCTGCCCTCCTCTGCCCTCTGTCAGCTCCTCTCACCTCTGCCCTCCTCAGCCCTCCGTCAGCTCCTCTCACCTCTGCCCTCCATCAGCTCCTCTCACCTCTGCCCTCCTCTGCCCTCTGTCAGCTCCTCTCACCTCTGCCCTCTGTCAGCTCCTCTCACCTCTGCCCTCCTCAGCCCTCCGTCAGCTCCTCTCACCTTTGCCCTCCTCTGCCCTCTGTCAGCTCCTCTCACCTTTGCCCTCCTCAGCCCTCCGTCAGCTCCTCTCATCTCTGCTCACCCCTGACTATCGAGTTTGCCATGGAAATACCCTCAGTGCAGGGTGGTATTCTGGCTCATGTGTTCATTGTGTTGTGTTGTGTGTGTGCAACAGGCAAAAAGAGAGCATGTGAGTGAGTGAGTGAGTGAGTGAGTGAGTGAGTGAGTGAGTGAGTGAGTGAGTGAGTGAGTGAGTGAGTGAGTGCATGGGTGGATGGATGAGAGAATGAGTGAGTGAAAGAGATCGAGGCCAAAGTACACGGTAAGAAATGTTTTTATTTGTGTGTTTTTCAGCTGCAGCTGCTGCCAAAGAGACTCCAGCGGAGAACTAGGCCAATACCTCCGGACTGCTGGACTGCCTACGAAAATGATGATCAATTTGATTTGATATTAAACCACTACCACGACGAAGAAATCGATGATGCTTATTATGATTGATTGGCAGGGTATATGAATATGACTGGGTAAGGAGGGAGCTGTGAGTTATAGTTTGGAGGTGTAATATGTACATAGACCTTCTTGTGTGCTGAAGATAAATCTCTAGCCATGTTGTTCCGTGCTGCGTT
>NC_139642.1:51177945-51190445 GCF_964638095.1 Poromitra crassiceps | reverse complement strand
AGTTGATGACTGCACACAGTGCATGCGCCTCAGGCAAACGAGGAGGTAACTTTGGTTAGAGAGGGAACCCTCTTTGTTAGTTTTCGCTATGGATTTACTTTGAAAATGACCGTTTGCTGTAACTTTGGATTATTATTTCATCGCATGGTACATGTACCATACATGAGTACATGTATCACATGTACACGAGTCACAACATATACATGTGAGTGTTTCTGGCGCTGTTGGAATGTGTATTTTGGGTGACTGAACGGGGGAAGGGCGGGCAGGTGAACGTTATACTGTCATTCTAGTGCTAAGCTAATTAGCAGTGAGGAGAGAAAGATATCTACATCCTAGTTATACTATCGGGAAGATGGCAAATGGAGGTGAATCTCCAAAAATGTTGGCGTATCCCTTTAACCCTAGAACACCAATGTGATTTAAAGTCACACCATCACTAACGTCGGGTGTATTTCACCCGATGCAATATACCCCATAAAACATACTTCTCATCAAAATATCTTAAAGTATTTAAAAAAAAAAAAACAGGAGCTCCCAACTTCTCCTTTGGTCCACCCATTCATGGGACTTGTCACCAAGTCAAGACAAGTCACCACAATAACATTAACCCTAACCCGAAGATATTTTACCCTCTATCACTAACGTCGGGTGAAAATCACCCGAACACGTAGCCGGTAGAAAAAACCATGAACGGGGAGCAGGGAAACGCAATTACATTCAATGACGTCAGTGAGCATCCTGAAGGTACTCAAGGACCCGCCCACCTCAGACAGCAGCAAGGCAATGAAAATCACGTGAATTAAATTGTCCGGGTGAAAATCACCCGACGCTAGTGTTCTAGAGTACGAGTAAGGGGGGGGGGGGGGGGCGTCAATTAGTGGAAGAACATAATTTTTAGCCAGGTTTTGCATAATCCCATTATGTCACAACATCCTCAATGCCGTTGACAATTCAGTCTGATATAGCTACAATACAGCTGCTTTCAATGTTTTTAATTGTCTAAAAGCACCTTGAGTTGACCTTGAGTCTTGTTCTCGAGTGAGGGGACAATGGAGCAGGAGATGGGCCGGAGAATCGGAGCAGCAGGAGCATGCACATTTGGGGCCCCTAAGCAGGATAAGTTTGGGTGTATATACATTTATATTACAATTATTTTAAGCAGAGATACCCATGAATGAGCTCTTTGGATTCACAAGAGTCTCAGCTTTCTTGCCAGACCCAATTTCACAATTCCATGAGCGTTTAAGCACCACAGTGTGCAGAAATATGGAAAGAAAACAAGGCGAGAATAACATCTTTTCACTGCATGCTGCGTCTTTCGGACCCTGGAGCTCTTAACCTTAGGGTTAAGTATAGCTGATTATGTCACACATGGCTGTAAAGACTCCTGTGGTTCTAATGAGTCCAATTTCATCTTTTATATTTTGTATCGCTTTTCTGTACTTTTGAACTTTTGAATTGGAAAACTTTTACCTTTACCATATTATTATTCCTCTGGAAAGCACTTTGAATTGTGTAGGAAATGTGCTATCCAAAAGCTGCCTTGCCTTGCCTACTGTGATGAAAATAAGTGTCAGACAATTACAGTCATATTCAAGCCATAAGCCATGTGGAGCACTAAACCACTAAGCACTGCACAGCAGGGGTTTCTACCATTTAATAGTCTGGATGTAAAAACCTCGCTCAGAGTCTTCCAGCACAAACACACAAGTCTTCCGGTGGAAGGTGCCGGGAACGGCCCCTTAAAACAATTCTGCTCTGAAAACAGGTTGTCATAGTAACACAAATGAACAAAAAATAAAGACAGTGACATTTTTTCCCCAATGTTATTTTTTATTTTTGCTAAAAACTCAAATGATTTATGGTCACTCACGATTCAGTAGGTCACGGGTTGGCATGGTTCCTGCCTTAAAACTCATTATATAGAGATTTTTCTAAATGTCTATAGAGAAATTGAATGGGAAACTCACTTCCGGGGAAAAAGATGTCACGTGACTGTTGAACTCTATAGGGCAATCTTTATACAACAGGTGGCGCTACACTCCACCTTAACAAAATTATATTCAGTAGTGGATTTATAGTGACCTTATCATACTTTTATGGTATTATGTTGTATCCCCTGGTATATCACTATAATATTCAGATAATTCATTCAGGCACTTACAGTTGAGCTGTGATATTGGTATAAGATCATTCTGCCAGTTATTATAGTCTTACTGGGCTATAGCTCTTTTTTGTAAGGGCAAATCCAGACTGGCCCATAAATTATCCCTAAACTTTAGGTATTTAGGTCCTAAAGTGATGAGGCGTGATGGATTCATGAGCCTGCTAGTCATTTCATCATAGCAGCTCTATCTGCTCTAGCACTATCATAATTCTATTGTTTTTTCTATAAGAACTGTTTTGCTGTGATATTTGTAGTAGTCTGTCCTTCCACTGGTTATTAGCACAGTATGTCATTTTTCATAAGCGTGTTTGGGAGATGGTGGGTCTGCCTTTTCCCTGGATGTACAGTACCAAACATGAACACAGGGTGGCATCATAAGACCAACGTGGCCACAGGAAGGCCCACAATGACAAACTCAAGTCTGTGAACTTTAAGATCATGATAATGAAGAGACTGTCCATCAGGGAAATCAGTTGATTCCATTGTTGTTGCAAATACTGTAGGACTGAAGAAGTGGGCTAAAATATCAAATAGTAATCATATGATACATTTAGCAGGATACCATACAATTATCACAGCAAAACTGTAGGCTAAACAAAAATCTTAGGCTATTACAACGTAGGGATAAGTTCAATAGAAATTCACTATTGAGCACCAGAAACACGAAAAAAGATAACCTCGGTTAGAAAAAGTTGGAATATGTGATTTTTGGTTGGGATAAAGTGCAGCCATATGACTAAACCCTGAAGATGACAGGACATCCTGTCATGCAGTAGTCGTCTAAATGGAGGTTTTCTTTTTGCGTGTGAAGCCTGTGTGACTATACAGCAGGGGTATCCAAACTGTTTTGAATGGGGGCCAGGTTAGATCATGTGAAAATACCGGGGAAGCAGCTGCTTCTCGCATCATATGGGTTATATAAAAAAAAATACTCCAAGGATTTTGTTTACCATCTGAAAATATTGGTTCGGCCTGCATAGTTCCTACGTGGTGCTTGTCTACAAACTGTATGATTGTGATGTCATCGTTAGGTGACTGGGAAAAAATGCAAAGTGAACTTGCCTGATTAACCAATAGTGTGTGGACTGCAGAGGACCACATACAGTAATAGTATATTTTGAGAGACAAGCCGAGGGCTGCTTAGAATGGGTCTGTGGGGGACTTTGGACATGCCTGCTATACAGGGTAGGCTACTTTTCATAGGACAGAGCACGTGGTTGCAGCTACACAGGAGGAGTGGCTACTGTATTTTCACCGCTGCAGCACCGTGACAAAGCACATTAATCATACCGCCAGAAAACTGCGCCTGATTAATTATGCCTGAATAAATAAGTCGTTACAGGGAGAGACAGGAGCTGTCAACTGGGTAAGTCCCAAGGACCGCCTGCTCTCTCTCTCTCTCGCTCCCTCTCTCTGTCTCTCTCTCTCTCTCTCTCTGTCTCTCTCCCTCCCTCCCTCCCTCTCTCGCTGTCTCTGTCTCTCTCTCTTTCACTTGAACTTGTGGAAAAATGAGGAACTGCGCGGTAAAAGTGAACGTAGTCCAACATACTGCCAGGCCCACTCCAACCACAGTGCGGTTGGTGAAGCAGGCGGTTTTACCGGTTGGATCCCCGAGGGCCCAGATCAGCTGTTTTGCATAAGGGCTTCAGTTGAGGTAAGCATGAGAATCCATTTATCACACAGTCCTCTGGCCCTGATAACATCACAGCACCACGAGGAGGTCTGGAGAACAACACACACACACACACATACATGTCACACACATACACACACACACACACACACACACACACACACACACACACAGGAGAACAACACACACACACACACACACACACACACCCACACACACACACACACACACACACACACACACACACACACACACACACACACACACACACACACACACACACACACACACACACACACACACACACACACACACAATGCTGGACAGGTGTGAGAGGGCTGATCAGTTACTGTTCCCATAGCCAGAGAGGAAAGAAACAACATACTGGTAACTGCCAGTGAAAATAAACAAACATATATTGGTAACAAAGTGCCAGTAAAAAGAAACAACATTGGCAACAAATTGCCAGTAAAAGAGAAACAACATAATGGTAACTCCCAGTAAAAACATACTGGTAACAAACTGCCAGTAAACAACATACTGGTAACTGCCAGTCAAAATAAACAACATACTGGTAACAAACTGCCAGTAAAAAAGAAACAACATAGCCTACTGGTAACAAACTGCCAGTAAAAAAGAAACAACATAGCCTACTGGTAACAAACTGCCAGTAAAAAAGAAACAACATAGCCTACTGGTAACAAACTGCCAGTAAAAAAGAAACAACATACTGGTAACAAACTGCCAGTAAAAAAGAAACAACATAGCCTACTGGTAACAAACTGCCAGTAAAAAAGAAACAACATAGCCTACTGGTAACAAACTGCCAGTAAAAAAGAAACAACATAGCCTACTGGTAACAAACTGTCAGTAAAAAAGAAACAACATAGCCTACTGGTAACAAACTGCCAGTAAAAAAGAAACAACATACTGGTAACAAACTGCCAGTAAAAAAGAAACAACATACTGATAACAAACTGCCAGTAAAAAGAAACAACATACTGGTAACAAGCTGCCAGTAAAAAAGAAACAACATACTGGTAACAAACTGCCAGTAAAAAGAAGCAACATACTGGTAACTGCCAGTAAAAAAGAAACAAAAATAAAAACAAGGGGGGCAGGGAGACGGGTACGATGTGTTTTCCTGTGTGGTTTGGATGAACTTATCCTCTCTGCCAAGAGGATAATTATAAATTCACAAAGTAAAATCTGCATCAAGATCTAAGAGCAAAGCATGCCTGGAAAGTATATATCTTCCTCTCTATAGAGAGGCATACGCTCCAAGAGTTTTCATCCGCCATTTATTTTCCCATAGACATTTCGTAATATGCTTATGAAAAAATAGTTTTACTTGGTTAAACCAAGTGATTCCGCTTGGGAGAGACGATAGAACATTTAACTCAGACCAAAACGTAAAAAAAACAAAAAATAGTAGATTCAAAATATATACATTTTGTTTTGGTCCAAGTGAAATGTTATATAGTCTCTCCTGATTCTATAGCTGAATCGCTTGGTTTGACCAAGTAAAACTATTTTTACTAGTGGACCCCTGGGAGTCAGCCCCCCCTGGGAGTTAGACCCCCCTGGGAGTCAGCCCCCCCTGCTTCTGGAACACAGTAGCCTCCGGGACACACTCCAATTCATCATAAATCACTGATGATATCACTTGTGTATAAAATGGCATTAGCTGGCCGAACACAATTCTGCTCACACACACACACACACACACACACACACACACACACACACACACACACACACACACACACACACACACACACACACACACACACACACACTCACTCACTCACTCACTCACTCACTCACTCTCACACACACACACACACACACACACACACACACACACACACACACACACACACACACACTCACTCACTCACTCACTCACTCACTCACACACACACAGACCCTTCACATTCTTATTATAGAATTAGATAAACATTTTATGAAATATCTGTGGGAAAATATACTATTCTCAGTTAAATGCTGAGGTAACGTGTCAAGACAGTTCGGACTCTCTCTCTCTCTTCTGTGTGTGTGTGTGCGTGCGTGTGTGTGTGTGTGTGTGTGTGCGTGCTTGCGTGCGTGTGTGTGTGTGTGGAGGATAGAGCAGTTTAAGCAGTAAAACAGAGGTACAGCAGTGTTAAAGCGTGGGAAAGTGATAAGATCAAAGAACAAGAGGTCAAGATGGAAAGTCCACTCTCAGCATAACTCCATGTCCTCTCACGCCTGCTCTCTCTCTCTCTCTCTCTCTCTCTCTCTCTCTCTCTCTCTCTCTCTCTCTCTCTCTCTCTCCATCTCCCTATCAGTTGTGCACATTTAGCCGTTAGACAAACATTCAGTTATAGGCAGGTAAACGTTAGAGGCATGAAGCATGAAGAAGCCATAACAGAGATATGGGTTTTAGAGTTGACTTAATCTCATGTAACAGACCAGAACTGGAAGGATTTGAGTGTAAACAGTACGATATTTTTGTTTATGCATCCCTTATTTTGCATCTCTTAACGAACCTGGGGATAACTGTGTGATATGTACAACTTTCAACAAATACGTAGAGCCTAGTCCTTAAAGAGCATGGAGCAGGGTAATTCCTTTGCTAAATGTATACTTAACCTTGTCCCTATGTCCATTTGAAAAGTTAATGCATCATTAAAAAAAAAAAAAAAAAAGTTTGAAAAAAAAAATGGAGAAAAACACCTTCCTTTTTCAGAAGGAAATAACAGACTTTTAATTTGACAAGAAAAAGCCTGCTACGTCACAGTGGGGAGTGGCTCCCGCGTGCGTGTCTCCCTCTCCCCTCCCACTGTGCTTGTCTGCGCTGTGACACGCTCTATCTCTCTCTCTCTCTCTCTCTCTCTCTCTCTCTCTCTCGCTCTCTCGGTGTGTGTGTGTGTGTGTGTGTGTGTGTGTGTGTGTGTGTGTGTGTGTGTGTGTGTGTGTGTGTGTGTGTGTGTGTGTGTGTGTGTGTGTGTGCGTGCGTGCGTGTGTGTGTATCGAATTACAGTCCGCACCTCGGCCCGCCTCCGCTCGCCTCGCTTGCTTTCTCAACTCTCTCCGCGGTCCGTTGTTTCGTAGCTGGGCTGTTCCTGCTCTCTTTCACTGTCAAAATTAGGCTGAGGCCATCGTATTCATGTACATAAACATTTGCTACCTCCTCTTCCTCCTGAAAACCGGCGTTAGCATCCATAGTGTGTGACTGACAGCCCTGACCTAAGTGACGACAGACAGAGGGACAGACAGAGGGACAGACGGTCATGCCTGGCGACTCCCCACTGTGACGTCGGAGTTTTGGGATCCAAGATGTCAAAATAAAAGTTAAAAAAGTAAAACGACCCCAGAAGTCACTGTAGTGTATATGTAAGTGTCTTAATGTGAAAATCGAGTTCCTCCATAATTCACCTACACATTGACTGATTGGGGTCTCTAACCTGCCCCATGCTCTTTAACACTTTCAGTGCCACGGCCCTTGGGCAAAAGGTTGCTTGCTGTGCCACATAGGCCGCAATGCATTTTAAAACAGTCATATAATTTTTTTAATAATTACTATGTAAACACTGAACACGCACAAATAACGATGAGACTCTCTTCTATCACCTGCAAAAAAAAGTTTATTGATCCCATTTTCCGTTCTTTAGTTATGAGCCGGAGAAGATAGCCTGATTGAACGAAAAACATACCTTTTTTTCTACGAGCTGAGATAACGAGCCTTTTGTGAAATTAAACATTTCAAGCACATCTCTGACTCTGAAGCTAATTTTCTGATGTCTGGGTCTGTCTGGGTGAAGTGTATGCTGCTCTGCTGCTCTCCGTGCTCCCCCCCCCCCCCCCCCTCAACTGCACACGCCTCCTGGGTGTGTCTTATGTGTCTGGTGGCTCTCAGTCTCTGCTGAGTTTGCTGCGCACACACAGTGAATGGTGCGCGATATTCAGCTTTTTGGTTCCGCGTGTGTTTGTCACGGGCTGGCATGCTTCCAGTTCGGAATAATAATGCTGATTATGTGAATGTGCTGTTGCAGGCAGCGTACATGAAGGTGCTCAGTTGTGACAGCGGATGCTGCTGCTCTGGGCACAGCTGGCGTTGTGCTCGTTGTGCTTCTGCACGTCGATGCATACGGACGGATGCGATGCGATTTCCTCCTTTTTCCCAGTGACTATTTCTGTGTGTTTGGCTCCTTTTTCTCTGATCAGGAGAGTGCTGTCGCCACCTAATGGGTTTGTAAAATAGGTTATCGACCTCCAATAGCTACAATATTGTTAGAGGCGACGTAAGAAGCTTAGATCGACACCCCCCCGTCAAAAAAACAATTTGGAGTTATGACGCCATTTGGCGTCGCTGGCACTGTACGGTAAATTTCTAATGACGCCATATGGCGTCGCTGGCACTGAACGTGTTAAAGAGCTTAGCTGATGAAGATTGTGATACAGTTGATTTCACTATACTGTTGACAAAATGTACTATTGTAGAGTCGCTTTGGATCAAAGCATCTGCTAAATGATACAATGTAATGTAATCTAATGTAACTTAAGACAGTGGGGCCCAAAACCTTTTGGTTCAGATGACCGAGGCCTACAATTCAAGAGTAAGTTGCAGCCAATAGACACTGATTATTTAGAAATATTGTAACTAGTAAAAAGTGGATCCATAGATTCATAGATCACAGTGATTATTAATGTCTTGTCAACAGAACTTCTTTGATATCATTTAAATGAATCAAAATGTATCAGATATTTAAAAAAAACACCAGAATATTAGCACTCTTTCAAGTTTGGAAACCTTTGGATAGCCACATTTCTTCTGGAGAAGGACAGACATCTTGGCCACTTGATCTCTGTCTTAAGACCGCGAGCAGAGCTTTACCTTCTCCTGAAAATCCAGCCAAGATCTAAAGTATGGACTTTCCTCTTATACAGTAAGCATGGGTGAGGTTCTCTCAAAATGATAACATCTTTAATTGTGACCACTGGGTGTCACTAGATATCTCTGATCAATATCTCTCTACAAGCCATATAGCCATATTCCTGTGACTCAGTTTTTACCATATTCAAATTCAGATTACAGACATTAATCCTCTACCGAGCGTTTTAAATTCCACTCTCCTGTTTCTGGTCGAGGGACCGAGTTGAAGTCAGAAAGTGTGTTTGCGTGTCGCCCACTGCGGAGCGAGAGCGTCGGCTCTCTGGGTTGGTCCCATAGAGGACGCCTTTAGCGGCAGCCATCTTGGAAGTGGTGGTATCGCCCTGGCACAGTATGTTTCTGTCTGCGGGCATCCTGTCTGCATCATTCCCCATCTCGATCTCATCACCTCCCCCATCTCTCTTGCCTCCCTCCTTCCTGCAGACATGCAGATCGTCTCATTTGCAAAATGTAAAAAACGGGGGGGAAACGAGTGGAGGAAAATGAGAGAAATGGAGAGATGAACATCCAGCAGAAGAAGGTACCCCCCCCTACACACACACACACCTCCTTCGCCCCTCACCCCCATCCTCTCGTTATCCTCCCCAGCTCATTTGAATAAATTAACACCCCTCGATACCCCGTGCGCATGCGCAGACGCACTCACGCAAAGGCACACATACACACTCGAGCAAACACATGCACACACACACACACACACACACACACACACACACACACACACACACACACACACACAAATACATGTGCACAGACTACACACTTGGCTGTAGGGGAGGAGAGCAGCCAGAAATATCTGTCCTGTGCTTTGCTGCCATGTAAACACACACACAGACACAAACACACACACACACACACACACACACACATACACACGCATCCTCTGATGTGCTGATACACTCTCTCACACACAGCTGCCACCACAACACTCACGCATGCTTGGTTAAAGGCAAACGCAGCCCATTGGTTGGCGCCCGGCTGTTCATGTGCTGCAGCACAGCGGTGTGTGATTCATATTAGCCTAATGCAGATGAGGCTCCTCCGTAGCACGGCCGGCCTGCGAGGAAGAGGGGCGCTGCAGCACATACAGTACATCCTGCCTGCACGGCTGCTGGGACTGGAACCCAACAACACGAGCGGGGCTTCTTCGGGGCTGTGAGTGAAGGCCTCACATGTTCACTTCCAATCTGTGTGGTTTGAAACCCGTGCAGGCCACATGAGCCGGGCTGACCCACTAGTGAGTGTGTGATGTGTCTCCTTTTCACCCACTCCAACCGCCATCCCACCCGAGCCCACAGCCCACCACCGGCGCTGTCCCTGCAGCCCACTCCCCATCCTCATTTAGATGACTGTATAACCTTGCAAAGAGCCAAGCAGTAGTGCAGCGTGCCCTCGCCCCCTGCTAACTCTGACCTTGCCGAGGTTCCAGTGGGCTGGGGGCGGTGCATTAATACATAGATACATTAGTGCTAATATGATCCTAGCATGCAGTGAGGGCCTGAGGGGAGCTCTGATTGTCTGAGCATTAACATCCACATTAACTTACCCGCCGCATCGCTCTCTCTGTCTGCGCCGCCCCCTCCCTCTGTCTGTCTGTCTGTCTGTCTCTCTCTCTGTCTGTCTCTCTGTCTGTCTCTCTCCCCCTTCTCTTTCCTTGTCATTCTCTTTTTCAGCCGTCACCCTTTTTCCTGCTCAATCAACAAACTCCCTTACTCTCGCCCTCCTCCTCTCTTCCCTGCCTCCCTATCTCCAGGCAACGATGGAGGCAGAGTGATGGAGATGAGTCATATGACGCGATGGTTTTTGGTGACAGTCTGTCCTGGGTGCTGCTGTCCACACAGTGACAGTGCCTGTGCTGTCTGGGGCTGCTTGGCTTTTCCCTGGCCCGGCCGGCCCGGCTGTCAGCCCCCATGATGCTCAGTGTCTGACGTACAATACAACCTGCTTGGCACTGTCAGGACCACTCACATCAGGCCCTTAAACCAGCTTGCCAGGCTGCCTTTTGATGTCCCGACAGAGGCTTGACGTGTTACCATGCTAGGCTTCAGTTGCTGGGTGGAGCTCCTGTGTCCGAGAGTCTTGGTTTGGGTGTCAAGATCTATAGGGTCTGCAGCCTGTTTGTAGGAACAGTTTGTCACAGGGAGAGGGGGAAGACAGTTGAGGTGCAGTACACATGCAGCAGAGACAGATTCTTCTCCCAGGGCTGTCAGATTTAGAAACAAGAGTGTCCATCTCTCTCACCACTGCAGGCTCCACTTCTGTTTCTTTCTCTCTCTTTTTTTTTTAGCAAGTTTTTTCTGATTTCCCCACTGCTGTCCCGCGGTCGTGTCCACCCCCTCTCTGCCGATCTGGAGAGAGTTAGCACAATGCTTCCTCCGATACATGTGCAGTGACCAGCCGCTTTTCATCTGACAGTGAGGAGTTTCGCTCGCAGGACGTAGCGCTATTCCCCCCAGTTCCCCTCCTCTCCCGAACAGGCGACCAACCAGAAGAGGTACTAGCAACCAGGACATAACCCTACTTCCCACCCTCAGAGACACAGGCAATTGTGCCTGTATGGATGCCCAACCAAATCGGAGGTCACACGGGAGCTCGAACCTGCAACCCTCGTGTTGGGAGGCAGCGAATACCGTTGCAGTACCACCTAGTCGCCCTTCACTATTTCTTGATTTTAGGGCTTTGGACCATGAGCTTTGATACATAATGCTGCAAATAAGTGTGTGCATACAGCATGAAAGAATTAGTACAGATCTGGAAATCATGGAAGTGATTGATGCACTCTGTATATGTGTCCCTGTCTGTTATATGGATTTATTTGATTCTATTTTAATAATCCTATGATCAGGCTGTTTAAAATATACAACAAAAGGACAAGTGTAATTCCAAAACTTTACAGTGTATACGTTGGAACAATCCAATTTCAATTTCCAATTCTTCTTCACACATCTGTTTCAATGGCTTGAGTCCTGTCAGACAGTCTTAATACATATTTCATTTACTTTGTGATCAGTGTGTAAACATGCAGGTCATATAGTGTAGCATTAAAATAGGTGATTAAATGGGCTTAATCCTAATATAATTCAGAAACATGGAGGCTGAAACCAGTGACACAAATCCATGCTTCCCTCATGTTGTTCAATTCCTTAAAATTTGTGTCTTTTGCACAAACACTGGCGGTCGACGGGTCAACCCCTGATTGTGTGCATCTTTGTTGAACTGTATCTCTCTGATGCTCCGTGTGTGTGTGTGTGTGTGTGTGTGTGTGTGTGTGTGTGTGTGTGTGTGTGTGTGTCTGTGTGTCTGTGTGTCTGTGTGTGTGTGTGTGTGTGTGTGTGTGTGTGTGTGTGTGTGTGTGTGTGTGTGTGTGTGTGTGTGTGTGTGTGTGTGTGTGTCAGTGCAGAGAGAGAGAGAGAGAGAGAGAGAAATGGGGGAGGGGCAGAAAGAGCAGGCTATAGCCGATTAACTTATGGATGATTTTGATTCACATTTCACAGCATCAACACAACTTATTTTCTGTTGATATAACACGCAACTGGTGCGTTTCAACATTGCATCAGAACATTGGAAAGGACATGTGCTCTAGATGTTGAGCGCCAGGAGTGCTGATAGTGACTCGGTCCGCAGGTGCGCATGCAGCGCACCGTGCGCTACGGTGCGCTGCAGGCGCGCACCATCCCACATTCCCGTTGAAATAGAGGCTGCAGCCTTTATAATTTGCGCCTCCATTTAGCTGCGCATTGTAAAATGTTCATGTTAAGTTA
>NC_139642.1:51152945-51165445 GCF_964638095.1 Poromitra crassiceps | reverse complement strand
CTTGACACCATTTTGTCTGTCGTGCATTAGGGTAAAGCAAAGAGCCTGATTTAAAAACGTAAGTAGTAGAAAGTACAGGTATTAGTGTTAAATGTAGGGAGTGAAAGTTAAAAAGAGTTGTCAGAAAAATGAACTTCCCATCTCTTAGGCTACATTGTGTTGTTAGCTAACGCTACATTCTTCTTGTAAGTAGGCTACATTATGTATTATCCCTTTACTGTTTAATGTACGTGCAAAACTTGAGAGCCATGGGAAAGTGTTTAGCTAAACCTTTGTGTGTCTACGGTGAGGCTGTTGTCTGTCTTATCCTACCTCCTCCCTCTCTCCCTACCTGTCTACTGTGAGGCTGTTGTCTGTCTTATCCTACCTCCTCCCTCTCTCCCTACATGTCTACTGTGAGGCTGTTGTCTGCCCTATCCTACCTCCTCCCTCTCTCCCTACCTGTCTACTGTGAGGCTGTTGTCTGTCCTATCCTACCTCCTCCTTCTCTCCCTACCTGTCTACTGTGAGGCTGTTGTCTGTCTTGTCCTACCTCCTCCCTCTCTCCCTACCTGTCTACTGTGAGGCTGTTGTCTGTCTTGTCCTACTTCCTCCCTCTCTCCCTACCTGTCTCCTGTGAGGCTGTTGTCTGTCTTATCCTACCTCCTTCTCTCCCTACCTGTCTACTGTGAGGCTGTTGTCTCTTATCCTACTTCCTCCCTCTCTCCCTACCTGTCTACTGTGAGGCTGTTGTCTCTTATCCTACCTCCTCCTTCTCTCCCTACCTGTCTACTGTGAGGCTGTTGTCTCTTATCCTACCTCCTCCTCTCCCTACCTGTCTACTGTGAGGCTGTTGTCTGTCCTATCCTACCTCCTCCCTCTCTCCCTACCTGTCTACTGTGAGGCTGTTGTCTGTCCTATCCTACCTCCTCCCTCTCTCCCTACCTGTCTACTGTGAGGCTGTTGTCTCTTATCCTACCTCCTCCTTCTCTCCCTACCTGTCTACTGTGAGGCTGTTGTCTCTTATCCTACCTCCTCCTCTCCCTACCTGTCTACTGTGAGGCTGTTGTCTGTCCTATCCTACCTCCTCCCTCTCTCCCTACCTGTCTACTGTGAGGCTGTTGTCTCTTATCCTACTTCCTCCCTCTCTCCCTACCTGTCTACTGTGATGCTGTTGTCTCTTATCCTACTTCCTCCCTCTCTCCCTACCTGTCTACTGTGAGGCTGTTGTCTCTTATCCTACCTCCTCCTTCTCTCCCTACCTGTCTACTGTGAGGCTGTTGTCTCTTATCCTATCTCCTCCCTCTCTCCCTACCTACCTGACTACTGTGAGGCTGTTGTCTCTTATCCTACCTCCTCCCTCTCTCCCTACCTGTCTACTGTGAGGCTGTTGTCTCTTATCCTACTTCCTACCTCTCTCCCTACCTGTCTACTGTGAGGCTGTTGTCTCTTATCCTACCTCCTCCTCTCCCTACCTGTCACACACACACACTCCCTACCTGTCTACTGTGAGGCTGTTATCTGTCCTATCCTACCTCCTCCCTCTCTCCCTACCTGTCTACTGTGAGGCTGTTGTCTCTTATCCTACCTCCCCCCTCTCTCCCTACCTGTCTACTGTGAGGCTGTTGTCTGTCTTGTCCTACCTCCTCCCTCTCTCCCTACCTGTCTACTGTGAGGCTGTTATCTGTCTTATCCTACCTCCTCCCTCTCTCCCTACCTGTCTCCTGTGAGGCTGTTGTCTGTCTTGTCCTACCTCCTCCCTCTCTCCCTACCTGTCTACTGTGAGGCTGTTGTCTGTCTTGTCCTACCTCCCCCCTCTCTCCCTACCTGTCTACTGTGAGGCTGTTGTCTGTCTTGTCCTACCTCCTCCCTCTCTCCCTACCTGTCTACTGTGAGGCTGTTATCTGTCTTATCCTACCTCCTCCCTCTCTCCCTACATGTCTACTGTGATGCTGTTGTCTGTCTTATCCTACCTCCTCCCTCTCTCCCTACATGTCTACTGTGATGCTGTTGTCTGTCTTGTCCTACCTCCCCCCTCTCTCCCTACCTGTCTACTGTGAGGCTGTTGTCTGTCTTGTCCTACCTCCTCCCTCTCTCCCTACCTGTCTACTGTGAGGCTGTTATCTGTCTTATCCTACCTCCTCCCTCTCTCCCTACATGTCTACTGTGAGGGTACCTCCTCCCTCTCTCCCTACCTGTCTACTGTGAGGCTGTTATCTGTCTTTTCCTACCTCCTCCCTCTCTCCCTACATGTCTACTGTGATGCTGTTGTCTGTCTTATCCTACCTCCTCCCTCTCTCCCTACCTGTCTACTGTGATGCTGTTGTCTGTCCGTCCATATGAATGCGTACATGTACAAACTAACCCCCTCTGTCTCTCTTGTCTTGCTCTCTCACTCTACCAGTCAACAGCGAGGATGTTGTCTCTACGCGGCTGTACTTTGTGAACGCCTCCCTGCAGCGGGTGACCTTCTCCAGCTCGGTGGGGGTGTCCCTGCCCTGCCCTGCGGGCGGCGCCCCCCATGCCGTCCTGCGCTGGTACCTGGCTGCCGGAGACGACATCTACGACGTGCCCCACATCCGCCACGTGCACGCCAACGGCACGCTCCAGCTCTACCCCTTCTCCCCCTCCGCCTACAACAGCATCATCCACGACAACGAGTACTTCTGCACCGCTGAGAACCAGGCCGGCAAGATCCGAAGCCCCAGTATCCACGTCAAAGCAGGTGAGGGTTAACTTGAGTCATTGCCCCAAAGCTATTCAGGCAGTTTGAGTTTGGCACATACCAACATCTTTTACAGCACCTTCTAGCCCTTCCCCTGAGTACTTCATACCAACATCTTTTACAGCACCTTCTAGCCCTTCCCCCCCGAGTACTTCATTCACGTGGTACTTTCCAAAAGCTACTCCGAATGCCCAGCCGGGAGGCAGTTTACTTTGGCATCCGAACCCGCACAATGAAACGCTCACATCAGCAATATACCTAGCTACAATCATCATCAGCATCTGTAGCTACGCTAACCCAAACGGCAGTCATATTGGCATGGTAAAGCCAACAACAGCTCTCAGTGGGGGTGAAGTGTCTCAAGGCGCTGCGTCTTGACCCCGTGTATTAAAAAGCCAGTAGAAGACAGACGGACAGAAGGTGTGCTGACCCCCGACGCACTCCCTGTCAAGGTCACTGCTGGAGAGTGCCGCTGAACACACTGTATTACCACTCTGTCTCACACCCACATAAACACATCGAAAACACACACACATGTGACTTAATATACACATACTGACGCACAAGTGTGCAACACACACACACACACACACACACACACACACACACACACACACACACACACACACACACACCGTGCACACGAACACACTTACATGCACACCAGCCTGTGCTTAGCTCATGCCAGCAAGCCTCCTGTCACCCAGTCTCTCCATCTGTCCATGGACTGGAAAGTCCCCTAACTATATGCACACACGCACGCATGCACGCATGCACACACATGCACACACACACACGCACGCACGCGTCGCACACACACACACGCGCGCGCGCATGCACGCACGCGCACGCACGCACGCACACACACACACACACACACACACACACACACACACACACACACACACACACACACACACACACAGAACCATTTTCATCAAGCTGGCTCTTGGTGCTTGGTTGCCAGCTCTTTGGCAGCGCGTTAGGCAGGAAGGCTTTTGGAGAGTCAGAAGATGTGAAGCGAATCTTGAAAAAAAAAAAAAGAAGAAGAAGAAGAAAGTGGATTTTCAGTTCATTTCTGTAGAAGAAATGTTGATAACTGTCGTGAGGAAGACATTTGACTGAGTTTACCAATCCAGCATAAAGAGACAGTCACCAGTCCCCTCCCTCCCTCATACACAGGACCAAAATCATTCTCCAAAATGCTGCCAACCATCACACGCACGCACGCACACACACACACACGCACGCACACAAACACAAACACACACACACACACACACACACACACACACACACACACACACACACACACATACACACACACACGCACGCACACAAACACAAACACAACACAACACACCCATATGGCCTGTGTAGTCCCCAGAGGAGGATGGTCCCTCCAGCGTGACAGTGACCTTCCAGCCAGCCTCAGTGTTGGGATGACCTTCCCTCCCAAATAATTACAACAATTAATCAATTAAATGCTGAGGCAACCACAACTCCACAGCCCCATAACCAGGCCTCACGTGCATGTGTGCCTGTGTGCACCTCATTACCTCCAGAGTCCTATACAACACAAACACACACATGCTCAGTTGCATGCTCTGTGTGTGTGTGTGTTTGTGTGTGTGTGTGTCTCTCTCTCTCACACACGCACACACACACACACACACACAACACTGCAGTTGCCATGGGCGACAGAGGCGTGAGCGGTAGGGTGTGGCACGTCCTGTCTCAGGTGGCGCAGGAGAATGATGACAGCTGACAGCTCGCAGTGTGACACCCCCTCCCTCTCTCCCTTCATCTTCACATCTCTCTCTACCCCCCCCCCCCCCCCCCTTCTCACCTTCTCCTATGCATGCTGATTATGGTCCAATAATAGCACTGGCACCTGTCTGGATAGCTCTACATTTATGAAAATCACTATGTGGCCTGCTTGTTTTCCTGTATGTTTTTGTTTTTTGTTTTTGCCTCCCTCATTGTCATAAATCATGTTTTTCTGAATTGTTTTACCCAGGTTTCTCATACTGTAGCACCTTTCCAAATGTAATATCCTACAGTAGCTATGGTTTAGCATAATTGTTATGCCTCCACCAGCGATAGCCAGGCCGTAGGCATTATGGATTCGGGTTGTCTGTCCGTACGTCCGTCCTTCCGTCCGTCCGTCCGTCCGTCCGTACGTACGTACGTCCGTCCGATGTTCGTTAATGCAATATCTGAGGAACGCCTTGACAGAATTTCATCAAATTTGCCTCAAACGTCGACTTGGACTCAAGGATGAACTGATTAGATTTTGGTAATCAAAGGTCAAAGTTCAAGGTCACTGTCACCTCACGGACGGCATTCCCCAGTTCGGTAACACGATATCTTAGGAACGGCTTGACGGAATTTCTTCCAATTTTGCTGAAACATCGACTTGGACGCAAGGATGAAGTGATTAGATTTTGGTGATCAAAGGTCAAATGTCAAGGTCACTGTGACCTCTTGAATGCCATTCTCAAGCTAATTAATGTCATATCTCAGGAATGCCTTGATGGAATTTCTTCGAATTTGCCTCAAACATCCACTTGTACTCAAGGATGAACTGATTAGATTTTGGTGGTCAAAGTTCAAGGTCACTGTGACCTCACGACCGGTCGTTTCATGCTCATTAACGCGATATCTCAGGAATGCCTTGACGGAACTTCATCAAATCTTCCTCAAGCGTCCACCTGGACTCAAGGATGAACTGATTAGATTTTGGTGGTTAAAGGTAAAAGTTCAAGGTCACTGTGACATCACGAACCCCATTTCCAAGCTCTATCTCATGAACGCCTTGACGGAATTTCTTCCAATTTGGCTCAAACGTCGACTTGGACTCAAGGATGAACTACTCAGATTGTGGTGGACAAAGGTTAAGGTCACTATGACCTAGCATTTTATCTCTAGATTTGTATGTCTGTTTGACAACTGCAGCACGGCCTCCACTGATAGGATTAGAGAAGCATGGCAGGAGGAACTTCGTATTGATTTATCTGACATTATATGGGAAAGGAGTCTGTCTGTGGTGCAACTCTGCTCAGTGAATAGCAGACACCAGCTGATCCAATTTAAAGTCACTCACCGTCTTCACTACTCCAAGCATAAATTACACAGGATCTTTCCTTCTGTCTTACCACTGTGTGACAGGTGTCAGAGGGCACACTATCTCATGCCTTCTGGTTCTGCCCCTCACTAACGGGATTCTGGGCCAAAATATTTGATTGGTACTCTAAGGCCTACAAAATAACCCTGCAGCTGGAGGCAGAGTTCCCTATCTTTGGTTCCTCGGAGTCCTCTCTGAACTTTCCTACAGCTGTGCAACAATCTCTGACACAGGGGACAACTGTCGCCAAAAGACTCATTCTGCAGGAATGGAAGTCCTCCACTTCGCCTTCTTTTCAGGCGTGGCGGATGGACATGATCTATGTTATACAGATGGAAAGACTCATGTTCCTGAGTGCCAACTCACTTGGAAGATTCTCGACGATCTGGGACCCGTTTCTGGCCTTCTTTGACGCTTCAGCATCCTGAAGCCATGGCAGGTTGCATCCGATCACCTTCTCAGCACAGCGGGTGATGCGCTGCAGTCTGCTGATGTCCTTGAGAGTGGCAGCAGCGTACCAGGTGGTGACGAGGAGGTGAGGATAAACTCAAAGATGGAGGTGTAGAAGTGCACCATCGTTGCCTTTGGCACTTTGAATTTCTTCAGCTGCTGCATGAAGTGCATCCTCTGCTGTGCCTTCTTGGTGAGAGCAAGTCTCACGTGCTGCTTCCTGTCATTCAGGAAGTCTGTGGTCCATCTGCAGATGGAGTCGGGCACGCCCAGTTGGGAGAGCTTTTCCTGTAGCAGGGCTGGGATGATCGTGGGTTCGGGATTGTGCACGTACTAGATGACACAACGTCACACATTATGATTGGCTGTACGTCGGACACATCGGCTCAACGTACCCAGAGATTTAGCTAACAAGCCACTGGCAGGACGTAGCGCATGGGAGGAACACGGTATTCCCCCAGTTCGCCTCCCCCTCCACGTCCACAACAGGTTGACCAGAGGAGGCGCTAGTGCAGCGACAAGGACAAGGACACCGGCTGAAACATACTTCAATGTGAGCCTCGAGTTGGGACGTTGTCGGCGGCAGCTGGACGTACATACTCGAACATCAGTGCGCACATGCGGAGTTTCCCCTCCCACCCTGCATTTCGGATTTTAGAATCTCCTAAAGGCAGGGTGTCAGGGGAAAATGGGGTGTGAATAGCAATGTTTTTCTGAAATACTGAAAAGAGCTACTGTCATTACACAGTCCTTTCATCTACATTAAACAAAGATATTCACATTGTTTTGTAACATTTGCATCCTTATTTGCAAAGAATTAACATTTAAGGGCATCCTCTTCCCAGCTGGGAACACACCAGACTCGGAAGCTGGAGCCAGCGGCCCAAGGCAAGGGCCAATCACAGCTCTCGTCCTGTTCACGTCAGACCTGGCGTGGAGTCACATTTTTGGGGAGCTGACCATAAATTACACTTTAATCCGACTTCCCATCCGTAGTCACAGCCAAATTGTGCCTGTGTGGACGCCTGACCAAGCCCGAGGCAATACGGGGCGGGGCGCGAACCTGCGACTCCCGTGTTTGTAGGCAGGGAATCTACCGCCGCACTACGCGAGCGCTCTTACCCAGAGTTTCTTGTTATGCGTATGTGCCACCTTCTTACGTAAACTTGATAAGTGAACCGTGGACACCTGTTCAATGAGTCCACCTCATCTTCTCTTTGTCCCAACGAAAACACACGCTGGCCTGAGCCAAGACAGCAGGTGCTCTCTTTCCCCCCCATCTGCCCTCCTCATCTCCTCTGTCTGACTTCACCTAGAACAATAAGGAAGGTTCCTTGTGAACCTGATACACAAGGACAGCTGATCTACGACTATCCCATTGTCCATCCATTCATTTCTCCTTTTATTTCATTATTTTTTTTATCCTTCTCTATCTTTCCCCTTCTTGGTGTTTTTGCTGCTCGCTTTATGAATAAGTAAATGCAGTATTTGGTTTCAGCGTAGTTAATTATTGAAGCGACAGTGATACAGGACTTGCCTCCCAGTGCGCCTCGCGCACCAGACCCATGTTTTAGCTCGTTCCTAGGCAACCAGCCTGCATATAGTCAGGCATCAGTAACATCCTAATGATTGTGCTGCGCATGCGATGAGGGGGAGTGCAATTTACACACAAATCAGTTGGCCTACCATTTTGCATCCTCTCACAAGGCTTAAGAGAATGAATATGTAATGTTTTTTTTTCCCTCTCTCTCTCTCTCTGTGTGTGTCTTTCATATCTCGGAATAGGTACGTGTGTTAAATAACAATGCTATCACAACAGTTAGCCCTTATTCGAGCTGTGTACAAGGGCGGGTCACGACGCAGGGCTTAGATGACTGTTTTGAACGGTGAGGGGGGGGGGGGGGGGGTTCATCAACACTTTATTAGTCACAAGCAGTATTCTAGAGAGCAGGAGGACAAGGCTGGCCTCAAAGCACACAGGAAGTACAAACCTGAGGTGACCTTGACTGGATTTGAACCTCCACCGCGAGGAGCAGGCATGTGGAATTGACAAGTGGGGCGTGTCGCACACTGCACCAAGCAGCATCCACATTATGCTGTCGAGCAGATTTGAAACACTCTCTGAGAGAGGCTGAACGGGCTTTGGGGATTCTCCCCCGCCACTGACGAGTGGCAGCAGGGTCAATCAGAGAGTAAATAAATGATTGAGAGAATTGGCCGGGGCCACAACAGCCGAGGCTACTCAATCGATCCTGGCTATTGATCTGCAGGTAGTCTGCATCAATGGGAAAGCACAGGGCTGTTTAGATGAAGAATTTGAAATGAAGACCCTGATTGGAATTATTTGTCCTTTAGCTTCGATCTGTTTACAAATGAGGCTTCACCTTACATTAGCCGTCTCTGTGTGTGTCGGGTGAGCAGAGTGAGAAGTCATGGAGCCGCTGTCCAGGGCTCATCTTACTGCGACGACCGTTTGCATTTGCATCACGACCATCGACCGGCGGGTTTAGCGAAACCAGAGGCCCCCCCACATCTGAAGTTCTAAACCTCATTCATGTTTTTGGGCTTTGTCATAATAAGTGTTGCAAGGTTAAATTTTCAACAGTCTCGCCTCAATAGTCCCGCTCATGCTCTTAGTCTGAGCTCCTTCACAAACCAGCAGAGAAGAAAGACGGGGGGTCTAAGGTTCAACCAATTATGGAAAAGTAGAACAGCGTGGACGCAATGGACAGAATCAGGAAAAGACTTTGGAGATTAAAGCCAGGACTTTAAGGTGAAAGACTCCCCACCATTTGGACAAGGACATTGGCTTTGGTTCCGCTGGGTTCCAGTGACAGTGGCGGCTGGCATAAAGCATTATTAATGACCGAGGAAACTGGCCTTCAGGCTAGGCGTTAATTATATCACTGGAGAGCTGGGGGAGAGAGGGGACACGCGGGAGGGCGGGGCCACACCGTGTGTGTTGTGTGTGTGTGTGTGTGTGTGTGTGTGTGTGTGTGTTTTACATTGTTAAGCCATTACTGTCCTCATTTCTAAGGGAAGCCTGGCTGAATAACTGTGATAGATTGTGTTAGATGGTCGTGGCAGAAAGACCCCCCTCACCAGCCTCTCAGCCTTTCTGGGACCACATTAGATTTCTGTAATGACGTTTCCCCTCTCTCTTACTCATGTCACATATCCTCACTTTAGTCTCGTGTTACGCTTACGGAAAAGAAAAGTTGGCAAAGCGGCTGTTTTACAAATCCGATCAGGAAGTAAGCATGTGACGATTAGCCCACTGAAAGTACAATTCGGTTCTCATTCAGTCGAGCTAGCGTGCCCTTGGACTACCAAACAAAAAAAAGAAAAGAAAAAGAAAACCCATTAATTTAATTTCATTTGACTTAATTTCTTTAATGAAAATGTATGCTCATGATTCAGCATTTCACATTTCCCACTAATGTAAATGTGACAGAGTTAACTGGAGAGATAATTTGGTTAGCTACAGGCTAGTGTTTTCATCATTAAGCCGGTGTTCGTCAGCCCCGCCCCCTCCCTGGGCACTGGCACACTTTCACAGCCCTGGTGCTCTGCATGCCATGTGCAGGCTGTGTGTTTCTGACACCCGGCGCCTGGATGTGACAGTTCCATCGGCCGCCAGCCCCCCCTCCGCTCCTCGCTGTCTCAGAGCATCTGTGGGATGCTTCTTTAAAAGGGCAAAGGCCAATCACTCTGCATCCCCTTCAGCGCAGCTGCGAGTCAGTCCTCCTCACAATCATCCAGTCGTCCAAATTAGGACTATAAAGAGAGAAAACGGTGATCTGATGTGGTTGAACGGGACGCCAGATTAGTTTGTTTACTAGACCTGCCTCTGCTTTTTCTATGGGTTAAACAGGGCAGCAAGATGTCTCTGCTAGCACCATGATACCATGATGTGTAGTGCGGAAGACTGATCTGCGTGTCTTATTAATATTGGCAGATTTATTTATTTATAAATAAATGAATAAATCTACCTTGTACTGTATAGAGAGAGGCAAAGTGAACGTCACTTCTTGCTTCAGCACTGTACCAGAGATTTTCTTCCGCAATTTATTTTCCCATAGACATTTCATAAAATGCTTATACAAATTGTTTTACTTGGTCAAACCAAATGGTTCAGCTTTATTTAGAATCGGGAGAGACCATAGAACATTTCACTCGGTCCAAAAAAACCCAAAAAACATTGTTAAAAGATTTTCTTTAAACCCGCTTTTCTTTTTGGTCTGAGTGAAATGTTATGGGATCTCTCCTGTTCCTAAATATATCTGTACCGTTTGGTTTGAACAAGCAGAACTGTTTTTATAAGCATGATATATGAAAGGAAAGGAGGGCTTCGGCCTTCCTTATAGTGAAAAAATGCTTACAGAAGGTGCTCTTTGGATGTTGGGGACAGCATAGAGTTCATCAAAAGAGATTCCAAGGCACTAGTAGTAGTAGGAGTAGCCTATATAAGGCCTCCTATACTGACTTGTTCCTGTTTGCAACTAGCCCTGAAGAAGGCCATATGGCCGAATCATGTTGGCTGTTTTAAATTCTGTTCAATCAAGAACTAGCCTTATATTAAAGCATTTTAATAAAGAAGAGTGCCTTGGAATCTCTTTTGATGTTTTTATAAGCATTTTACGAAATGTCTATGTGAAAATAAATGGTGGATGGAAATCTCTGGTACAGTGCTGAAGCAGGAAGTGACGTTCCACTTTGGCTCTCTATGATGTTACAGGTCACTCTCCTTGCTTATGTTGAATCGTTTGAGCGTATGCTTGCAAACACAATGCTTTGTAAAAAAAAAAGTATTGGCATCTCGGCACGCTGAACTACCAACTCCGTAGTTGGTACGGGTGTAGCTGCTGAGGTAGTGGGCCAATCACACGTCACATTCAGTCGAAGAACGCTTATGGTGATTGGATCAGAGCAAAACCATACAAATAGGTGTTTGTTTTCTAGATCTGTGTACAAAAAGGATCGAATGCAGCCAGGTCTAGAGGGTATGCACACCCACTGGAACACGCCCCCTCAATCGGGAATGAGTGTCAAAATGAGTGTCAAGTTCCTCCCTGAGCAGCAGGTGTCAGTTATCTAGGCTGATTACTGCATTCAAGCTCAGTCTGACTCTTGCTGTGACTCAGTGGGCGTGACCCCACAGTGACTTCTGCCTCTGTGACATCACATGCATACCCTCTATAGTTTGACTGGAGAAGTTTCAATACTACTTTGTGCTGCCTGAGTTATTTCGGTTGATAATTCCTTGAAGGTATGGAGTACCGATACCCAGCCCTACCAACCACCATCCAACAGTCAGTAGATATCTTTGCATAGATGTTTCCTAATGTTTCAAACGTTATATCTGGAGAACATCTGAACTCCGGAATGGGAACACTTTGTCACACTCTAGAATCCGGGTACTAAATAAACAATACAACAAACGTTAGGCATTAAGATGTCTATGTTATATATCTAATTTGCTAAAGATATATATTGAATCCATATTTGGTCAGATATGGTATATTATGTCAACAAAACTCTGAATATGCATTGTAATCTGTATTCTCTAGAGAAGTTCAGAGACCTCCAATGCTATTGTCAGATTATCCGTTTTTGGGCGGTTGTCCCTGACCTTGGCTAACTCCAGCTCTTCTCTCCCACATTGCAGTGTTCAGGGAGCCCTACACAGTACTAACTCCAGCTCTTCTCTCCACACTGCAGTGTTCAGGGAGCCCTACACAGTACTAACTCCAGCTCTTCTCTCCACACTGCAGTGTTCAGGGAGCCCTACACAGTACTAACTCCAGCTCTTCTCTCCACACTGCAGTGTTCAGGGAGCCCTACACAGTACTAACTCCAGCTCTTCTCTCCACACTGCAGTGTTCAGGGAGCCCTACACAGTACTAACTCCAGCTCTTCTCTCCACACTGCAGTGTTCAGGGAGCCCTACACAGTACTAACTCCAGCTCTTCTCTACACACTGCAGTGTTCAGGGAGCCCTACACAGTACGTGTGGCCGACCAGCGCTCGATGCGGGGAAATGTTGCCGTGTTCAAGTGCCTCATCCCCTCGGCGGTCCAGGAGTACGTCAGCGTGGTGTCCTGGGAGAAAGACACCGTCTCCATCATCCCAGGTAGGGAAATCCTGCCAACCTCCATTACACTCAGACAAACCTATAGGAGCCACAGTGGTTCCCAACCTTTGGGGGTCGGGGACCCC
>NC_139642.1:51142945-51147945 GCF_964638095.1 Poromitra crassiceps | reverse complement strand
AATGTGACGCAAGCCATCCAGTCTGCCGAAAGCCATTAGAAGAAGAAGAAGATGTGTATGACATCATCTCCCGAGTTGATGGATTTTGTTTGTTTACTAATGACATCGTCAGTCACCACTGGCCACCACTCAACAATGATGACAATGACATCATTGCTCTGGCCACCAATGACTGATGACATCATCAGTTGGAGGCGTATGCATGCTCAGTTGATGGATTGTGTTTGTTTATTAACATGACATCAGTCATCACCACTGGCCACCACTTATAGAAACGTCTGCTTCTATAAGTGACAGACGGTCATTCTCTGGCATAACGGACGGAAGGACGGACACACACGTCACTTATAGAAGCGGCTGCACTGCTTAAAAAGTAAGTTAAATAATAATTTAAAAAAGGAGGGAAAAAAACTATTCTTGTGAGTTGTGAATAGATTCAGAAGCGTGGAAGATCGGAATTGTTATGCTTACATGGAATTTTTTTGGACACCCCTATTACAGACAGACAGGAAGACAGACACACAGAAGGGGGCTTTGTGTGGTGACTGCTACCCTGCTTTTTACGCCACTGTCATACCTCCCCTCTTCCTCTCCTATCTCTCGATCTAGCACGTCTCTCTCTCTAATTGATGGTTTGCTGCTGTCGCCGTCAGTTAGAAAATTACCATTTGTTTGGTTGTCAGTTAGGGAACGGAAAGAGGATGCTCTGTTGACGGTTGTGTATGGGGGAACTTCATCTGTGTGTGTGTGTGTGTGTGTGTGCGTGCATGCGTGCATGCGTTCGTGCGTGTGTGTGTGTCACTTTGTTAGTATCCATCTCCTCCTCCACTTGGAGCTTAAAAACAGTGTGAGTTTTATCTGGTCTCCATGGCAACGGGTGCGAACCGGCGGGCGGAATGAGGAAGGTGTGAGGATGCATTGCTGCCTGATTTTTAGTAGTGCATCACCATGGCTCAGCTCCAACACACACACACACACACACACACACACACACACACACACACACACACACACACACACACACACACATATACTGTACACGTGCACACACACACACACACACACACACACACACACACACACACACACACACATAGAGGACATACCTGCATATATATATTTATATACTTACAGTAAGTGAAAGGTGCATAATGCTCCCCACATATTCACTTTTTCCCTTATGTACAGTTTCTTTCTTTCTTTCTTTCTTTCTTTCTTTCTTTCTTTCTTTCTTTCTTTCTTTCTTTCTTTCTTTCTTTCTTTCTTTCTTTCTTTCTCTGTCTCAATGTGTTTTATGAGGTATATGTTTTATGGGATATGGTCTTGGATAGGATGTCTGTGTGTGTGTGTGTGTGTGTGTGTGTGTGTGTGTGTGTGTTTGTGTGTGTGTGCACGCATCATATTCAACACACCAGTTCTGCTTAAAGGCCATGCGGCGGCACATTGTGGATAATGTTTTATCAGCTTGAAACACCTACAGTCGCCCCTCTGCATGTATTATCAGTGTATTTATGATTTGGCCGGAGTAAAGTGCTGTAGTCATCAAAGTGAGAGTACAGGACTCTCCACTGGAATACTCAAACAGTCGTCCAGTTCCTCACGATTCAAGGAGGATCTAACTATTAGTGTAATGTCACTATTATATCAAAAATTGGGAAGGTGCAATGTTCAATGCACTTTGTGTTGTCGTCTACTGTACGACATTCATGGAGAAATTGGAAAGAAAAAAAGTGAAATTGAAATTGTGCCTCATATAATTTCACATAATGCTACATGAGATTGGTATGATGGTATTATTAGTATTATGTTTGATTCCTCCACTGTTGGGGAGTAGTTGACTACTTGTAGTTCAATTATTAGCTTAACTACAATTTGCAGTAGTTGGGTGGTAGTTTTAGTTTACCTATATTCAAATCTCTAACTTTTTCAGCTGTGAAGTACTTTCGGTCATGTCGTTGATTATAAACTACATATTCATAGTATTCTCATAATGTTTTTATGTTTATTTTAGGGACGCACAATAATTATCGGACCGATAAATTATCGGCCCGATATGGCCATTTTGCGTTATTATTTATTATTCATTATTCAGATAATGGCTTTTTTTCCGATAAATTAACAGCCGATAATCAGGCCATGAGGCTTTGTTTTTGCCTCGGAAGCAGAGCTATTGTTGTCGCACGCTCGTGACGTCACAGCTGCGACTGCAGCGCTGCCTGGCCAAACATGGCTGCCGCCGGTATGTGGCTGTTTTTCACAGTTTCAGATGATCACAACGCTATTGCAATTTGCAATCCATGTCCCGCACGGGTTCCGAGAGGAGGGGGGACGTCTGAGCTGGCATTACGTTAAACCAAACCTAGGCGAGGATGCAGGGGATTTGTTTGTCGTTTACGTTAGGTGTTGTCGTTAGCGAGTGTTAGCTCACATAGCGCGGCCTACACTTCAGGCTCCCCCACTTGGCAGACAAACTGCTTGTTGTGATCAAACAGCCCCGCAAAAGCACTTCATACTCACAGAGCTGGCGTAAACATATAGAAACTAATGGAAACCCCTTTACCCGAAATGAAACATCCAGGGATTGTGTCTTTAACTCCAAAAAACAACCCGCTAACATTAAGCTAACCGCGCTAGCCGGGAGCCCCACTATAAACCAAAGGGACTTTGGAGTTGAGCTAGCTCCTGCAGCTGCTGAACAGAGCCATCTGTTTGGAGACCGATAATAAGGAAAACAAACGCGCACATTACATAAAAAGCATCAGTCAACATCACATAGTGTCTTTTCTTTATTCTGGTGGCAGCATTTTTCAGTAAAAAGTCAAACGACACAGATGGTTTATAGTGCCTGCCCCATTCCCTGGACCCAGGCTACCATTCACTGAGAACTGGCACCAATGGAAAATTCGAACAGATCAGTAACATGACAATGAGAGTCTAAATTACTATGCCTTTTGTCATTGCCTTTGTCAAGCCTTTATTTTTGTATTGACTATAATTACTTGATTAAAACAATCATATTATATCAGAAGTGTTTCTTTGTTTTGTGTTCACAGTGATGTCAGTTAGATTTGGTTAGGTCAGAGCTATGATCACTACATCTGCCTTTTTTTAACCCCAGGTGTGCATAAAATGCAGGTTAAGAACTAAAAAATAATAATTATATATATTTTTTTATTATAATAATGATCAGAATATCGTATTCATATCGGTTATCGGCCAGGAGAAGCAGATATTTATCGGTTATCGTATCGGTTGAAAAAAATCCATATTGTGCATCCCTAGTTTATTTATTTGGACACAGCAAAACAAATAGAAAGACAGGTAACAAAAACAAACATTGTGCAGGTAAGAAACAGAAACCCCAGAGGTCTCTTACCTCAGAAATGAAACCAAAGTTAAACAGTTACAGTTACAGCAAAAACATACAATATAAACAAGAACAAGGGAGAAGAACAAACAACAAAAGAGAAATACAATTAAATAAAACACGACAAGGTGTTTAAAAGGTAATGTGAGGTATAGTGTGTAATGTGAGTGACTCAATAGAGAGGTTCAGATGTTGTATTGATAAGAGATGATGGATGATGCTTTTATTCCATAGTAGGGCTGGGTATTGGCAAGGATCTCATGATACGATACGTATCACGATACTTGGGTCACGATACGATTGTATCACGATATATTGTGATGCGATACATATTGCGATATATTGCGATATTCTACAGAATTTACTCAAAATTAAATAATAGAGCTAAAGATACTGTGATGGAAAAATTGCTGAAATGCCCTGCTGATCCATCAATAATGAGATATCCGTTTTAAGTGTTTTTACTAGGAGGTTTTATTCTACAATAACATTTGTGCACAGAGGTCTCCCCGACCACGTTGTCAGACAGGAGCCCCGAATCATCGTTTACAACACATCATATACTGAAACTATGACACCCGCCCCCCACCCTGGAGGGCAGTACTTTTCCACTTCATTCAACCTCTCTCCAACTCAGTATATTTCCATGACGTCAATAGTTAATCTGATGTTCACAAGACATAACAATCCAGTCTACCCACCCAAAACAAGATACATGTTCTCCCTGCACAGGAATATTCTGCAATGATGAAGAACATAGTTCACAAAATACATCTTAGAAGGGCCATAGTTCATAATCAATCAATCAATAAACACTCGATCAATAATTTGCTATCACAATACAACACACTGTGTACCACCCAGGTAGTGTAATAATATGTACATCACTTTATACTGATAAGTTAGTGGACAAATTTAGTCAAAACTAGTGTTGAGTGTTGAGTGATACTGAACGCATCGATATGGGAAATATCGATACAGTATCGATTAGGTGTGGGAATCACCAGATGCAGAGGCCTGGCATGGCATGGCCTGCAAAAAAAAAAAAAAAAAAAAAAAATATATATATATATATATATCGATATACAGTACCATATCGATTATATTGCCCAGCCCTATTCCATAGTACGGCTCTGTAGCATATTGACAATCAGTTACTGGTAGTGTGACAGTATGGGGGGGTGAAGGTGATCTGAGTGAGTCTCTTGTATTATGTGTATTTATGTTAGAATGCTGGAAGTATAACCTACAGGGTGCAGCAGGGAGAGAGACAGGTGAGTATATACCTTTGAGCTGCTGATGATTCCAATCTGTTAGAGAATGTCGCCAATCTGTGTTTTGTTTGTATGTGAATTCTGGAGACTGGAGATGATGACTGGAGATGTATGTACTTGTATGTATGTACCCCCCCCCCCCCCCCCCTCACTATTTGCATATTTGAGGTTATGATACTTTCACTCTTCCTCTACAATGCATTGAGAGGGCAGGGGGATGACAGAACGCCATTAGCAAAGGATACAAAATGAGAGAGAGAGAGAGGAGAGGATGGAGAGGTGTGATGTGCCGTATGTGTTTTTGCATCCCTTGATTGAGGGTGTTTAATCCCCCCACCTCCCTCACTCTCTCTCTCTCT
>NC_139642.1:51135445-51137945 GCF_964638095.1 Poromitra crassiceps | reverse complement strand
GCACTGTAAGCTGCCATGATTGTTATTGTTGCTGGCGGAGAGAGATGGGGCTATGGTGTCATCGGTTCAGGAAAGATGCGTATGGGTTGTAAACACGGAAATGCAAGGGTGGCGTCTTCAGATTTATTCACTCTGGGACCCGGTTTCAAAAATTAGCGTATACTCCCAGACCGTATACTCCCTAGAACGCTGGTTCCGTCTGGACGAAACGTCTATACGAGAAAAAACTTTAGCGGATACACCTAAACTCGTCTCCATGTGGACATGGCCTAAGAGTGGTCAATTAAATATATTGAGCTTTGAAAGCTAGGTATTTAAGACACTGTTTTCCACAGCACGCACCACTGACGTCTGCCCATTCAAAGTTCAAAGTATCTTTATTGTAGAAGGTGGATATGGTTCCACAGCAGCCACTGACAAGGCTGCCTGCAGATGTGATGCCGATTATCTCAGAATTCCATTAATTGGCCTGATTAATCGGCCGACCACTATTATACCACTTTTTGGAGAAACATTGGACAATTTAGCCAAGTGATCAGAAGATCATATTAAAATACAAACATCCATGGATTCTGTGGCAAAAGCACAAATTGGACACTGCAATTTCAGCTAAATGTTGGCTAACGGTTAAGTTTGTGCAAGTAAAACAACTTTGGTTAAGGTTATAGCATTAAGTTATAGTTAGGCAAATAAAACTACCGTAAATTCCGGACTATAAGCCGCACCGGTGTATAAGCCGCACCTGCAAAGTTGACTATTTTTTTCTTATATAAGCCGCACCGGACTATAAGCCGCGGGTGTTTTAATGGTATTTTTTTTTATTTTTTTTTATTGTGTTTTAATGTTTAATTACCATATGTAAGGGTTCATGCACAGAGGGGATTGTCGGGAAAGAGATGGCTGTTTGAGGAAGCTCCCATTTACTAACATTTCAACAAAACAACATAACACAACATCACCTGTGTTGTTTTTTACAGTGCACACAGTGTCATACAGTGTGGTGAAAAGAGGGCAAGAGAGGAAATTAAAACTTATTATAGTTATATATAGGGGTGTCACGATACACTCAGTTCACGATACGATACGTATCACGATACTGGGTTCACGATAACGATACGATACGATACGATTTTAACAATATTTTTTTAAACTTGAATAATGACAATATATGACTGGAAAAGTAGTATTTTATTTGAAATGCACAAATACAAAACATGCTGTTGTGGGAAATTGTTATTACAATAACAACTAGAAAAAACATGAGATTGGAGATAAGGCTTATCTTGAAATAGAATGAGTTACACCGTCACTTAGATTTACTTTGAACTAAAAGGTTTCTCAGCAGTATAAATTCTCATTATGCATCTTCAGTTTTTCTTCAAACTCAAACAACAAGACTTTTCTTAGTCTATTTTTTATGCATCTTCAGTTTTTCCTGTCAAGTAAACAGTTTTGCCAGAAACTCAATTGAATGGTTTCTCTCCTGTATAACTTCTCATGTGTCTCTTCAGAGACTTGTTCAACTGAACTACTTTCCACACATTGAACTTCAACAAACAAAGACGTTTCTTTGTCTATTTAAAAAAAAAAAAAAAAAAAAAAAAAAAAAAAAATTTTTTTTTTTTTTTTTTTTTCACGATATGAGATTTCATCTCAACGATACATATCGTGACGTTTTACTATCGCGAAATTTCGTGGGACGATATATTGTGACACCCCTAGTTATATAGGATTTATAGTTAGAAAGAGTGCTAAAAAAGAGAGATTTTTTTTTTTTTTTTTTTTTTTTGGAAAAAATCCATAGATAAGCCGCACCGTTATATAAGCCGCAGGGGCCAAAAAAGGCCAAAAAACGGGAAAAAAGGTGCGGCTTATAGTCCGGAATTTACGGTAACCATTTTGTGCTGGGAACATGGCATTTTAGAAAGAGAAAGAGAAAGAGACAGTGGAAAAGAAAGCATAATGCGAGCATGTGTGTATGAGTATATGCATGTGTGTGCGTTTGTGGATACACAGGCGCTCTTGTATGTGTGTGTGTTTGTGCGTGTGTGTGCCTGTGCATGCGTTTGTGTGTGTATTTGTGTTGTAGTAGCGTGGTGGGGGCAGGGCAATATGAGAGATATCTGGTTCCAACACAGCCCCTCTGGAGCTGACTTAATGACCCATGACCTGAAGATGTACTGTACATGCTAGGGGAGGAGGGAGGGAGCGAGGGAAGGTGAGGAGGGAGGGAGGGAGCGAGGGAAGGTGAGGAGGACAGAAGGGGAGGAGGGAGCGAGCAAGGGAAGGTGAGGAGGACAGAAGGGGAGGAGGGAGGGAGGGAGAGAGGGAGGGAGGGAGGGAGGGTGCGAAGGAAGGTGAGGAGGACAGAAGGGGAGGAGGGAGGGAGGAGGGAGGGAGCGAAGGAAGGTGAGGAGGACAGAAGGGGAGGAGGGAGGGAGGAGGGAGGGAAGGTGAGGAGGGAGGGAGGGAGCAAGGGAAGGTGAGGAGGGAGGGAGCG
>NC_139642.1:51127298-51135245 GCF_964638095.1 Poromitra crassiceps | reverse complement strand
GGACAAAGAAGACAAAAATGGTTCGTTCGTGTTGTGTTGTTGGGTGTTCAGTAGACTCAGACCTCAGTCTTAATCCATTTCACTCCTGTAAGACTGAGAATATTACTATTTAAATCTTTGCATAACGTTAGGTGGCGCTGTTGGAAGCCTTGCATCGGAGAACCAATCATGAGTGTTGTGGGCGGGCCTGCTTTCTGGGGGCAAGTGACGCTCATGCAGAACAGGTGTCTCGCAAACATCGCCGCGTTTGCGGAGAAACATATTAATCACTTAGAAACAAACATAACCTGTGAATAGGACGTGTTTCATCCGGCCCCGGCGGCTAGAGGTCTTTTCCCCAGCGATAAGCCCGACTCCCGAGGCTAACTTTACAGAGCCTGCTGATGACTCACAGTAGCAAGCGGACCACTTCCGGGTAGGAAAAATTATTGTAAAATAAACAACAGGTATAAACTCTCTTTGCAGCACATCGGTGTCTTGCTCTATATTGGAACTATGATAAATGGCATTGCCGCTACCAAATAAAATTCTAATAATAAATGTAGGCGTGTCTGCTGCCGGCCGTTCTCGCCGGGCTCTGACAGACAGTTTCTGACAGTGAAATTCCCAGACGTTTGGTGGCGCAGCTCACCAAACGTCTCTCATAAGTGACAAAACAGCATCCTACTGTAGGAATCAAGGAAACAATTAGGGTCCATATAGGCGTCTATAGGTTCCTCTGGGTTTCCTTCACACTAATCTAGTGGTAAGGTGGAAATCACTTTTTATATCACCAGTATTCATACATTCAGGTGCACTTTAGCTTGGAGTGTGTGTGTGTGTGTGTGTGTGTGTGTGTGTGTGTGTGTGTGTGTGTGTGTGTGTGTGTGTGTGTGTGTGTGTGTGTGTGTGTGAGAGAGAGAGAGAGTGTGTGTGAATGAGTGAGTGAGAGAGAAAGGAAATCTTTTTATATCTGAGCTTAGCTGACTAAGGCTCCCAGAAGACAAAGTATATAGAAAGTATAGAGGAAAAATAGAATGTAATTTGAATCTCATATACATTTCAGTTGAAAGCCATTCTAGCCTTGATACATACTCTCTGAGTCAGGCACGCACACACACACACACACACACACACACACACACACACACACACACACACACACACACACAGACACACACACACACACACACACACACACACACACACACACGCACACACAAACACACACACACAGACACAGACACAGACACACACACAACACACGCACACACACACCCACGCACACCGACAAGCACTTTGCACGCACACACTCCCCCACCCACTCTTGTGGACAAAGCTCTTGTGTATGAGCACAGATTGTCCCCGATACACATGTTGACAGTTGAGTGCTCACACTAAAACTCATTCATTCTTGTCGGCTGCCTCTCCACAGCCAAGTGGAAAGCACAATGTATTATGTGTGAGAGGCAGCCTCTCTATAAAATAAAATATACGGTAATAGCCAGAGCCGCTTGCACACGGAAATACCACGAATAAAAGATTAACCGCAGTAAAATGAATGGAAGGAAAACACAGCCTATATCAGCTGCAGAACAGGATTTGTCTTGCCTCACATTCTGCCTGCACGGTTCACTTTATTTCTATATAATATACTTGACTTTTGTCCAGGCGACCTGAATGCACCGTCTCTCCAAGAGGAACACAGGAGTTTCTAAACTATGTTAGTCATTCAACTCAAATTAATTGCTCTAAAAAATAATAATAATAATATATCTCGCCGGGGTGACAACTCCCTAATTTTGATTGTTTGTAATGTCAAGATGACAGAATTGAAGCGTGTTCTGGTTTTGCACTCTTCATACTGTAAGTCGCTCGATGTCTGAAAGGTGTTCATGTAAAACGATGGGATTTGGACGCCTGTGTCAGTTTAACAAAACAATGAAGCACGATCTCATCATGGCTCAGACTCACAGCTATGCAATGCAGCGCTATACTGTACCTCAGGTGCTTCAGGCAATGTCAAGGACACACACTTCTCAAATAGGAACTCTCTCTCTGTCTCTCTCTCTCTCTCTCTCTCTCTCTCTAGCTCTTTCACAAACACATACACACGGTTTTTTATTCCGTCTTTCTCTTAACTACCTCTTGCCGCCAGCAGCACCCATCACCAGCTTTGTCGTGTGTGTGTGTGTCTCTCTCTCTCACCCCTCTCTCTCTCTCTCTCTCTCTCTCCCCTCTCTCTCTTTCCCTCAGCATACACAGTGTGCCTTTCTCTCGCAGGCTGACAAGTGAACGCCTTGTTTATTTCTGTTGAGGGGAAAACAGACGAGTATTTATTCCATCCACTCGCCCGCCTCCAATTCTTTCTCTGACTCTCATCCCCCTTCTTTCTCTCTCTGACTCTCATCCCCCTTCATTCTTTCTCTGACTCTCATCCCCCTTCTTTCTCTCTCTGACTCTCATCCCCCTTCATTCTTTCTCTGACTCTCATCCCCCTTCTTTCTCTCTCTGACTCTCATCCCCCTTCTTTCTCTCTCTGACTCTCATCCACCTTCATTCTCTCTCTGACTCTCATCCCCTTCTTTCTCTCTCTGACTCTCATCCCCCTTCTTTCTCTCTCTGACTCTCATCCCCCTTCATTCTTTCTCTGACTCTCATCCCCCCTTCTTTCTCTCTCTGACTCTCATCCCCCTTCATTCTTTCTCTGACTCTCATCCCCCTTCTTTCTCTCTCTGACTCTCATCCCCCTTCTTTCTCTCTCTGACTCTCATCACCTTCATTCTCTCTCTGACTCTCATCCCCTTCTTTCTCTCTCTGACTCTCATCCCCTTCTTTCTCTCTCTGACTCTCATCCCCTTCATTCTCTCCTCTGACTCTCATCCCCTTCTTTCTTCTCTGACTCTCATCCCCCTTCTTTCTCTCTCTGACTCTCATCCCCTTCTTTCTCTCTCTGACTCTCATCCCCCTTCTTTCTCTCTCTGACTCTCATCCCCCTTCTTTCTCTCTCTGACTCTCATCCTCCTTCTTTCTCTCTCTGACTCTCATCCCCTTCTTTCTTTCTCTGACTCTCATCCCCCTTCTTTCTCTCTCTGACTCTCATCCCCTTCATTCTTTCTCTGACTCTCATCCCCCTTCTTTCTCTCTCTGACTCTCATCCCCCTTCATTCTTTCTCTGACTCTCATCCCCCTTCATTCTCTCTCTGACTCTCATCCCCCTTCTTTCTCTCTCTGACTCTCATCCCCCTTCATTCTTTCTCTGACTCTCATCCCCTTCTTTCTCTCTCTGACTCTCACCACCCCTTCTTTCTCTCTCTGACTCTCATCCCCCTTCATTCTTTCTCTGACTCTCATCCCCTTCTTTCTCTCTCTGACTCTCACCCCCTTCTTTCTTTCTCTGACTCTCATCCCCCTTCATTCTTTCTCTGACTCTCATCCCCCTTCATTCTCTCTCTGACTCTCATCCCCCTTCTTTCTCTCTCTGACTCTCATCCCCCTTCTTTCTCTCTCTGACTCTCATCCACCTTCATTCTCTCTCTGACTCTCATCCCCCTTCTTTCTTTCTCTGACTCTCATCCCCCTTCTTTCTCTCTCTGACTCTCATCCCCCTTCTTTCTCTCTCTGACTCTCATCCCCCTTCTTTCTCTCTCTGACTCTCATCCCCTTCTTTCTCTCTCTGACTCTCATCCCCCTTCTTTCTCTCTCTGACTCTCATCCCCCTTCTTTCTTTCTCTGACTCTCATCCCCTCTCTCTCTGACTCTCATCCCCCTTCTTTCTCTCTCTGACTCTCATCCCCCTTCTTTCTTTCTCTGACTCTCATCCCCTTCTCTCTCTGACTCTCATCCCCCTTCCTTTCTCTCTCTGACTCTCATCCCCCTTCTTTCTCTCTCTGACTCTCATCCCCCTTCTTTCTTTCTCTGACTCTCATCCCCCTTCATTCTCTCTCTGACTCTCATCCCCCTTCTTTCTTTCTCTGACTCTCATCCCCCTTCATTCTCTCTCTGACTCTCATCCTCCTTCTCTCTCTGACTCTCATCCCCCTTCTTTCTCTCTCTGACTCTCATCCCCCTTCTTTCTTTCTCTGACTCTCATCCCTTCTCTCTCTGACTCTCATCCCCCTTCTTTCTCTCTCTGACTCTCATCCCCCTTCTTTCTTTCTCTGACTCTCATCCCCTTCTCTCTGACTCTCATCCCCCTTCTTTCTCTCTCTGACTCTCATCCCCCTTCTTTCTTTCTCTGACTCTCATCCCCCTTCATTCTCTCTCTGACTCTCATCCCCCTTCTTTCTCTCTCTGACTCTCATCCCCTTCTTTCTCTCTCTGACTCTCATCCCCCTTCTTTCTTTCTCTGACTCTCATCCTCCTTTCTTTCTCTGACTCTCATCTCCTTCTTTCTCTGACTCTCATCCTCCTTCTTTCTCTCTTTGACTCTCAACCCCCTTCTTTCTCTCTCTGACTCTCATCCCCCTTCTTTCTTTCTCTGACTCTCATCCCCCTTCTTTCTCTCTCTGACTCTCATCCCCCTTCTTTCTTTCTCTGACTCTCATCCTCCTTCTTTCTCTGACTCTCATCCCCCTTCTTTCTCTCTCTGACTCTCATCCCCCTTCATTCTCTCTCTGACTCTCATCCCCCTTCTTTCTCTCTCTGACTCTCATCCCCTTCTTTCTCTCTCTGACTCTCATCCCCCTTCTTTCTTTCTCTGACTCTCATCCTCCTTTCTTTCTCTGACTCTCATCCTCCTTTCTCTGACTCTCATCCTCCTTCTTCTCTCTTTGACTCTCAACCCCCTTCTTTCTCTCTCTGACTCTCATCCCCCTTCTTTCTTTCTCTGACTCTCATCCTCCTTTCTCTCTCTGACTCTCATCCTCCTTCTTTCTTTCTCTGACTCTCATCCTCCTTCTTTCTCTGACTCTCATCCCCCTTCTTTCTTCTCTCTGACTCTCATCCTCCTTCTTTCTCTCTTTGACTCTCAACCCCCTTCTTTCTCTCTCTGACTCTCATCCCCCTTCTTTCTTTCTCTGACTCTCATCCTCCTTCTCTCTCTGACTCTCATCCTCCTTCTTTCTTTCTCTGACTCTCATCCTCCTTCTTTCTCTGACTCTCATCCCCCTTCTTTCTCTCTCTGACTCTCATCCCCCTTCTTTCTTTCTCTGACTCTCATCCCCCTTCTTTCTTTCTCTGACTCTCATCCCCCTTCTTTTCTCTCTGACTCTCATCCCCCTTCTTTCTTTCTCTGACTCTCATCCCCCTTCTTTCTTTCTCTGACTCTCATCCCCCTTCTCTCTCTGACTCTCATCCCCTTCTCTCTCTGACTCTCATCCCCCCTTCTCATCTCTGACTCTCATCCCCCCTTCTCTCTCTGGCTCTCATCCCCCTTCTCTCTCTGGCTCTCATGCCCCCTTCTCTCTCTGACTCTCATCCCCCTTCTCTCTCTGACTCTCATCCCCCTTCTCTCTCTGACTCTCATCCCCCTTCTCTCTCTGACTCTCATCCCCCCTTCTCTCTCTGACTATCATCCCCCTTCTCTCTCTGACTCTCATCCCCCTTCTCTCTCTGACTCTCATCCCCCTTCTCTCTCTGACTCTCATCCCCCCTTCTCTCTCTGACTCTCATCCCCCCTTCTCTCTCTGACTCTCATCCCCCCTTCTCTCTCTGGCTCTCATCCCCCCTTCTCTCTCTGACTCTCATCCCCCCTTCTCTCTCTGACTCTCATCCCCCTTCTCTCTCTGACTCTCATCCCCCCTTCTCTCTCTGACTCTCATCCCCCCTTCTCTCTCTGACTCTTCATCCCCCTCATTCTCTCTCTGACTCTCACCCCCTTCTTTCTCTCTCTGACTCTCATCCCCCTTCTTTCTGACACTGTCATCACATCATTCAATAATGGGTTCATGTTTGATTCAGCTAGGGCTTATTGAAGCAGAATGAGGATATAATGACCATGATAAAGGGTTTATAGGTTTAGAAGGCTGTGTGCCTGACTTCATGCAGGGACACTATAGTGTATGTACTGTAGATCGTGCATAGGCATGTATGTATTCTACATTGTTTATGTGTGTGTGTGTGTGTGTGTGTGTGTGTGTGTGTGTGTGTGTGTGCGTGCGCACATGCGTGTGGCTGTGTGTGTGTGTGTGTGCGTGCGTGTGTGCGTGTGTGTGTGTGTGCGTGCACATGTGTGCATGTGTGTGCGTGCTTGTGTGTGTGCATGTCTGTGTGTGTTGACACTATGGGGCAAAATAAGAACATGTGTATATTTATCCAGGGGGGAGGTGGTGTTCTCCGTGTGTCTCATCTCTCACACTCACTCATGTCTGTTCACTCGTCTGCATCACTGACTCAAACCTCTCTCCCTCCTTCAATATATCTCTCTCTGCCTCTCTCTCTCCCCCCCTCTCTCTCTGCCTCTCTCTCTCTGTCTCTCTCCCATTTCAGTTCTGTTTCCCTCTGTCTTGTTCTTCAGCCATTCTAATATGCAATTTACATTGTCCCATTATAACATACTCTTTTGCTAGTCTCTGTTTACAGTACAACAGGCGGCAAGCTCAGGGTTGGACAGATGAAGCCTATGCGGAAGTGAATGGCCACTTGAGGCTTGTTCCAAAAGCCAGTCAGTCCCTGCTCACCCCCATGTTAAAATGCCCGGCTTTACAACAGGATTAAACATGTTTGCAGCCTGCAAAAAAAACTGTTTTGTGTATACTGGATATCTATATTCACCTTTCATTATTAAATAATCTTTATATAACTCACCCGTTTACGGTCAAATAGATGATTAAAAAATGGCTATGTTTTTGGCGTGATTGACAGCTCGCCTGTCCAGTGATCGCACAGCTTTCCGATCATGGACCAATAGCAGGTGGCTCTGTGGGAAACGCCTGATCTCGTGTCGTCTTGTGCGAGCTGTGCAAGAACGCCAAGATGGTGACGGCCACACTCCCATCCTCCCACTGTGACTCTGCAGGTAGTAACATAGTCTTATATCAATAATAAAATAAATTAATCAATCAATCAATCAATCAATCAATCAATTAATTAATTAATATCTTACCTCTATCTGTAGGTAGTAACATAGTATACTCTCCTATACATTTAGTTGTGTTAAAAATGAGTGCAGGTTGGTTGAGCTGTGAGGGGCTGTATCAGCTCCTGGGTTTTGACTTGAGCTCTATCTATTTAAGAGCTCACAGGAGTCACTGGGACTTCATTTGCATGTCGAAGCTTCAGCTTCCTTTTTTTCATCTTCTTCACCAATGGGAAGTGGCCTAATTCTTCAATATTTGCATGACGTGAATTCCTTGGGTGTCGTCATGGTCATATTCCCATGGACGTACCCTATCCAGTCCCACACAGTGAAACAACTGAATGGTACACACACACACACACACACACACACACACACACACACACACACACACACACTGAGTGGCAGGTGGAGGGGTATAATTGTGGCATCAGTTGATAAGGCAGTGCAGATGACTGTATGGTTTTCTCTGCAGAAGTCAACAGCGCGTAGCAGCGCTCCACTAATAGGGAGAGTGGCTCTGCATATACGCAATGTGTTGCTGTGCAGGAGAGAGCCATTCTGCCACTCTGCGTGTGTGTGTGTGTGTGTGTGTGTGTCCTTCACATGTGTGCATACGTATGAACGTGTGTGTTCAGTGTGTGCATATAGCATGGTTGTTGTGTGTCTGTGTGTATGTATGCACAATTGCGTGTGTGTGTGTGTTCATGCATGCTTGCATTTATGTACCCATTTGTATGTGTGCCCATAATATGGGGCTATGCTGACGACAGGTAGAATATGAGAAATAGAGAGAGAGGGAGAGAGATGGGGGGAGAAAAAGGGAAGATGAAATGATAGGTAGAAATAGAGAGAGAGGGAGAGAGATGGGGGGGGGGGGAAAGGGACGATGAAATGATAGGTAGAATATGAGAAATGGAGGTAGAGAGATGGGGGAAAAGAAAGGGAAG
>NC_139642.1:51114798-51122298 GCF_964638095.1 Poromitra crassiceps | reverse complement strand
GGAATTTCTTCGAATTTGCCTCAAACGTCCACTTGGACTCAAGGATGAACTGATTAGATTTTGGTGGTCAAAGGTCAAAGTTCAAGGTCACTGAGGTATCTCAGGAACGCCTTGACAGAATTTCATCCAATTTTCCTCAAGCGGCCACTTGGATGCAAGGATGAACCAATTAGATGTCGGTGGTTAAAGGTCAAAGTTCAAGGTCACGGTGACCTCACAAACCCCATTTCCAAGCTCTTTAACGCAATATCTCAGGAACGGCTTGACGGAAATTCTTCCAATTTGGCTCAAACGTCGACTTGGACTCAAGGATTAAGTACTTAGATTTTGGTGGTCAAAAGGACAAAGGTTAAGGTCCCTGGGACCTCACTAACGCCATTTTCAAGCTTGTTCACGCAATATCTCAAGAACGCCTTGATGGAATTTAATCTAATTTGCCTCAAACGTCCACTTGGACTCAAGGGGGGCGAACTGATTACATTTTGGTGGTCAAAGGTCAAGGTCACTGTGACCTCACGAACGCCGTTTTCAAGCTCGGTAACACCATATCTCAGTAACACCTTGACGACATTTCTTCACATTTGGCTCAAACGTCAAAATCTGGACAGACATGCATGTCGACTGCTCACTTGTTGGCGGAGGCATAATATCCGCGGTGCGGTCGTTCTAGTTTTGTATGTGTTTTTTAATCCGTCTCCCGAAAGAAATCATTAGGCAGAGAAACCTTGCACACTGAGTCCGATGCGTTTTATCATTGTGTTCGTCGTTCTATTTGCAATATGAGACAAATATCCATCCTCTCCTGTATCCACATTACAACATGAAGGTGACACAGACAGCAGTGGCTGATCTGCAGCAGCGGTGATGTGGTCTGCAGAAGGCAGATGGCAGCAGGTGGGGGAATGGTAGCCGTATCGCACTGGACAGGGGCTCTGTACTCACCTTCACCTCGCCAAGCCAGCTGTGGTGCGCCGTGGCCGGATGTCGCTGCACCGTTTCCCGGGCAGAGTGGAGAGGAGAGGGGCTAGTGAGTGGAGCGAGCACCACGTCTCTCCAGCTGCCTCTCTCCCTCAACACACAGACACACACGGGTCAAACAGCTCGCAAACAGCTTTTAACTGATGCGAAAAACGCAGAAAATCTAACCTGTTCTGAAAACTTTAATGACAGAGAAGAGTTTCGCAGTCGGTGTGTAAACGTGATTACACAACATGAGGTCGTATTTATTTTTAAGCTGCATTTTCCCGGCAAAAATATGGACATGGTGTGCAAAGGCCTTAACTGTGTCACTGTGCTTTGTCAGTGAGCACAAATCATTCATGTACAGCACTGAGTAAATGTAAACAAACACATTTCTACAATGTGGAGATTGTGGACAATAAAGTTTTCATAATCTATTTTATTTTTTATTTTTTTAACACTAGAATTGATTGAAAAGCAGCCATGTCTTTACAGTAATCCACCCATCCCTCTGTTGGGGGTTTCTCCTACCGAAGTAGCAAATGTCACAAGGTGGAGAAAGACAGAGAGAGATGAGAGAGAGAGAGGGAAAGATGGAGAGAGAGAGGTTAAGATAGAGAGAGGTTAAGATAGAGAGATGTTAAGATAGAGGGAGGTTAAAATAGAGAGAGGTTAAGATAGAGGGAGGTTAATATAGAGAGGGGTTAATATAGAGAGAGGTTAAGATAGAGAGAGATTAAGATAGAGGGAGGTTAATATAGAGAGAGGTTAAGATAGAAAGAGGTTAATATAGAGAGAGGTTAAGATAGAGGGAGGTTAAAATAGAGAGAGGTTAAGATAGAGAGAGGTTAAGATAGAGGGAGGTTAATATAGAGAGAGGTTAAGATAGAGAGAGGTTAAGATAGAGAGAGGTTAATATAGAGAGAGGTTAAGATACAGTAGAGAGAGGTTAAGATAGAGGGAGGTTAAGATAGAGAGAGGTTAATATAGAGAGAGGTTAAGATAGAGAGAGGTTAAGATAGAGAGAGGTTAATATAGAGAGAGGTTAAGATAGAGAGAGGTTAAGATAGAGAGAGGTTAAGATAGAGGGAGGTTAAGATAGAGAGAGGTTAAGATAGAGAGAGGTTAAGATAGAGGGAGGTTAAGATAGAGAGAGGTTAAGATAGAGAGAGGTTAAGATAGAGAGGTTAAGATAGAGGGAGGTTAATATAGAGAGAGGTTAAGATAGAGGGAGGTTAAGATAGAGAGAGGTTAAGATAGAGGGAGGTTAAGATAGAGAGAGGTTAAGATAGAGAGAGGTTAAGATAGAGAGAGGTTAATATAGAGAGAGGTTAAGATAGAGGGAGGTTAAGATAGAGAGAGGTTAAGATAGAGAGAGGTTAAGATAGAGGGAGGTTAAGATAGAGAGAGGTTAAGATAGAGGGAGGTTAAGATAGAGAGAGGCTAAGATAGAGAGAGGTTAAGATAGAGAGAGGTTAAGATAGAGAGAGGTTAAGATAGAGAGAGGTTAAGATAGAGAGAGGTTAAGATAGAGAGAGGTTAATATAGAGAGAGGTTAAGATAGAGGGAGGTTAAGATAGAGGGAGGTTAAGATAGAGAGAGGTTAAGATAGAGGGAGGTTAAGATAGAGAGAGGTTAAGATAGAGAGAGGTTAAGATAGAGAGAGGTTAAGATAGAGAGAGGTTAAGATAGAGAGAGGTTAAGATAGAGAGAGGTTAATATAGAGAGAGGTTAAGATAGAGAGAGGTTAAGATAGAGAGAGGTTAAGATAGAAAGAGGTTAAGATAGAGAGAGGTTAAGATAGAGAGAGGTTAAGATAGAGAGAGGTTAAGGGGCGAAAGAGAAGGGCACAGATGGGGTAGCTGGCAAGCACGTGGCGCACTTTGCATGTGAGTGTGCACGTGTGTGTGACACACAATAGGGGTAATTATCTTAGCTGTTGAGTGCACAGAGGGCTTGGCAATATAGGGGCTGACGGGGGAGATATGGAGAGAGGGAGGGAGGGAGATATTGAGGGAGGGAGAGAGAGGGAAGGAGGGAGGGAGGGAGATATGGAGGGAGGGAGAGAGAGAGGGAGGGAGATATTGAGGGAGAGAGAGGGAAGGAGGGAGGGAGGGAGATATGGAGGGAGGGAGAGAGAGAGGGAGGGAGATATTGAGGGAGAGAGAGGGAAGGAGGGAGGGAGGGAGATATGGAGGGAGGGAGAGAGGGAGGAAAGAAGCAAGGCAGGGAGAGAGGGAGGGAGGGAGAGCGATGGAGGACCAGGCAGTCAAACAGTAATATAATCATAGTCCTTTGTGTGAGCGAGAGCAGAGGGCAGCTCAGTGTCAGCTGTTATTGAGTGCTTATCCCCTAACGGCCTGCCCTACACACACACACACACACACACGCACACATGAACACACACGCATGCACACACACACACACACGTGCACACACACACACATGAACACACACACATGCACACACACACGCACACACACACGCACACAAAGGTATACCCATGTCCATAAAATTGTGCTATTCACACATTCATGCTCAGCTACTTTCACACATGTCATCTCCCTGCAAATCCTTCAGTCACAGACTTAAAGCAAACATTGTGCCTGGTAATGTGACACGCACCGCAGGGTGCCCATGGCCTGTGACAGGTCCCAGTGTGAGCAAGCTAACACAAAGCCCAGTCACTATGGAAATTAATGTTTGAGTCGTTAACGACAAACGATACAAACTGGGTTCATTCATCAACCGTCCCTCCCGTTACCTATGATACAGTGTTTGAACTCCATATATTGTTTCTCAGGAAACACTATCCCTGAGTGAGTGTGTGTGTGTGTGTGTGTGTGTGTGTGTGTGTGTGATCAGCCCTTTCTTTTGGCATCTACACTTCTCAACCGTAGAAGCATAGAAACAGCTGATCTGCTGTGTAATACAGTGCTGAAAATGTTTGCTACGGTCTCCAGTGTGAAGGTGTTTACACAATCTATCCACCGCGGCCACAACACTCTACTTCCCACCGTGCTATTTCAATAGCAGACTATAATGTGGATATAGGACAGAGCTGCCCAAATTCTTTCATATGAAGGGCCAAAATTAATCTGGATGGATGGACGGTGGCCAAAAATAAATGTTGACGTTATGTGAAATTACATTAAAATGTGTTATTTTATGGACAATTTACATTCCAAATCTAAAATTGGTTTTCTAGTTTCATACTCAACTCAACACACACACATTTCAGCACCTCTCCATTCCCACGTTCTCCCCCCTCTCTCTCTCTCTCTCTCTCTCTCTTGACCCTCTCTCTCTGTCTCTTTCTCTCTCTCTTGACCCTCTCTCTCTCTCTGTCTCTCTCTCTCTTGACCCTCTCTCTCTCTCTCTCTCTCTCTCTCTTGACCCTCTCTCTCTGTCTCTTTCTCTCTCTCTTGACCCTCTCTCTCTCTCTGTCTCTCTCTCTCTTGACCCTCTCTCTCTGTCTCTTTCTCTCTCTCTTGACCCTCTCTCTCTCTCTGTCTCTCTCTCTCTTGACCCTCTCTCTTTCTCTCTCTGTCTCTCTCTCTCTTGACCCTCTCTCTCTCTCTGTCTCTCTCTCTCTTGACCCTCTCTCTCTCTCTCTCTGTCTCTCTCTCTCTTGACCCTCTCTCTCTCTCTGTCTCTCTCTCTCTTGACCCTCTCTCTCTCTGTCTCTCTCTCTCATCCTCGATGATAACTAAATGTTTCGCTTTGTCTCCTCATCAATAATGCAGCCTTACTTTAAGTGCTGCTGTGGGGGGCTTACTGTACATTCTCCCTCTCTTCTCGCTCCATCCTCTCCTCACCTGCAGGTCTCTGTCTGATAATAGAGAGGGGGAGAAACATAGAAAAGCACTCTCCTCTCTCTCAGAGCCTACCTGTGGCTGGCTGAGAGAGAGGCATGGCTTTACCTGAGCACTCTCCTCTCTCTCAGAGCCTACCTGTGGCTGGCTGAGAGAGAGGCATGGCTTTACCTGAGCACTCTCCTCTCTCTCAGAGCCTACCTGTGGCTGGCTGAGAGAGAGGCATGGCTTTACCTGAGCACTCTCCTCTCTCTCAGAGCCTACCTGTGGCTGGCTGAGAGAGAGGCATGGCTTTACCTGAGCACTCTCCTCTCTCTCAGAGCCTACCTGTGGCTGGCTGAGAGAGAGGCATGGCTTTACCTGAGCACTCTCCTCTCTCTCAGAGCCTACCTGTGGCTGGCTGAGAGAGAGGCATGGCTTTACCTGAGCACTCTCCTCTCTCTCAGAGCCTACCTGTGGCTGGCTGAGAGAGAGGCAAGGTTTTACCTGAGTAGGGCTGTCCCAAACAAATATTTTCTTATCGATTAATCTAACGATTATTTTTTATTTTATTTTTTTATTATATAACAATAAATTTACCCAAAACAAATAAATAACCAAAAACTTCTCAATTTCAGTATTTTATTTAACCATCTCATTCTCTTTAACAGTCTAACATAAAATCTCTCAAATAAAATTAAAGCAAGAGCTAAGTTTTTCCTTTATTTATCCCCTTGGGGAAATTCATCCTCTGCATTTGACCCATCCTCTACTAGGAACCTTCCTAGAACTAGGAGCAGTGGGCAGCCACTGTGCAGCGCCCGGGGACCAACTCCAGTTATTTTGCCACTACCCTTGGTCAGGGGCACTGACAGGAGTATTAACCCTAACATACATGTCTTTCTTGGATGGTGGGAGGAAACCGGAGCACCTGGAGACAACCCACACGGACACGGGGAGAACGTGCAAACTCCACACAGAAAGGACCTGGGACGGACCGGGGTTCGAACCCAGGACCTTCTTGCTGTGAGGCAACAGTGTTAACCACTGAGCCACCAACCAACCAACCAACCAACAAACCAACCGGTTTAGATGTAGACATTGAACACGCTGGGAGTTGAACCCCGGTCTCAGTGGCAACAAAGGCAACGCTTACGCCCATCTGCCGCCCTGCTGGCCACTTCACCCTACTGGCCACGTTTTCTTTCATTGTCACACTGCTGTGCTGTGTGAGAGGCACTGTGGGCCATTCTATAGAAGTCTATTGGACTACCCTTCATGCTGAAGAATGATTTTTCACATGTGAAAGTAATCAGCTTGATACTGCAGCAACACTGGAACTACACCTGTGTATGTGTGTGTCTTATTGTGTGTGTGTGTGTGTGTGTGTGTGTGTGTCTTATGTGTGTGTGTGTGTGTGTGTGTGTGTGTGTGTGTGTGTGTGTGTGTGTGTGTGTGTGTGTGTGTGTGTGGTACATGGTTGTATGTGTGTGCACGTTGGCATGTGTATGTCTGTGTGAACGCATGTGTCAGCATGCTAGGAGCTCCATCCATCTCCCTGTTGTACCAATCTCTCAGAGTACTAGGTCGCTACTGTACGTGTGTGTGTGTGTGTGTGTGTGTGTGTGTGTGTGTGTGTGTGTGTGTGTGTGTGTGTGTGTGTGTGTGTGTGTGTGTGTGTGTGTGTGTGTGTGTGTGTGTGTGTGTGTGTGTGTGAGAGAGAGAGTGTATCTGGCAAATGTAATCTGACAGTATAAACTGCCTAGAAGAGTGTGTCAGCAGTTGGTGAAGGAGGCGACCGTCTCTGTGTGTCATTGCGGACCACGAGGTTGTGGGTAAGAAGGTGCGGTGCTGTCTGATGTGATGTGCAGTGTATGCTGTGTGTCACCACAAAACAGCTGTTCCTTCATACAGCCGTTGGGCACCTGTGTGTGTGTGTGTGCGTGTGTGTGTGTGTGTGTGTGTGTGTGTGCGTGTGTGGTGTGTGTGTGTGTGTGTGTGACTGTGTGTATGATGTGCGAGGGGCAGACTGTCCTGTATCACTGTCACTCACAGCGACAGAGAGAGACACTGATGTTGTTTCACACTGACACATATCTGACTCCACTGTCCTTAACTCTTACCCTGCTACAGGCAGACGTGTGTGTGTGTGTGTGTGTGTGTGTGCGTGTGTGCGTGTGTGCGTGTGTTTGTGTTGTAATGTAGTCACATGATCACATCACATCAAACCATGGCACCCACACTTTGGCCTAAAGCTCATTCCCCTCCTCCACATCCTTTTACCACTCCCTCTCTCTGTTCTGCCCCCTCTATAGCCCTCCCCCACCTCTCTCTCGCTCCCCTGGGTGGGTGTGGGGGTCATGGGGCAGTGTAGTGGGTAGTCGGGTGGATGTGGGGGTCTTGGGGCAGTGGGTGTGGGGGTCTTGGGGCAGTCGAGTGGGTGTGGGGGTCTTGGGGCAGTGGGGTGGGTGTGGGGGTCTTGGGGCAGTGGGGTGGGTGTGGGGGTCTTGGGGCAGTCGAGTGGCTGTGGGGGTCTTGGGGCAGTGGGGTGGGTGTGGGGGTCTTGGGGCAGTGGAGTGGGTGTGGGGGTCTTGGGGCAGTGGGGTGGGTGTGGGGGTCTTGGGGCAGTGGGGTGGGTGTGGGGGTCTTGGGGCAGTCGAGTGGCTGTGGGGGTCTTGGGGCAGTGGGGTGGGTGTGGGGGTCTTGGGGCAGTGGAGTGGGTGTGGGGGTCTTGGGGCAGTGGGGT
>NC_139642.1:51052298-51107298 GCF_964638095.1 Poromitra crassiceps | reverse complement strand
GGGCTTGGTGGGGGCTTGGTGGGGACCTGGGCAGGGGCTTGGTGGGGACCTGGGCAGGGGCTTGGTTGGGACCTGGGCAGGGGCTTGGTGGGGACCTGGGCAGGGGCTTGGTGGGGACCTGGGCAGGGGCTTGGTGGGGACCTGGGCAGGGGCTTGGTGGGGACCTGGGCAGGGGCTTGGTGGGGGCCTGGGGAGTGCCAATGCTCTTTCACACCATCCTGCTCTGTTCTGGATGGCTGGATCCATATGCAGCATCTGTACCCAGAGAGTTCCTCCACTGGTGCCTTCACACTATCATTAACAGGAGACATTCCAGGATTCCAGGATTACATTGCTGAATCACCCCGTTTTAGTCCTGTAACGGTTCACAAAAGTCACGGTTCGCTTTGATACGACAGTGGTGTTTTGCGGTTCCGGTATGTAAGACATTTCCTTGATAATTGTATCATTTATTTATTTTACTTATTTATTGTATTACTGTATTTTCAAAAACCTGGCAATGCCTATTGAACCTAAAGCCTAAACCTAAACCTAAACGGTTTCATACAAATACACGTATTGTTATAAGCAGTGTAGGAATTTAGCCAGGGGCAAGGGCAAAAATGCCCCCAAGAAATCTCAGAATGCCCCCTAAAAACCATGATCCAGGGGCAAAAATTACCACAAGATTTCTATAGTTTTCTTTTCATTCAATTCATTTAATTATATATTAATTATATAATATTTTCTAACTTTCCTACACTGGTTACACGCCCCTACCACGTTTGCATGCACATGCACAAATGTGATTGTAAAATGTGAGGGTGAGTGGGTAGGTGCGAGGGTGAGTGGGTAGGTGCGAGGGTGAGTGGGTAGGTGCGAGGGTAGGTGCGAGGGTGAGTGGGTAGGTGCGAGGGTGTGTGGGTAGGTGCGAGGGTGTGTGGGTAGGTGCGAGGGTGGGTGGGTAGGTGCGAGGGTGTGTGGGTAGGTGCGAGGGTGTGTGGGTAGGTGCGAGGGTGTGTGGGTAGGTGCGAGGCTGTGTGCGTAGGTGCGAGGGTGTGTGGGTAAGTGCGAGGGTGGGTGGGTAGGTGCAAGGGTGTGTGGGTAGGTGCGAGGGTGTGTGGGTAGGTGCGAGGGTGTGTGGGTAGGTGCGAGGGTGTGTGGGTAGGTGCGAGGGTGTGTGGGTAGGTGCGAGGGTGTGTGGGTAGGTGCGAGGGTGTGTGGGTAGGTGCGAGGGTGTGTGGGTAGGTGCGAGGGTGTGTGGGTAGGTGCGAGGGTGTGTGGGTATGTGCGAGGGTGTGTGGGTAGGTGCGAGGGTGTGTGGGTATGTGCGAGGGTGTGTGGGTAGGTGTGAGGGTGGGTGGGTAGGTGCGAGGGTGTGTGGGTATGTGCGAGGGTGTGTGGGTAGGTGCGAGGGTGTGTGGGTATGTGCGAGGGTGTGTGGGTAGGTGTGAGGGTGTGTGGGTAGGTGCGAGGGTGTGTGGGTATGTGCGAGGGTGTGTGGGTAGGTGCGAGGGTGTGTGGGTATGTGCGAGGGTGTGTGGGTAGGTGTGAGGGTGGGTGGGTAGGTGCGAGGGTGTGTGGGTAGGTGCGAGGGTGTGTGGGTAGGTGCGAGGGTGTGTGGGTAGGTGCGAGGGTGTGTGGGTATGTGCGAGGGTGTGTGGGTAGGTGCGAGGGTGTGTGGGCAGGTGTGAGTTGATGCTGGGTACAGTGTCAAGGGCATCCTCAACACTGCGGTTGACTGTGTGAGCTGCTGGAGGATGAGGTTGCTGGGGAAGGACAGGATAGAGGGATGAGGCGCTGCTGCGCTGAGCAGGGGAGGATGAGAGCAAGTTGCAGCACGGTGTGACGGAGGAGAGAGGTATGCAGAGAGGAATACACTCACTATCTCTCTGTCTGTCGTCCTACTCATGGGATATATAGAGGAGAACAGTGCCACAGCAGAATGTCACTATAGGCTGCATGGTGCACTGCTCATGTATTATATACACACCTCCAACCCTTTCATAGTCTTTCCATCGAACTATGACAGCCTCCTATAGAACCAGCTCTTCTATCCTGCAAATATCTGCTGCTAACACGGCCCTCCACAACCACTGCCACCATCTTTATTACCAATACTTGCTACAGTATATTTAACCCATTGATACCTGATGCAGCATTTGTGTGATGATTGATTGATTGATTGATTTTTATTAAAAGTGTCATGCACTTGACAGTGCCCAGCCCTCATGGGCTTACAAGACACACATATGATATATTATGCAGTACAACATACGCCAACGCCGCAGTAATAAAACTAAATCACAGCATAACATAACATACACCATATCAGCAAAACAAAATCATTACATCATTTTCTGAACATAACATTTTGCCTTAGCTCCCATGCCTGGGAAAGAAAGTTTCCAATAAAGAAAGTGCCTTTCTTAAAACACAACTCGAGTTTTTCATAATCGTCCATCTCAAAAAAGTCAACATAAATAGAGGACATTTTACTAAAATGGCGAACCGCGTGACGCGGTTCGCGGCCTTAAAGGGATACACACACAAATGAGGGATATACACGCAAATGCTGCATCAGGTAATCAATGGGTTAAGCTCCATTTGAAGATTGTGTAGTAGTGTGAAGGCCAATACCAAATTGTGTGTGTTCAGTGGGCTGCAGCTATCTTGGTAAATGGGACTGGAGCACTCGCTAATACATTTAACAACAGTATCAAAGCCCGGCCGAGTCAAAGAAACAGTGTTTATTGAACCGTGGCCCCACGGTGTCATTGGATTGTTGTACTGTTGTACTGTTGAGCATGCTTATCTGCAAGCATCACATCACGATGCCATGGGACCCTGGATCAGCTGACAAGACGGCGATGCACGCCTGACTGCCTGCTCTGTGTGTGTGTAGGTGGCCGTGCGTGTGAGCGTACGCCTGCACATACATGTATTTGCAATGGGGACTTTGTGCTTGACTGCGTGCGTAACTCTACATATGCTGAGTGCAGTATGTTTGTGTGACAAACAGACAAAAGAATTCCCTGAGAGAGAGAGAGAGAGAGAGAGAGAGAGAGAGCAAGCGAGCGAGCATATCTGTGTGTGTAATGGCACCTTAGCTGGCCTCCCCATGCACTCTCCCATCATCAGTGTCCTCATCACCATCCTCCCTGGGCTCTCTCTGTCCTCCTCTGTTTTTCCTCCAATCCTCAATCCATCTTCCCTCCTTCTCTCCCTCTTAGTTCCTCCTCACTTCCTCCTTCCACTCTCCCTCTCTCTCTCTCTCTCTCTCTCTTCCTGGCCCCTCCCCCTTGCTCTGGCAGTGACATTGGGCTAAAGTGGGACAGAGTGTAGGGGGGCAGCGATGCAGAAGAGACAGAGAGACAGTCAGAGAGAGAGAGAGAGAGAGAGAGAGAGAGAGAGAGCTGCTGTGTCGCTTCCACCCTCAGCACATACCCCAGGCCCTCCCAGGACCCCCAGCATGTCACCACCACTCCACTTCACTGCAGTCTACTCTCTGGGTCCAAGATGCCCAGCAACAGTCTAGTCTCTCTGGGTCCAAGATGCCCAGAAACAGTCTAGTCTTTGGGTCCAAGATGCCCAGCAACAATCTACTCTGTGGGTCCAAGATGCCCAGCAACAGTCTACTCTCTCTGGGTCCAAGATGCCCAGAAACAGTCTAGTCTCTGGGTCCAAGATGCCCAGCAACAGTCTACTCTGTGGGTCCAAGATGCCCAGCAACAGTCTACTCTCTCTGGGTCCAAGATGCCCAGCAACAGTCTACTCTCTCTGGGTCCAAGGTGCCCAGAAACAGTCTAGTCTCTGGGTCCAAGATGCCCAGCAACAGTCTACTCTGTGGGTCCAAGATGCCCAGCAACAGTCTACTCTCTCTGGGTCCAAGATGCCCAGCAACAGTCTACTCTCTGGGTCCAAGATGCCCAGCAACAGTCTACTTTCTGGGTCCAAGATGCCCAGCAACAGTCTACTCTCTGGGTCCAAGATGCCCAGCAACAGTCTACTCTCTGGGTCCAAGATGCCCAGCAACAGTCTACTCTCTGGGTCCAAGATGCCCAGCAACAGTCTACTCTGTGGGTCCAAGATGCCCAGCAACAGTCTACTCTCTGGGTCCAAGATGCCCAACAACAGTCTACTCTCTGGGTCCAAGATGCCCAGCAACAGTCTACTCTCTGGGTCCAAGATGCCCAGCAACAGTCTACTCGCTGGGTCCAAGATGCCCAGCAACAGTCTACTCTCTGGGTCCAAGATGCCCAGCAACAGTCTACTCGCTGGGTCCAAGATGCCCAGCAACAGTCTACTCTCTCTGGGTCCAAGATGCCCACCAACAGTCTACTCTCTGGGTCCAAGATGCCCAGCAACAGTCTACTCTCTGGGTCCAAGATGCTCAGCAACAAACTACTCTCTGGGTCCAAGATGCCCAGCAACAGTCTACTCTCTGGGTCCAAGATGCCCAGCAACAGTCTACTCTCTGGGTCCAAGATGCTCAGCAACAAACTACTCTCTGGGTCCAAGATGCCCAGCAACAGTCTACTCTCTGGGTCCAAGATGCTCAGCAACAAACTACTCTCTGGGTCCAAGATGCCCAGCAACAGTCTACTCTCTGGGTCCAAGATGCTCAGCAACAATCTACTCTCTGGGTCCAAGATGCCCAGCAACAGTCTACTCTCTGGGTCCAAGATGCCCAGCAACAGTCTACTCGCTGGGTCCAAGATGCCCAGCAACAATCTACTCTCTCTGGGTCCAAGATGCCCACCAACAGTCTACTCTCTGGGTCCAAGATGCTCAGCAACAAACTACTCTCTGGGTCCAAGATGCCCAGCAACAGTCTACTCTTTCTGGGTCCAAGATGCACAGCAACAGTCTACTTTCTGGGTCCAAGATGCCCAGCAACAGTCTACTCTCTGGGTCCAAGATGCTCAGCAACAATCTACTCTCTGGGTCCAAGATGCCCAGCAACAGTCTACTCTCTGGGTCCAAGATGCCCAGCAACAGTCTACTCTCTCTGGGTCCAAGATGCCCACCAACAGTCTACTCTCTCTGGGTCCAAGATGCTCAGCAACAATCTACTCTCTGGGTCCAAGATGCCCAGCAACAGTCTACTCTCTCTGGGTCGAAGATGCCCACCAACAGTCTACTCTCTCTGGGTCCAAGATGCTCAGCAACAGTCTACTCTCTCTGGGTCCAAGATGCCCACCAACAGTCTACTCTCTCTGGGTCCAAGATGCCCACCAACAGTCTACTCTCTGGGTCCAAGATGCTCAGCAACAATCTACTCTCTGGGTCCAAGATTCCCAGCAACAGTCTACTCTCTGGGTCCAAGATGCCCAGCAACAGTCTACTCTCTGGGTCCAAGATGCTCAGCAACAATCTACTCTCTGGGTCCAAGATTCCCAGCAACAGTCTACTCTCTGGGTCCAAGATGCCCAGCAACAGTCTACTCTCTGGGTCCAAGATGCCCAGCAACAGTCTGGTCCAAGATGCCCAGCAACAGTCTACTCCCTGGGTCCAAGATGCCCACCAACAGTCTACTCTCTGGGTCCAAGATGCCCAGCAACAGTCTACTCTCTGGGTCCAAGATGCCCAGCAACAGTCTACTCTCAGTCTTTGGACCCCAGGAAGAGTAGTCCTACACATTGGTGTGGACTAATGGGGATCCTTAATAAACAATAAACAATAAACAATAAACAACAGTCTACTCTCTCTGGGTCCAAGATGCCCAGCAACAGTCTACTTTCTGGGTCCAAGATGCCCAGCAACAGTCTACTCTCTGGGTCCAAGATGCTCAGCAACAATCTACTTTCTGGGTCCAAGATGCCCAGCAACAGTCTACTCGCTGGGTCCAAGATGCCCAGCAACAGTCTACTCTCTCTGGGTCCAAGATGCCCAGCAACAGTCTACTCTCTCTGGGTCCAAGATGCCCACCAACAGTCTACTCTCTGGGTCCAAGATGCTCAGCAACAATCTACTCTCTGGGTCCAAGATGCCCAGCAACAGTCTACTCTCTCTGGGTCCAAGATGCCCAGCAACAGTCTACTCTCTGGGTCCAAGATGCCCAGCAACAGTCTACTCTCTGGGTCCAAGATGCCCAGCAACAGTCTACTCTCTGGGTCCAAGATGCCCAGCAACAGTCTACTCTCTGGGTCCAAGATGCTCAGCAACAAACTACTCTCTGGGTCCAAGATGCCCAGCAACAGTCTACTTTCTGGGTCCAAGATGCCCAGCAACAGTCTACTCTCTGGGTCCAAGATGCCCAGCAACAGTCTACTCTCTGGGTCCAAGATGCCCAGCAACAGTCTACTCTCTGGGTCCAAGATGCTCAGCAACAATCTACTCTCTGGGTCCAAGATGCCCAGCAACAGTCTACTCTCTCTGGGTCCAAGATGCCCAGCAACAGTCTACTCTCTGGGTCCAAGATGCCCAGCAACAGTCTACTCTCTGGGTCCAAGATGCCCAGCAACAGTCTACTCTCTGGGTCCAAGATGCCCAGCAACAGTCTACTCTCTGGGTCCAAGATGCCCAGCAACAGTCTACTCTCTGGGTCCAAGATGCCCAGCAACAGTCTACTCTCTCTGGGTCCAAGATGCCCAGCAACAGTCTACCTTCTGGGTCCAAGATGCCCAGCAACAGTCTACTCTCTGGGTCCAAGATGCCCAGCAACAGTCTACTCTCTGGGTCCAAGATGCCCAGCAACAGTCTACTCTCTCTGGGTCCAAGATGCCCAGCAACAGTCTACTCTCTCTGGGTCCAAGATGCCCAGCAACAGTCTATTTTCTGGGTCCAAGATGCCCAGCAACAGTCTACTCTCTGGGTCCAAGATGCCCAGCAACAGTCTACTCTCTCTGGGTCCAAGATGCCCAGCAACAGTCTACTCTCTGGGTCCAAGATGCCCAGCAACAGTCTACTCTCTGGGTCCAAGATGCCCAGCAACAGTCTACTCTCTGGGTCCAAGATGCCCAGCAACACACATTCCCGTGAGGGGGCAGCATCATGACGTTGGCGCAGGCGAGCGAGGGAGCTGGAGAAGGAGCGTGTATAGGAGAATGGCAGGCCCCGCCCCCTTCCTCCTGCCATGCGAGGTGCACTCATCCACACACAGGCATCATGCCTTGCTCCTTGATGACCTCCTGCTCCCTGAGACTCTGTTTGTGTCACCAGGATGCTGCTTACAATTACATGCTGTGGCACTGCAGTGCTCCCACTGTGGAAAACATGCTTTTACAACGAGCAAGGTGCTATTGATTTGTGTGAGAATTTCACACATGCGTGCAGGCACACACACACACACACACACACACACACACACACACACACACACACACACACACACACACACACACACACACACACCTATTTGTTTTTGTTTGTTTATTACAACAACAAAAAATCTGAATTTTCTCACATTTTTTCCCCAATTGAACTTGGCCAATTCCCCCTGCTGTCCCGGTCATTGCCCTCTGACGATCTGGGGAGAGCCGTAGACTAGCACATGCTTCCTCCGATACACGGAGTCGCCAGCCACTTCTTTTCACCTGACAGCGAAGAGTTTCACCGGCAGGATGTAGCGCAAACAGGCGCACAGACCAACCAGAGGAGGCGCTAGTGCAGTGACAGGACACATACCCAACCAGCCTCCCACACGCGCAGGCCGATTGTGTCTGTAGGAGCGTCTGACCAAGCCGGAATTAGCGATGCTGGGAATTGAACCCGGGTCTAGTAGGCAAGTGCTTTGACCTCTATACTACCCAGACAACCATATAGACAGACACCTATAGTAGAACCTGGAATTAATGTCAGAATTTAATCAGATGGTCCAAACGGTGCCAGGATAAGCCATGTAAATGTATGATTGCTCCTTTCAGGAGATCCAGGGCTGGTCTGTTCCCTATTTACTGTCTTCCTCTTCATAATGGATGACGATCACACACAAACAGACCTGTGTGTGAAATTAGATCATTGACACCCTGTTGTTTCTGTGTTTTCCACAGCAGAAAGAAGGTCACGCGTTAGTCGAGTTGACTCTGTGTGTGTGCATAGGGATGTGTGTGTGTGTGTGTGTGTGTGTGTGTTTATAATGCATTAGATATGTCCTGTTAGCCTTCTCATGACTGGCGAGCATGTCCTCATCTATTATCTATGAGACTAAATAATTAAAGACAAAAGTGACACAATGCACAGCATGTTGACAAGCCTGCGAGTGCGTGCTTGTGTGTGTGTGTGTGTGTGTGTCATTGTCATTGACTGAATGGAATCAGCTCAATGTACTCGGAGCCATTTTGTTTTTGCATGGATAATTTTCTGCAGGAACCATGTTTACTCTCATTTGAGGACGAGGGGAGAGAGGAGAGGGTTTGTGTCCCTCCCCCTGCACTCATTTGACTGTCACACTTCCCCTCTCTCCTTTCCTCTCTCCTTTCCTAACCACTTCTCTCTTGATCTCTCCATCCATCCAGACATCCATCCCTGCCTCCATCTTGCTGCTTGAATATTTATGGCCGTTCCAATTACGTTTGCCCAAGTGTGGTCGAGGTCTTTAACCATCACAGACAGAGGGGGAGAAGAGGAGGGGGAAGGGGGTGATTATGAAAAAAGAGAGATGATCGGATTGGATTTTATTTTGCCTGGTTTGGATGAGTGCCTTTTTCCATTTCCTTTATTTGCTTCTCTTCTCTCTCTCTCTCTCTCTCTCACTCTCTGGCTCTCTCTCTCTCTCTCTCTCTCTCTCTCTCTCTCTAGTCTCAAGCATGAGTTGCTCAGAGAGAGTGAGGGGTGTGTGGGTGTATGGGGTGTCACCTTCTAACAACAGATATAGAAAGAGGAATAGAGCGAGAGCAGCGGCAAGAGAGGTAGAGCGAGAGAACAGAGAAACCAAGGAAACAGAGAGAGAGAGAGAGAGAGGGGAAGGCAGCTGGCATTTGACGGTGAAGCATGCCTTTTTAATGAGTGCATTAGTCCTCTGCATACCTATCCTCAGACCACTGCATCACACCAAGCCTATCCTCAGACCACTGCATCACACCAAGCCTATCCTCAGACCACTGCATCACACTGAGTCTATCCTCAGACCACTGCATCACACTGAGTCTATCCTCAGACCACTGCATCACACTGAGTCTATCCTCAGACCACTGCATCACACTGAGTCTATCCTCAGACCACTGCATCACACTGAGTCTATCTTCAGACCACTGCATCACACTGAGCCTATCCTCAGACCACTGCATCACACTGAGTCTATCCTCAGACCACTGCATCACACTGAGTCTATCCTCAGACCACTGCATCACACTGAGTCTATCTTCAGACCACTGCATCACACCAAGCCTATCCTCAGACCACTGCATCACACTGAGTCTATCCTCAGACCACTGCATCACACTGAGTCTATCCTCAGACCACTGCATCACACTGAGTCTATCCTCAGACCACTGCATCACACTGAGTCTATCCTCAGACCACTGCATCACACTGAGCCTATCCTCAGACCACTGCATCACACTGAGTCTATCCTCAGAGCACTGCATCACGCTGAGCCTATCCTCAGACCACTGCATCACACTGAGTCTATCTTCAGACCACTGCATCACACCAAGCCTATCCTCAGACCACTGCATCACACAGAGTCTATCCTCAGACCACTGCATCACACAGAGTCTATCCTCAGACCACTGCATCACACTGAGTCTATCCTCAGACCACTGCATCACACTGAGTCTATCTTCAGACCACTGCATCACACCAAGCCTATCCTCAGACCACTGCATCACACAGAGTCTATCCTCAGACCACTGCATCACACTGAGTCTATCCTCAGACCACTGCATCACACTGAGTCTATCCTCAGACCACTGCATCACACTGAGCCTATCATCAGACCACTGCATCACACTGAGCCTATCTGCACACCACTGCATCACACCGAGCCTATCCTCAGACTAGGGCTGGGCGATATGACCAAAATCTCATATCCCGATATAGGTAATTTCATATCCCGATACCGATATATATCACGATATAGCATATTTTCTGTAAATTCTATTTATAGTTTATATAAAATGACCACATGGCCATTTATTTATGTAGCAGTTAAACCAGTTAAAATGTTGTCAAACCTCACAAAGGATACATGCATTCAGAATACAGATAAGCATGCCTATTCTTTACAACACAAATAATAATAATTAGTTTCAGGGCAGTAGAATGAAACACAAACTGAACCACACCACCAGTTCGATTTTCAAAGAGGACACTAGCATTTGCTATTGATGTGTTTGATTTAAGCACTAATCTGGAATCATATCTAAAAGCGGCCACTAGGCAGCAGTATTTCTTTAGTCAACGTCAAAATACCTACATGTTCAGTAGAAGAAGAATAAAATGGTAGAAGAAGAACAACGTGAACCAACACAACTCACCCAGGGAAAGCTAAAAGCTAAAGCTAACGATAGACGTTTTGTTGCCCTCAAGGGATTTCCTTGGGACGATGAGAGGATGGGAGGAGATGTTTTGCCAGGTTTAACGTTAGGAGGACACACGCAAATATGGATCAAACGCGGACTTAACACAGCGCAAATGCCTGGGTAGGCTAGGCGGACGGAGTGGAGGTAACATCTCCCTGCTCTTTAGCCTACTCACCGGCTGATTTGTGCCACTTATAAAGGGACGCAAGGGGCTTGTTGACACAGAGTCTGGTGCGTGTGTGGACTGTGGACATGAGTAAAAAAGAAAACAGAATGAAGAAAGCACAGCGTCAACCAAATGACGGACAATATTGCCGTAAAGAGTGTGATTTGCAACACAACGATATAAACGATAGAGCATCATATCAGACGAAATACATTTTCTATCATCCAGACAAAATATATTGTCATATCGCCCAGCCCTACCTCAGACCACTGCATCACACTGAGCCTATCTTCAGACCACTGCATCATACTGAGCCTATCCTCAGACCACTGCATCACACCGAGCCTATCTTCAGACCACTGCATCACACTGAGCCTATCTTCAGACCACTGCATCACACCGAGCCTATCTTCAGACCACTGCATCACACTGAGCCTATCCTCAGACCACTGCATCACACCGAGCCTATCTTCAGACCACTGCATCACACTGAGCCTATCTTCAGACCACTGCATCACACTGAGTCTATCCTCAGACCACTGCATCACACCAAGCCTATCTTCAGACCACTGCATCACACTGAGCCTATCCTCAGACCACTGCATCACACCAAGCCTATCCTCAGACCACTGCATCACACTGAGTCTATCTTCAGACCACTGCATCACACTGAGTCTATCCTCAGACCACTGCATCACACTGAGCCTATCTTCAGACCACTGCATCACACTGAGCCTATCCTCAGACCACTGCATCACACTGAGTCTATCCTCAGACCACTGCATCACACTGATCCTATCCTCAGACCACTGCATCACAATGAGCCTATCCTCAGACCACTGCATCACACTGAGCCTATCCTCAGACCACTGCATCACACCAAGCCTATCTTCAGACCACTGCATCACACTGAGACTATCTTCAGACCACTGCATCACACTGAGTCTATCCTCAGACCACTGCATCACACTGAGTCTATCCTCAGACCACTGCATCACACTGAGTCTATCTTCAGACCACTGCATCACACTGAGCCTATCTTCAGACCACTGCATCACACTGAGACTATCTTCAGACCACTGCATCACACTGAGTCTATCTTCAGACCACTGCATCACACTGAGTCTATCCTCAGACCACTGCATCACACTGAGTCTATCTTCAGACCACTGCAGCACACTGAGCCTATCCTCAGACCACTGCATCACACTGAGTCTATCATCAGACCACTGCATCACACTGAGCCTATCAGACCACTGCATCACACTGAGCCTATCCTCAGACCACTGCATCACACTGAGTCTATCCTCAGACCACTGCATCACACTGAGTCTATCCTCAGACCACTGCATCACACTGAGCCTATCCTCAGACCACTGCATCACACTGAGTCTATCCTCAGACCACTGCATCACACGGAGTCTATCTTCAGACCACTGCATCTCACTGAGTCTATCCTCAGACCACTGCATCACACTGAGCCTATCTTCAGACCACTGCATCACACTGAGTCTATCTTCAGACCACTGCATCACACTGAGTTTATCCTCAGACCACTGCATCACACTGATCCTATCCTCAGACCACTGCATCACACTGAGCCTATCCTCAGACCACTGCATCACACTGAGTCTATCCTCAGACCACTGCATCACACTGAGTCTATCTTCAGACCACTGCATCACACTGAGTCTATCCTCAGACCACTGCATCACACTGAGTCTATCTTCAGACCACTGCATCACACTGAGCCTATCCTCAGACCACTGCATCACACTGAGTCTATCCTCAGACCACTGCATCACACTGATCCTATCCTCAGACCACTGCATCAACACTGAGTCTATCTTCAGACCACTGCATCACACTGATCCTATCCTCAGACCGCTGCATCACACTGATCCTATCCTCAGACCACTGCATCACACTGAGTCTATCTTCAGACCACTGCATCACACTGAGTCTATCTTCAGACCACTGCATCACACTGAGTCTATCTTCAGACCACTGCATCACACTGAGTCTATCCTCAGACCACTGCATCACACTGAGTCTATCTTCAGACCACTGCATCACACTGAGTCTATCCTCAGACCACTGCATCACACTGAGTCTATCTTCAGACCACTGCATCACACTGAGCCTATCCTCAGACCACTGCATCACACTGAGTCTATCCTCAGACCACTGCATCACACTGATCCTATCCTCAGACCACTGCATCAACACTGAGTCTATCTTCAGACCACTGCATCACACTGATCCTATCCTCAGACCACTGCATCACACTGATCCTATCCTCAGACCACTGCATCACACTGAGTCTATCTTCAGACCACTGCATCACACTGAGTCTATCTTCAGACCACTGCATCACACTGAGCCTTTCCTCAGACCACTGCATCACACCGAGCCGGCAAAAACAGACAGAACAAGGCAGGAGAAGAGGATGAGAAGGTCAAGGGTTGGAGCTGAGAAACCAGAACACTTGTAGAGAGATAAGAATAGACAGAGTGTGTATATCCGTGGGTCCCCTTCAATTACTCTGCCTGTGTCCTCCTGCACTCAGGGAAACACAACGAGAGGAGCCGAGGAAATATCTATACAACTGTGCTTTATGAAGCCCTCTTGTGTTATTTTGACACAACCTCTTCAGACCTGACACAAGCTTTTGTCTCTCGCAGAGTCAAAGAGAGTGGCGCTAATATGCCGTCCTCCTCGCCGCTCTCTCTATGTCTGGATTCTTCTCAATAGCACTTCACTATTATGGACTGTCTGCTTTGACTGTGAATAGAAAGGAGGAAGGAGCAAGTGTCATTCATTTCATATGAGAGAGAGAGAGAGAGAGAGAGAGAGAGAGAGAGAGAGCCTATTGTCAGTAGGTGTAGATTTCCCTTTGTCAAACACATGCCAATTCTTCAGAGCCAACAGAGGGTAGAAGAATAGGAAATGATAGCAGCGACAGGGAAGGAGTGAGCGAGGGAGGGAGAGGGGTGGAGGAGGAGGGAGAGGGGTGGAGGAGGAGGAGGGAGAGGGGTGGAGGAGAAGGAGGGAGAGGGGTGGAGGAGAAGGAGGGAGAGGGGTGGAGGAGAAGGGAGGATGGGTGGAGGAGGAGGGAGGAGTGGTGGAGGAGGAGGGGTGGAGGAGGAGGGAGGAGTGGTGGAGGAGGAGGGAGGATGGGTGAAGGAGGAGGGAGGAGTGGTGGAGGAGGAGGGAGGATGGGTGGAGGTGGAGGAGGAGGAGGGAGAGGGGTGGAGGAGGAGGGGTGGAGGAGGAGGGAGGAGTTGTGGAGGAGGAGGGGTGGAGGGAGGAGTGGTGGAGGGGTGGAGGAGGAGGGAGGATGGGTGGAGGAGGAGGGGTGGAGGAGGAGGAGGGAGGATGGGTGGAGGAGGAGGGAGAAGGGTGGAGGAGGGGTGGAGGAGGAGGGAGAATGGGTGGAGGAGGAGGGAGGAGTGGTGGAGGTGGAGGAGGAGGGAGGATGGGTGGGGGAGGAGGGGTGGAGGAGGAGGGAGGATGGGTGGAGGAGGAGGGAGGAGTGGTGGAGGTGGAGGAGGAGGGAGGAGTGGTGGAGGGGTGGAGGAGGAGGAGGGAGGATGGGTGGAGGAGGGAGAAGGGTGGAGGAGGAGGGAGGATGGGTGGAGGAGGAGGGGTGGAGGAGGAGGGAGGAGTGGTGGAGGAGGAGGGGTGGAGGAGGAGGGGTGGAGGAGGAGGGAGGAGTGGTGGAGGAGGAGTGGTGGAGGAGGAGGGGTGGAGGAGGAGGGAGGAGGGGTGGAGGAGGAGTGGTGGAGGAGGAGGGGTGGAGGAGGAGTGGTGGAGGAGGAGGGAGGATGGGTGGTGGAGGAGGAGGGGTGGAGGAGGAGGGAGGAGTGGTGGAGGAGGAGGGAGGATGGGTGGAGGAGGAGGGGAGCGCTATTGATTCCACACTCGGGGAATCACACGGCGGCTCCATTCATTTCCATTCATCTGGCCTTGTAATGGGGGTGTTAATATGGCAGGTAGGGGGGAGAGGGCAGGAGGGGGATTCAGGAGGATGGGGACATTTTATTAGAATCCAATCTTTATGATCCTTCACGCCTGCCCGCCTCTCAACACATAAACACACAGGCATGCATGCGTGCACATGGGCACAGACATGCACACACACACACACACACACACACGCACGCACACACACACACACACACGCACGCACGCACACACACACACGCACGCACACACACACACACACACGCACGCACGCACACTCCTGCCCTTGGTGAAGACGGGGTGAGGGTGTTAATTACATGTTGGGCCCTATTCGAGTCACAGTTGTACAAGTCATGTTTTATGTAGTGTGTGTGTGTGTGTGTGTGTGTGTGTGTGTGTGTGTGTGTGTTTGTGCATATGTATGATGTAAGGGGGGGGGGGGGGGGGGTAGATATGAGCAGCTCAAATGTAATAGCTTTTAGGAGGCCTTCCCAATACCTCCTTGAAATCAGCCATAATGGCCCCTTGGTAATTATCAAGTAAATTAGCCGGGGAGGAGGAGGAGGAGGAGGGGGAGGAGGAGGAGGAGGAGGAGGGATGACTTTTTTCTTCCTTTCTTTCTCTGTCACTCAGAAAACTCTCCTGTTTCTTTGGCATACAGGCATTTTAACACACAAGTATCCCAATCGGTTGTGTGTAAAGCAGTGTTGGTTCTAATGCCATGTACAGGCATATTGTGTTTTGATGTTGTGATTGACCAGTTCAGGCAGAATTATACATGTAAGAGTAGCAAGCCTAGCAATTATAACAGATTCATTTTTTGTTTTTTTTTGTTTGTTTGTTTGTTGTACACAGACTCTGTCTTTGTAGCGTGTGGTTGCATGCTAGCCATGGTTTTCCGAGGGGATCTCAAGTCGGATATTGAGTTTTGCCAAGTGATAATGCAGTTGGTTATGCAGGGTTTTGGAAGTGTAACGTTAGGCTATATTAATTGATACTAAATTGATTAAGTAAATGTACTTTAACTACAGGATCATGGATACACATTGATTTGATTGGTTGATTTTAATGGGCAATGTAAAAACACCCACAAGGTTGCTCTGCTGCGTTGCATTGCCTCTGGTACAATGAGCTATTTATTTGAATCATTTTTGAACAGATGGCTCTCTTTCTTACACAGTTCTATGGAGTGTTTACGTGTTTGAGGGCCGCCTATAGCTGCACGGCTTCCGTAGTCTGTGTCGTGATTCATATATAAGCATACGTTTTTGAAAGAAACCAAGATGTTAAAATGTTGAGTGACCGTTGCTAGGCTGTGTCTGTACAGCACTGGACCATGCAACATTACTGTTTCATTATCCTGCCACTGTGCCCAACTACCCACTGTGAATTTGTAGGTAATGTCACTCTAATCTAGACACATGCACGCGCACGCGCACACGCGCACACACACACACACACACACACACACACACACACAGACAGACAGACAGACAGACAGACAGACAGACAGACAGACACACACACACACACACACACACACACACACTGTTGTTGTGCCAACCGTTGTACTACTGTGGCTTCTTCTTTGACACCATACACAAGATGCTTTTGCTATTTCAGGCTGTGTATCCTATGTATGCCAGTGGAGCTGTCCATGGTGCTGGTCTGCTCTGGACCTTGAACACTCCAGACTACAGTATGTGAAGAAGATTGGTAGCCTCTTGCAAGCTCATGCTAGTGGCATACTGCTTGTCAAAATGAAGACCACATAGCCCATAAACCCTGTTGCTCCATGTCATAACCAGGTTACTCGTCTTCCCTCGCGCGCGTTGGTATCAGTCCACACACGTTTCTTTTGAACAGCATGGAGAAGGGTCAGAGCTTATTGAGAAACTGTTATATCCATATAGATATTTTATTGTTCTACTTTTTGCCATTGTGAGAAAGCTTTAGCTGGAAGAACTGCAGGCCTATTCTTGTTTCGTGCCACAAAGCAATTTTCCCTTGCGACATAATGCAATCAATAACACTGTGAAATCTGACCCACTGGCACACAATGGTAATGCCGTATGGACTATGGAGGCATGTCGAGTCTACTTGGCAAACATCTAATTTGTTTATTGGTAATTATACTACTGTCTCAAAATTAATCATGTGTTTGTTGATTTTAAAATGCTACAGATGATAGCACCTTTAACGTTATTTCACTCAGTGAGTGTGTAGTGTGTGTATGTGTACTGTAGGTGATTGTGAGTGTCAGTCTCAGTGTGTGTAGCGTGTGTATGTGTACTGTAGGTGATTGTGAGTGTCAGTCTCAGTGTGTGTAGTGTGTGTATGTGTACTGTAGGTGATTGTGAGTGTCAGTGTGTGTAGCGTGTGGGTGTGTACTGTAGGTGATTGTGAGTGTCAGTGTGTGTAGCGTGTGAGTGTGTACTGTAAGTGATTGTGAGTGTCAGTGTGTGTAGCGTGTGGGTGTGTACTGTAGGTGATTGTGAGTGTCAGTCTCAGTGTGTGTAGCGTGTGGATGTGTACTGTAGGTGATTGTGAGTCTCAGTGTGTGTAGCGTGTGAGTGTGTACTGTAAGTGATTGTGAGTGTCAGTGTGTGTAGCGTGTGGGTGTGTACTGTAGGTGATTGTGAGTGTCAGTGTGTGTAGCGTGTGAGTGTGTACTGTAAGTGATTGTGAGTGTCAGTGTGTGTAGCGTGTGGGTGTGTACTGTAGGTGATTGTGAGTGTCAGTCTCAGTGTGTGTAGCGTGTGAGTGTGTACTGTAGGTGATTGTGAGTGTCAGTGTGTGTAGCGTGTGGGTGTGTACTGTAGGTGATTGTGAGTGTCAGTGTGTGTAGCGTGTGGGTGTGTACTGTAGGTGATTGTGAGTGTCAGTGTGTGTAGCGTGTGGGTGTGTACTGTAGGTGATTGTGAGTCTCAGTGTGTGTAGCGTGTGGGTGTGTACTGTAGGTGATTGTGAGTGTCAGTGTGTGTAGCGTGTGGGTGTGTACTGTAGGTGATTGTGAGTGTCAGTCTCAGTGTGTGTAGCGTGTGTATGTGTACTGTAGGTGATTGTGAGTGTCATTCTCAGTGTGTGTAGCATGTGGATGTGTACTGTAGGTGATTGTGAGTGTCAGTGTGTGTAGCGTGTGGGTGTGTACTGTAGGTGATTGTGAGTGTCAGTCTCAGTGTGTGTAGCGTGTGTATGTGTACTGTAGGTGATTGTGAGTGTCATTCTCAGTGTGTGTAGCATGTGGGTGTGTACTGTAGGTGATTGTGAGTGTCATTCTCAGTGTGTGTAGTGTGTGTATGTGTACTGTAGGTGATTGTGAGTGTCATTCTCAGTGTGTGTAGCGTGTGGGTGTGTACTGTAGGTGATTGTGAGTGTCATTCTCAGTGTGTGTAGCATGTGGGTGTGTACTGTAGGTGATTGTGAGTGTCATTCTCAGTGTGTGTAGTGTGTGTATGTGTACTGTAGGTGATTGTGAGTGTCAGTCTCAGTGTTGTGTAGCATGTGGATGTGTACGGTAGGTGATTGTGAGTGTCAGTCTCAGTGTGTGTAGCATGTGAGTGTGTACTGTAGGTGATTGTGAGTGTCAGTCTCAGTGTGTGTAGCGTGTGGGTGTGTACTGTAGGTGATTGTGAGTGTCAGTGTGTGTAGCGTGTGGGTGTGTACTGTAGGTGATTGTGAGTGTCAGTGTGTGTAGCGTGTGGGTGTGTACTGTAGGTGATTGTGAGTGTCATTCTCAGTGTGTGTAGCATGTGGATGTGTACTGTAGGTGATTGTGAGTGTCAGTCTCAGTGTGTGTAGTAGTGTACTTGTTCCTCAATAGGTGAGAGCAGGCCTCGGGATGAAAGGGCAGAAGAAATAAACAGCAACCCTGGCTTGTGAATGGGCCTTTAACATCGCAGCACAGAGGACTGGGGGTATTTATAGAATAGGTTCCACTAAGGTCTCTCCTCCTCTCTCACTCTCTCTCTCTGTCTCTCTCTCTGTCTCTCTCTCTCTCTCTCTCTCTCTCTCTCTCAGCACAGTGTTGCTTATGTGGGCTATAATGGAAGTGCTTGAGCATAATAACAACAAAGGGCTGTGGGAAGTGGAGGAAGAGGGTTTCACTTGCTACAGCATGACAGATCTGTCTGTGGTCAAACAGCAGCTTCTGTATGTGATACATATTGAACTAGCATACGATACGACGTGCAGTCAGGCACATCAATATACTTTCCCTCCATTTCTCTCCTCCTATTCCTTTCAGACACACTCACACACACGCACGCACGCACGCACACACACACACACACACACACACACACACACACACACACACACACACACACACACACACACACACACACACACACACTATACCTCACACATACCCACATGGGCCCACACCTTGCATTGCCATTGCAGAATGTGGGACAGGATGAATAGATCAAGAGAGAAGGAGAGTGAGAGGGAGAGAGAGAGGGAGGGAGAGAGAGAGGGAAGGAGAGAGAGAGTGAGAGGGAGGGAGAGAGTGAGTGAGAGGAAGGGAGGGAGAGAGAGAGAGAGCAGAATGCTAAATCAGTAGATTTAGACTTTTAAGATACTGTGATGATGATGGGCAGACAGAGGGAGAGGAGAGAAGGTGAATGAGGTGAACACTGTAAGGAGGAGGAGAATGCATAAGCAATGTGTAGGATTTAGTCCACTCTACTCATCTTTATACCATCCCTTTTGTGTGTGAGGATGTTTCACACACACACACACACACACACACAGACACGCACGCACACGCGCACACACACACACACACACACACACACACACACACACACACACACACACACACACACACACACACACACACACAGAGTTGAGTGAACTCTCTGTTTCACAAATGTGGTTTGTGAGAGAGTGGGAGGGCAAATTTGTAGAATGTGAGACATATAGTGAGACTGTGTGTGTGTGTGTGTGTGTGTGTGTGTGTGTGACATGTTTCCATCTACACAAACACTCATACATCCATTGGCCTGTACTGTGCTAAGCCATCAGAATTCGAGCTAATATCGTTTGGCCATATCATGTGTGTGGCCATGACAGTAACAGTCACTATGGAGAGTGTTCTGCATCTGCTTTGGTTTCAAAAAGACATGGTGGCAAAGTAAAGTCTGATGCACTGTCTGTGGCCTAGCCCAGGCCTCCCAATCAACCACAGAGCCATTCAACTGTTTCTGTCCTCTCCTCTAATCTGCATCACCGTCATTTAGAAGGCTGATTCACTTTTTTTCCCCTCCCCCTAACGAAGTGGCCCTTGACATACTGTCGCACATACACACACACACACAAGCACACGCAAAACGCACACCAAACACACACTCGCACATGTCGCCGTGTGCCACCGCAGCGCCCCCTACCCAGCTGTTGTCACGTGAGCGCGCAGGCCCTAGCAACAGCGAGCGAGCGAGCGAGAGAGCGAACGGAAACGAGGGAGCCTGGCGAGAGCAGGGAAGAGGGGAACAGAGAGAGAAAGAGGGAAAGAGAAAGAGAGGGAAAGAGAAAGAGAGAGGGAAAGAGAAAGAGAGAGAGAGAGAGAGAGAGAGGGAGGGAGGGAGGGAGGGAGGGAGGGAGGGAGGGGGAGCCATAGAGCATTAATAAGTGATGAGTCCAACAGTGTGAATTGCTGTTAGTTAGCATCGCTGCAGTGCCGCCTACATTTGCATGGCAGCACCAAGAAAAACCTTACTTACGCCATTTCCTCTCTCGCTCTGTTTCTCTCCAAATCTCTCCTCTCTCTCTATCTCTCTCTCTCTCTCACACACTGTTTATCCTCTCTCTCTCCTCTCTCTCTTTCTCTCCCTCTCTTCCTCTCTCTCCATCTTCTTTTTATCTATTTCTGTCTCTCTTTTCTCCATGGTCTAGTCAGCATCTCAGTATATATTTTTTCTATCAATTTTTTTCTGTTCTTCTGTTGTTTTCCACTTTGTGTTCTCTCATGTTGTTATTCCTCCCCCTCTCCCAAGTTGACGATGATTTGTTGAAAATGGCATCCATATACAGCATATTGGGATATATTTAGCTGTGCCTTCCCCATGCTCCATTCCTTCATCTTCTGCCTCCTCCTCCTCCTCCTCCTCCTCCTCCTCCTCCTCCTCCTCCTCCTCCTCCTCCTCCTCACCCTCCCTCCCATCTCAAAGAAAAGGGAGTCTTCTCTCTCTGGGGGAACTTTGGGGAAGACAAGCGATGCTCCAGGGCGCCCTCTTCTTTTGCATTGGTGTCTTTCTCTTTCTCTCTTTCTGTACCTGTCTCTCCCTCCCTCTCTCAGTCTCTCCCTCCCTCCCTCTCAGTCTCTCCATCCCCCTCTCTCTCTCTCCCTCCCTCTCTCAGTCTCTCCCTCCCTCCCTCTCTCTCTCCCTCCCTCTCTCTCTCAGTCTCTCCCTCCCCCTCTCTCTCCCTCCCTCTCTCTCTCAGTCTCTCCCCCTCTCTCTCTCTCTGTGTCTGTGTGATTTCTGGCACACACAGTCAGACACACACAGAGAGGAGATCCAGTAGCAGCTTCACTCTGCACTTGGCTTGACTCCGCGCCTCGGGCTGATCGGCTGAACCGACTCCATTACTTACAGACCCTCCTGAAAGAGAGAGGGGAGAGGAGGAGAGGCTGGGGGGAGAGGCAGAGGGCAGAGGGGAGACAGGGAGAGAGGAGGAGAGGCTGGGGGGAGAGGAAGAGGGCAGAGGGGAGACAGGGAGAGAGGAGGAGAGGCTGGGGGGAGAGGCAGAGGGCAGAGGGGAGACAGGGAGAGAGGAGGAGAGGCTGGGGGGAGAGGCAGAGGGCAGAGGGGAGAGGAGGAGAGGCTGGGGGGAGAGGCAGAGGGCAGAGGGGAGAGGAGGAGAGGCTGGGGGGAGAGGCAGAGGGCAGAGGGGAGAGGAGGAGAGGCTGGGGGGAGAGGCAGAGGGCAGAGGGGAGAGGAGGAGAGGCTGGGGGGAGAGGCAGAGGGCAGAGGGGAGAGGAGGAGAGGCTGGGGGGAGAGGCAGAGGGCAGAGGGGAGAGGAGGAGAGGCTGGGGGGAGAGGCAGAGGGCAGAGGGGAGAGGAGGAGAGGCTGGGGGGAGAGGCAGAGGGGAGAGGAGGAGAGGCTGGGGGGAGAGGCAGAGGGCAGAGGGGAGAGGAGGAGAGGCTGGGGGGAGAGGCAGAGGGCAGAGGGGAGAGGAGGAGAGGCTGGGGGGAGAGGCAGAGGGCAGAGGGGAGAGGAGGAGAGGCTGGGGGGAGAGGCAGAGGGCAGAGGGGAGAGGAGGAGAGGCTGGGGGGAGAGGCAGAGGGGAGACAGGGAGAGAGGGGGAGAGGCTGGGGGGAGAGGCAGAGGGCAGAGGGGAGACAGGGAGAGAGGAGGAGAGGCTGGGGGGAGAGGCAGAGGGCAGAGGGGAGACAGAGAGAGAGGAGGAGAGGCTGGGGGGAGAGGCAGAGGGCAGAGGGGAGACGAGGAGAAGGCAGATTGAGAACGCAGGCAAGATGTCATCCAGATAGATAACGAAAGGGAGGAAATAAAAGAGACGGGGAGGAAGTGTGGGGGTTTGGACTCTCTCTTGGGTGCGGGATAGACCTCAAAAACCTCATCCTGCCTCCAACGGCAAAAACACACTGTGTACACACACACACACACACACACACAGACATGCATGCACACACACACACTCAACAACAACAACAACAACAACAAACAACTCCTGGGGGTGTAGGCAGACTAGACGAGAATTGATTTGCTCTCCCAAAAGGAGAGGCTTGCAAGGGGGGAGAGAGAGAGAGAGAGAGAGAGAGAGTTGTTTGTACCCATGTGTGATTCTTAGGCCTGCAGGCCCCTCATCCCTCTCACTCTCTTCCTCCCTCCTCTGTCACTCCCAGCGGCATGTTTCTCTTTATCTCCCCATCTCTCCTCCATCCATCTCCATCTGCCCTCTCCTCCCTGTGGGGGTCAGGCCTGCCTCTGCTCTCCTCTCCGCTGGTCAGGCCTGCCTCTGCTCTGCTCTCCGCTGGTCAGGCCTGCCTCTCCTCTGCTCTCTGCTGCTACAGAGTAGGTGTGTCAATCTCCACAGGAAGGAGGACGGCCATCGACTGGAAATTAAATATCGAGTAGAAAAAGAGTGTAGGGAGAGTGAAGAACACTGAAGAAGGCAGTGGAGGGAGACGAGGGATTTGACTAATTAATATTTCACTTCATCTGCCACTCTCTGAACAAGAGGGAGAGAAAGAAACGGCGAATGAAAGTGAGAGGCAGGGATTTTTTTTGATGCGGGGTTGTGTGAGGATAGTCAGTGTACTACACAGTAGACTGTGGCCATGGGGTTGTGTGAGGTAGACAGACTGTAGGCTATGTAGTACGACACTGATATCTCGTACAACCCCACGTCAGAAAAAATCATAAATATCCCTTTAATGTCCTGCTCACAACTCTCTCTCTCTCTCTCTCTCTCTCTCTCTCTGTTCTTTAACCTTCTCTCAATTTATTCACTCTTTTACCTTCACCCCCTTCAGCTCTGTGTTCCTCTCTCTGGGCATGTTGTGACAGGGTGTAGCACTGTGTTGTAGGGGGCATATTATCCTGTAAGGCTTAAAGAGCGTGGTGCAGGTAAAATAATATATATATAATTTACAGTTAGGACTCAAGATTCTTAGGAAAATACACCCAAAAAATTAAAACATGCCCCCAGGGCAGAAATATGGAGAAAAAGGTGGCATTATAATGCACATGTTAAAAAAAAGCCATCTGTGCAGATAACACCTGTGACGACACTTGGGCTACTGTACTTACTGTAACAATAATAATATACAGTCAATGTGTCCAGCAGAAAACTTTCCAAAACACCAGATGTACGATAATTATCGTATTTGTACGATAATTTACCTCCAACAATGATCATTTTGTCCCTCTGGTTCAATAATTGAACACTGCCCAGAATGCATTTCAGCACTGAAGGAGCAGAGAAGACTCCGCTCTGCCATTTCTCCCCTCCCAATGCAACTATTTAGTTTCTGTTTGTTTGGGCTCTATCTATGGTTAATATGGCCCTTTATGACGTTTTAATAGTTTCAGTAATCAAACATAATTAGTAGTAAAACTATTTGACCCCCAATATGCAATCTGTTTTTCAAAAGAATGCCTATTTGAAAATATAATTTTGGATAGCCATGAAGACCGCACAGTGGACGGACCATCTCAGCTCGTGTAGCCGGGCTGCAGAAAGGTCTGAGGCGGATAACTTTATTCGTCGGAGACGGACGCAAGTGGCACTCGCTGGAGCTCAACAGGAGAGCAGTTTCACTCCAGAGGGGAGGAGTTTTAGCTGCAGAGTGGAGGTGATGTACTGCAGTGAGCGGCCTCTCGACGGGCGGACAGACCGGGACAGACGGTCGGTGTTACGGAGGTAATGATCCGACGGAACATTTATTGATTATTGTGTATTAAAATCGTCACAGGTGTTATTGCTAGATTTGCTGGTTTTTATGTGCGCGTGCCAGATGCTTCACAAAAACCAGTCTAGATGCAGCTATGTGTGGGGGGGAAACAAAAGAGAATCCTAATTGCTACATAAAAGTCCCACATATTAATGCAAAGTGGTGCCAACATTTTGGGAGGTTTTGCCATATTGTGAGTGAAAGCATGTGGTGTGATGCACAGTTTGTGTAGTGAGTCAAAGCTTGTCAGCTTTGAGGCAAGACATCCATGCTTCGGTCTCCTTCGCAGCTCAGTCTTGTTAGAGTGATAGTGTGTGTGTGTGTGTGTGTGTGTGTTTGTTTGTGTGTGTGTTTGTGCGTGCGTACTTCGTGCGTGCGCGTGTGTGTGTGTGTGTGTGTGTGTGTTTATGTGTGTGGCACGGAGCCAAGCCTGTCCTCTCTGTTTTAATAAATCCCCTTTGGATGGAGCTGTGCAGCCATAAAGTGCATCGATTGTCGTCACTCACATTGTGGCAGCGGACACACACACACACACACACACACACACACACACACACACACACACACACACGCACACACACACACACGCACTAGCTTGGTCATTGATACTTACCTATGATGCTCAAACACATAGAAAATCATTTATTGACATTTTTATGGATATTTTATGAAAATATGAAAAACATATCCCTACATGGTGTTTGATTAATTATTCTACCGTATCGCCACACTTTTCAGGAAATGAGCAAAACTAATTGACGACCATTCACTTTTAATTCAAGAACAAAAAAGTGACAAACGTTGAAGCTCTCAGTTTTCATGCTATAGACGGTTTTCACAGAATTGTCAGTCCTGCTCTGCTTCTCTTTTTTTTTTTTCGTGGCCATAGCAAACACTGCAACAGGAAGTGAGCTGGGGTTCAATTTAGAATGTTTTTGTTGTCAAGTTAAATAATGTCTCAGACAATTTTCAATAATGAAGGCTACCTTAGTCAATACCTGATTGAACTATCTCATTCATTAATTAATTGATTCCTTCTATTCATCTCTATCTCCCCTGCAGCCAGTTCAGGTTATGTCACTCAGTTATAAATAGTCACGCCCCTTCAATCCTGTCCAATCACTGTCTCCCACGCTTTCCCTCTCTCTGGCCTGCTGGCCAATCACTTGAATGGAGTATCACATGAATGGAGTAGTAGTTTATATCAGGCCCCTGGTATTTGTCTGTGTGTAACTCACCTTGTGTGTCACCCGCAGTCTCTGATTCTATGCCGTTGCAGTTGTTTCGACCCACCTCCTCCCCTGAACACCACCAATGTAATGCTCCTGTAGAACTCCCTATGGAGTAGGGCTGGCACGGATCAGAAAACCCACGGATCGGATCGCGTGACGGATTTTGAGCCACGGATCACGGATTTTTCGGATCAGCAAAAAAATATATAGATCAGATTTTTTCTCTCAAAATTAGATTTTCGATTAGATTTTTTTAATACTATTATAATTCTCTAACCATTTGTTGCCCTGCACAGCTCAAAAAATATTTTTTTCTCATAAGTGACACAATGTTTGCTTTTACTCTGAAGGCAGGCAAAACTTCCTGTTTTAGGTGGCACTGCTATGCCTAACTTCGTGGCTGTTGTTTGCACCAGTCACATGACACGGGTACAGACCTACAGACCAGACCAGGTCAGTCTGGAAATATAACGTTGATGCTACGTTAAGCTACTTAGTGGCCCCACGTATTGTTTTGTTGTTATGTGTCCTAAGGCAACATTTCACCGTCCGGTGATAATGTGTTTGTGAAACGTGTGCGCGTGTGTGTGTTGTGGCTCTCGTTATATTGTGCAGCGCGCAACACGCTGATCGCATTCCTGTGCTTTTTCAGAGGTGTTGAAATAAGTTTGTTGTCACGCTGTCTTTAGGAGCCACTAGCCACAGCCTTCAGAGATACTTTACAGCGGCGACAAGGGTTGAGGAAGCTCACTTGTGCTTGCCATGATTATTCCTGTCTGTGTCTGGCTGCGCTGGGCGTTCTCATACACTAACGTTAAACGTTAAATGAAACGAAAGGGGAGGGGGGGGGGGGGGGAGTCCGCGGACCACGACGTTCCGAACCGTGTGCCGAACCGTGGGGGCTGATCCGTACGGGTCACGGATTATCCGTGATCCGTGCCAGCCCTACTATGGAGGGTTCTCTATCCTATACATCACTGACGTCCTCTCGCTCAGGAGGAGCGACATCACATCATGGAGTCATACGCCAAATCTAAATGTTGTTTGTCCCCTCATTAAAGTTTGTTATACCTTCCTTCTAGTCTCTCATTATTGAAAACCGTCTATACAGAAACAAGCGCTTGTGGGCATCCGAGTAGTGCAGCGTCCATACAGGCACAAGGCGTGTCTGCAGATGTGTGTCTGTCCTGGTCACTGCCGGTGAAGCTCCTCACTGTTACTGTAGGTAAGAAGAAGCGGCTGGTGACTGCACATGTATCGGAGGAAGCATGTGCTAGTCTACAACACTCCCCAGATCGGCAGAGGGGGCGGGGCAATGACCAGGACAGCAACAACAATCAACACATAACATAGCCAACACCAGCTCTAATTGTCTCGGCATACATTGTGTCTGTGCCATGAGCACATGCTGACCTACTCCTTCAAGGTGTGTGTCTGTGTGTGTGTTTACTGTATGCATAATGTGTGTGTTTGTGTTTGTGTGCATGGCATATTTAAAATGTATTGAACTACATCCATTTTACTCAAGCTCTCTCTTGTAAACACTGGACAGAAACAATGCAACCTCATGTACTGCAAACGGCAACCTGGCATGTTCACTTACCCACGCGTGCACGTACTGTATGTACGTGCAAACACATGCACACACACAGAATAGCATTCACATAACCAAACATTCTGAAACAAACTACAATCTACAGTCTCTGAAGTGCACACTGTCTAAAATAACCCCTTGGGAAAACAGAATACAAAAAGATTCAGAGGAGAGTAAAGAACCAAACACTGAAATACACTCTCCTCATCTCTCTCTCTCTCTCTCGCTCGCTCTCTCTCCCTCTCTCGCTCTCTCTCTCTCTCTCTCTCTCTATATATATATATATATCGACATGTAGATAAATCAGAGGTAGACCAAGTCACTGATGTGAAATGAAAATGACACTAATCTACTGTTACCACAACACACACGCACACACACACACACACACACACACACACACACACACACACACACACACACACACACACACACACACACACACACACATCAATTATTAACACCTACAGTAGCTCCCCTATCTATTTTCTTTCCTCTGCCCTTTATTGTACAGATCTCACTGGATGGACACACGAGATGTGCTTTCCTAAAAGCTCCCATGTGTTCCCTTAAGTGCTGTAGTTACTGTTGGCCTCGCGGGGGCGGGGCTATCATACTGTACACTCTACTCCACATGTATTTCTTCTCAATCCACTGGCTTCTGTGGAAAATGTCTTCTCATTTGAATTCTGGCATCCTGAATGCCAAAATCCAGTTTATTAGAGCAGCACATATCCTACATGACCTTTGTGGCCCTCAACAATATTTTTTTGTACCTCTGCCAACGAGGTTATGTTTTCGGTGCTGTCTGTCTGTCTATTCGTTAGCAGGATTACGGGAAAAAACTACTGGCCCAATCTTCAGGAAACTTGGTGGAAAGGTGTAGCATGGGCCAAGGAAGAACCATTTGATTTTGGAGCGGATCCGATCCGAGTCAGGAAATGTGCATATCATAGCAGACTGGACTAATTGCCCTTGGTGGAGGTCTGCACTCTCTCATGAGTGCACTTCTAGTTCAATTCTATTTTCACAGTCAAGAAATTTGATAGAATTAAAGGGATAGTTCATAATTTTTTTTAAAGTCTAGCCCGATTTGCTACTTACCAATGGTGATTGGTAGAGTTCTTTCTCAGCACGATCCATGCTGTTCCTCATAGTAGCTCTTAAAAGTTGGGAACAAATGGACCCGTTTTTAGCCTATCTCGATGAGGTTAGGGGCGACGGGTGACTCGCCCAACTGGTTTTCTATAGACCACTTGCATGAGATCTCTAGTACATCGACTGCAAGCACATAAGCACCTTATGTGGCTGGTAGCACCACTGTAATGTTGAATGTTAATTATGTTGTATGTTTGTTTTTGTTTGTTTTTTATTTTATTTTATTGTGTCTGTTTTGTTTTCTTTGTGTTCTATAGAAAAATGAAAAATAAAATGAAAAAGTTGGGAACAAATGAATGCAAGTTCAATGGGGTCACACCCCTGTATGTACAAGCTGACTACAGCTCACTAAACTAAAATTTGTGTGACTGTGGATGACATTTTAGTGAGCCTTAGTCAACTTGTACGTAGAGGAGCGTGACCTCATTGACCTTGCATTCATTTTTGCCCAAATTTCCAGAGCTACTATGAGGAACAGCATGGATTGTGCTGAGAAAGAACTCTGCCAATCAACATCACCATTGGATAGTAGCAAATAAGGCTAGACTTTAATTAAAAAAAGTGAACTATCCCTTTAATACAGGGGAAGATCCAATGTGGGGGGAGGTTGCAGTTAGTGTAAGTCAAGGTTACAGTAAAAATGACAGAACCTCACATTTAAAATGATTTAAAAAAAAATCTTAATTTCATAAAATTCTTAATTTCATCATTCCACTACATCCCCAAGTCTCATGACCTTCCAAATTTGCTCAGTGGCCACACAATGTGCTCACAATTTCTTTAGTAGCATACTATGTTACAGTATATTCCTACATTACTTGTGTAAATAATGCCACTGGAGTGAATTCCTACATTACTTGTGTAAATAAGGCCACTGGAGTGAATTCCTACATTACTTGTGTAAATAAGGCCACTGGAGTGAATTTTTTAAAGATTTTGAACGCCATATCATTTATCAATACGTACGTTGAAAAGTGTCACACTAAAATAGATGAGAACCCTACATTTGCATATGTCTCTGTTGGTTAAATGGGAGTGAAAATATAAGTCTGTGAGTCAGTCTGTGAGTCAAAACACGATACACTAGACACAATTGATGTCACTGATAATGGCATATACTCTACTGTAGGCCTACAGTATCTGTTACAGTACACAGACATATTGACTTAACATGTCCTCCCCTCCTCCTCCCTCCACCCGCTCCCGCTCTCCTGTCCTCAGGTAACCGTTTCTTCCTGACCTCATTCGGAGCTCTGTACATCTCAGAAGTGCAGAAGGAGGATGCTCTGTCCACCTACCGCTGCATCACCAAGCACAAGTACAGTGGAGAGACCCGCCAGAGCAATGGAGCCAGGCTCTCTGTTATGGGTATGCAACAAGTTGCCACTTCAACTCTTAGTTATACTATATGAGTAGTGGCTCTTCTTGAACCATTATATTCTCTGTTTTAGGGCTCAATTCCAAGGAGCTCCTACAATGAGTGCATTGACATGCACACTAATAAACCGATTATTATGGGATTTCTATAGTTACCTGATTATTGAGTGGTCATGAAAACGGCAGGCTTTACCGAAGAAAGGGCGTTATTCGTTTATGTGAAAACCGATAAACACGCCTAGCTTTCTGCTGAATCATCAGGTTTATTCATTGCAGTCAATGTTCAAAGTGAGTTCCCGCTATTTACTAAAGTGCATGTAAACGAGGAAATCAGATTATTGCCAGTTACCTGATTATTCTGTTATATGATTATTGTGTAAACACACTCAATGAAAATGTCCTTCATGAAAATCAGCGAAACCATTGACGATTTCAAATCAATGTCTAACATCTATGACCTCCTCCACCTCCAGACCCTACGGAGTCCACCCCGTCAGTGCTGGACAGTTTCCAGTCCGGTGAGGTGCAGGTGGGGCGCAGTGTGGAGCTGCCCTGCACCGCCTCCGGATACCCCAACCCCACCATCCGCTGGCTAAAGGATGGCCGCCCGCTGCCGGCAGACTCCCGCTGGACGCGGCGCCTCACAGGCCTCACCGTTTCCGACTTGAGGCTGGAGGACAGCGGCAACTACATCTGCGAGGTCACCAACAGCTTCGGCTCCAAGGAGGTGACGGGACACCTCAACGTCATAGGTAAGAGAGGAGAGGAGAGGTCAAACAAAAGAGAGAAGAAAAACATTAGACGACCCCTCCTCCTCACACACACAAAAGCATCACACACCAGCATCTAACTGTATCTACTTCTCTCGACGCCCCACGGCTCCACATTGAGTGGAGTGAGATGGAGAGAGATGGACGTGAAGTAGTGGATGTCACGTTAGGTCACGGGAGAGGAAGGGAGGATGGAGGCAGGTATGGTTTAAACTCCACTGGCTGTGTCCTGGCCCCCGTGTCACCTCCATGTCTTCGCCCCCCACCCCCTCTCTGAGCCGAGCGTGAGCCTGATCTCCAGGGACGGCTCGTTCCCCCGCCGTGCTCCCAAACCCCGCTGAGGCCTCGCTACGGTGACCGAGGAGAGGGGTGGTCGCTCTGCTTACCGAGCATGTGAGACAGCGGGAGAGAGAGTGAGGGAGAGAGAGAGAGAGTGAGGGAGAAAGAGAGAGAGCGAGAGAGAGAAGGCTGTGTGTAAGAATGAGAGAGATGTGTGGAGAAGGGCGAGTGCGGTGGGGATAAGGGTAAAGTTAGTGGACTCTGGGCCGACTGGCCGCGGGGCTTATCACTGCATAGCCCACAAACCCTCTCTGACAGGACATGGAGGGTGGGACACACATGCACACACACACACACATGCACACACGCATACATGCAGAGACACACACATTTGGAGATACATTTACACACACATTATTGCATTTTATCTTGCACACACACACACACACACACACACACACACACACACATTCAGCAGCCTCCAGCATTTAACACCAGCTGCCTTATTGCTCGCTGACATTCTCTCCCCCTTCCTGTCTATCAGTATCTGTCGTTTCCCTCTGTGTCTGATACACACACACACACACACACACACACCAGAGATGCGCGGGCTGCAGTTATAACCGCGCTGACCGCGGATTTCCCACCCTGCGGGCGGGGCGGATCATAAAAATGAACATTCTGATCGATAGCGGATGGGTTGCGGGCGGGTGAAAATGATGTATCATTAATGAGGAACATTAATATTAATTACGTTATCTAGTCTATGAACGTATTTTAAGCTTCATTTTTCGTCAGGCACATGTTAGCCACCTATTGTTCGCAACAAGGACCCCCAAAGGACCCAGGGCAGTGGTAAACAAATAGCCACGCGTCAACGTTGATGCCTCCTTTCTTACTCCTTATATGGTCAATGATGTCACCACTAGAACGTCAAACAGGAGTCTCCACTGAAGACACGTTGGAAGAGAAGACGTGCTCGTATTATTTTCCCATACGATGAGGTCAATCCAGTCTTGATCTAAACGTAAAGCTATAGCGTTAGCCTAGTATGCTACATGGGCAAGTGCTGGACTGGATTATAACACAGCATGGAAGTTTATTTGGAGTCGACTGCAGCGATCGCACAGACGGCAGCAGAAACAGTAAGTTTATCTACCCAATCGCTCCTTCATAGCGTTGTGAAATGTCGGGTGCACAGCGGGCGCGGATATATAAATAGTACGAAATAATTCGCGCGGATTTATGGCGGGCGGACGGTTCATGCATACATGCAGATTAGGGTGGCATAAAAGCTCATCCGCACATCTCTAACACACACAGACACAGTCAGTCTCTGTCGTTTCGAAATTGCTCTGGTTGAGCAATGCAATTAATACCTGACCTGACATGGGCTGACATACAATAGGCTAGACAATATTTAGATGGTACATTTTGAATCTGAATCGAAGAATGGCACCTCATAACAACAACATGCTTCTGTCTACCATCTTGTATTATTCATCCTAGAAAACCTAGTTTACACAATCTCCACCACCATCTCCCTGTCCACATTACTTTCACTCCACTCTCTCTCTCTCTCTCTCTCTCTCTCTCTCCAGAGCCATTGCGGGTCACCTTGTCTCCTAAGAATCTGAAGACGGGGATCAGCAGTACGGTCATCCTGTCCTGTGCCGTCCAGGGTTCCCCCCACTTCACTGTGTCCTGGTACCGAAACACAGAACCTGTCCTGCCCGACCAGCACTTCTCCATCCAGGGGGCTCACAATGAGACCCTCTTTATATCCGCCGCCCAAAAGAGACACTCAGGGGCTTACCAGTGCTTTGCCACACGCAAGGGCCAGACCGCCCAGGACTTCTCCATCATACTGCTAGAAGGTGAGGATGGAAGGGGGCTATGATATATGTGTTCCGCACGTGGACACGCCGTGTCCCACGTATTCCGTTTTTTAAGCCTAAGGCTGTGGCCACACTGACCCGTCAGAAAATGGACAGAATTATAAAATGGATCATTTATGTCCATTGCGTTGTGCGTTTTGTACAGTAATTGGCATTAGCTATAGCTGTTAGTTACGTTTGCTAGCGAAGTGTTCGCCAGGCTCAAAACGCTGCGATAAATTTTAACCGGTTGGAGTCGGTCTTTCCATAAAGCCCACCAGCTTTGATATATGTTAGCTAGTTGTTGATATTAGAACAATATTGTGGCTCTAAAATAAAACATTTACGGAGATGCGGGCAACTGTCATGGCGGCGACTGTTTCCGGTATTTCCGCTCTGGACGGTGACGAATCCGTCCATCCAGAAAAAGTTCAGCCCCCTTGAACTTCTGTCCATCAAAACGTATGCAAATTTGCTGAAGATGTACCTAAGTGCTCCACAGACAGACAGACAGACAGACAGACAGACAGACAGACAGACAGCTGTCTTTGAAAAGGAATGGAAGTGAAGAGACAAATGAACGTAGACGGACAGACACCACGGATCAGTGTGACCACGGCCTAACCCAAACCATAACCCTAACCTTGTTTTACTTCCCTAACCTTAATCAACTTGTTTTACTTGCCTCAACCCAACCAGGTTGTTTTACTTGCCTCAACATAACCAAGAAACGTGGCGCCGTTTTCAACCAGGAAACGATGCCAATACCAATGTGCTACCAATGTGCTATTTACCAATAGCACATTTACAGTACTCGTAAATAAATATGGTGACCCTCATGTTGCGGTGGCATCTAAACTGTACCTTTAAAATTCGCTCTTTTGGCTTTGATTTCGCTTTGTCTCAGTTTCGCTCTTTCATCCACTTCCTTTCTTCTTAATGAGTTGGGAGCTGCTCGGCGTGCGGCGGCTCGTGTGGCTGGAGAGCAGGGGAGACCGGGAGAACTAGCGGCGTGTCGAGTTTCGGTGATCTATGCCGTTTGTGTTTTGCACACAGTCGTTTTGGGAGCAAGTGGAAATAGACCTACAATATTCTGTCATTTGAGGACATGCTGCAGTGAAGAAACGAGAAGAAACAAAAACAAACCAATTAAAATTTGCAACAGAAAAAAAGGGGGGGGGGGCACCAAAGGGATCTTCATTTCAATATTCATACCGTGTAGTTCAATGCACCACATGGAGTATATAAGCCTATTGGCTATGTTGTAAAGCAGCTACTGTACGAGGAACTTTTAACTGGTTATGAAACAGTCTAAATTTAATACTGATGCCTTACATCTTACGTCAGCAAATGAGACCGCGAGGAGATTGGCGATTTCTATATAGTTATTCCAAATGCCTGTGCGCTGGTGGCACACAGCGGGACTTCCTGTGTTCATGTCCGTGTGAAACTGGTTGTAATATTTGTTCCATCCGGTGAATGAACCAATAGCGTCAACCTTATGCAGTAAATAAAACAGCGGGGAAGGCTCCTCGATGGTCCGGCGGGCTCGGAGAAGCCCTGGATGGCCTGTCCCAGCTCGGCCGACCCGATGGTCACAGCAGGAGGAGACTCGGTGTTCAGGAAATACAGTCTTCGTTCCACACAGAATGAAAGTTCCTCGTAGCTCCTTTAATGCACCATAGTTCTTGTTATAATTTTCTACTTGTATTTCCCAGACACTCTCTCTTTCTTTCTTTGGTGTCCTGTCCCCTTAGAAATTGTTATCTCCTGAGACCCGGCAGAAAAAAGGATTTTAGTATTTTATTTTTAGGGATATTATCTAAGTCGCTTTGATGAAAAAACAAAACAAAAACATGCTGCAGTGGAAATGTTTTCAAAAAGTCTATGTATTCATTTTCTTACCGAATGTCCCTTGTAGTGATTTTTCGGTTCATGTGAAAATGCAGATGAAAACATGGAGATGCAGATGCTTCTGGTCCAAAATGCTCCTCATCTGGGCTCATCATTTGTGATTGTTTCCCTCTTGCTCATCCTCAGCAGATGCCTCCTCCTCTGAACTCTCAGAAGCACCCCTACTGTAACCTGTCCCCCCCTACTGTACCCCTACTGTAACCTGTAACCTGTAACCCTACTGTAACCTGTCCCACTTCATCCTCATCATCTGAACCTGTCCCACTTCATCCTCATCATCTGAAAACTCTGTCTGAGTCTCCCTCAACAATTTAGAACAAAATTCTCTCTGCTTTAGTCAGTTCTGTGTCAGTTCTGTGCTATAAGTCCTATACTTGTCCACCACACACAGGACATTGACAAACTCTCTCTCTCTCCAGATGGGACGCCCCGTATCGTTGCCTCCTTCAGCGAGCGGGTGGTGGTGCCGGGCGAACCCTTCTCCCTGATGTGCGCCGCCAAAGGAGCGCCCCCTCCCACCATCACCTGGACCCTGGACGACGAGCCCGTGGCCCGGGACCTGTCGCGCGTCCGAGCCAGCCAGTACACGTTGTCCGACGGCAGCACCGTGAGCCACGTCAACGTGAGCAGCCCGCAGATCCGCGACGGAGGAGTGTATCGCTGCGCCGCACGCAACTCGGCCGGTAGTGCCGAGTACCAAGCGCGCATAAACGTAAGAGGTGCCTGTCTACTTTTCAATATCAGTCATACAGAGGCTTCTCACAGCCTGACCCCCCCCCCTACCCTTACCCCCACCCCCACCCCTATCCTATCCTGTACCCCTCTATATCTCTACCTCTATCGCCATGTGTTTTGTTTTCTCATGTGTGCATCGTCAGTGTCTCTCTCCTCCTTTGGTCATCTCATCTTTCTGTCCCACTTGTTTGTCCGCACACATACATGCACACACACATATACAAACCTACACATAAAAACATGCACATACATAGAAACTTACACATAAAAACATGCACACACAGAAACACACATAAAACATGCACACATAGAAACACACATAAAAACATGCACACACAGAAACACACATAAAAACATGCACACACAGAAACACACATAAAAACATGCACACAAAGAAACACAAAAACATGCACACACACAGAAACACACATAAACACATGCACACACAGAAACACAAAAAAACATGCACACACAGAAACACATAAAACATGCACACACAGAAACACACATAAAAACATGCACACACAGAAACACAAAAAAACATGCACACACAGAAACACATAAAACATGCACACACAGAAACACACAGAAAAACATGCACAGAAACACACATAAAAACATGCACACACAGAAACACACAAAAAAACATGCACACACAGAAACACATAAAACATGCACACACAGAAACACACAGAAAAACATGCACAGAAACACACATAAAAACATGCACACACAGAAACACACAAAAAAACATGCACACACAGAAACACAAAAAAACATGCACACACAGAAACACATAAAACATGCACACACACAGAAACACACATAAAAACATGCACACACAGAAACACAAAAAAACATGCACACACAGAAACACATAAAACATGCACACACACAGAAACACACATAAAAACATGCACACACAGAAACACAAAAAAACATGCACACACAGAAACACATAAAACATGCACACACAGAAACACACAGAAAAACATGCACAGAAACACACATAAAAACATGCACACACAGAAACACACAAAAAAACATGCACACACAGAAACACACATAAAAAACATGCACACACAGAAACACACATAAAAACATGCACACACAGAAACACACGTAAAAACATGCACACACAGAAACACACATAAAAACATGCACACACACAGAAACACACATAAAAACATGCACACACATAGAAACTTATACATAAAAAACATGCACACACAGAAACACATAAAAACATACACACACAGAAACACAAAAAACATGCACACATATAGAAACTTTTGCATAAAAAGCGTGTGCACACATAAGTTACATGCAGACAGATACAAACATCTACATTTTTCAACGCAGACAACAGGCACCACTGACTGAATAGAACTGATGCATTATCATATATACACATACTGCACCTACCTGCCTGTGTGTACATGCACATGCAGACTGTACACACACACATGCATGCAGTCAAACACATCAAGTAGAACACATGAACACATGAGAGAAAGAGTGGCTGGAGGAGAGCAATGGCGATTAGGCGAACACAAGACAAAGGGATGAAAGAACTCTAGAAGAGGAAGAAACAGATGGCATGGGACAGAGGGGATTGATAGAGGGGGGGGAGACAGGGACAGAGTGGAGAGAAAGAGAGACAGGGACAGAGGAGAGAGACAGGGACAGAGCGGCGAGAGAGAGACGGAGGGGATTGATAGAGGGGGAGAGAGACAGGGACAGAGGGGAGAGAGAAGGGAGAGAGACAGGGACAGAGGGGAGAGACAGGGATAGATCGGAGAGGGGGAGGGAGACAGGGACAGAGGGGAGAGCGGGAGGGAGACAGGGACAGAGGGGAGGGAGAGAGACATAGGGGAGAGACAGGGACAGAGCGAAGAGGGGGAGAGAGACAGGGACAGAGGTGAGAGGGGGATGGAGACAGGGACAGGGGGAGAGAGAGACAGGGATAGAGTGGAGAGTAGGAGAGAGACAGGGACAGAGGGGAGAGGGGGAGGGAGACAGGGACAGAGGGGAGAGGGGGAGAGAGACAGGGACAGAGGGGAGAGGGGGAGGGAGACAGGGACAGAGTGGAGAGAGATGAAGCGATGAAATTAGAGGAGATGAACGAGGGGAAGGAGAGGAGCGTGCCAGCGCATGTCCAGGGAGTGATGGGGAACCCTGGTGACAGCGGTGGTGATGTCACTGTCGTAAAGGACGAAAAGGATGAGGAGTGACACTGATGGACAGGGCTGTATGACTCTCCACCTCTCTCTCTCCTCTCTCTCTCCGTTGCTGAGATGTGTAGTTGTGACATGTGAGTCCGCTCTAAGGAGACATGCCAGAACAAATCATTGGAGTGAGAATGAGCCCCATTGCCAAAGAGCCTCGTCCCCTCAAGTAACACAAGCTGACACAGATACAGACACACACACATACACACACACACACATACACACACACACACACAGAAGCAGAAGCACACTATATTATACTTATCCACTTATGGAAAATGTGATACAACCAACCCGTCCCATTCAGTGATGGGGCCAACAGCAAACATAATGCAGCCGCACACATAGAGACATAGATTAACACAGTGTGTGTGTGTGTGTGTGTGTGTGTGCGTGCGTGCGTGCGACGGTGCTGCTGAATAATACATCTTTGACTCGTCAGAGCTGTGACTTCAAAGCTCAACACATGCTGAGTGATGGAGGAGAGGTAGAGAGAGAGACAGAGAGGAAGAGGTGGGGGAGGGAGGAGAGGAAGAGAGAGGGAGAGAGGTGGGGGAGGGAGGAGAGGAAGAGAGACAGAGGGCGAGGTGGGGCGAGGGAGGAGAGGAAGAGAGAGGGAGAGAGGTGGGGGAGGGAGGAGAGGAAGAGAGACAGAGGGAGAGAGGTGGGGGAGGGAGGAGAGGAAGAGAGACAGAGGGAGAGAGGTGGGGGAGGGAGGAGAGGAAGAGAGACAGAGGGAGAGGTGGGGCGAGGGAGTAGAGGAAGAGAGACAGAGGGAGAGGTGGGGCGAGGGAGGAGAGGAAGAGAGAGGTGGGGCGAGGGAGAGAGGAGAGGAAGAGAGAGGTGGGGCGAGGGAGGAGAGGAAGAGAGACAGAGGAAGAGGTGGGGCGAGGGAGGAGAGGAAGAGAGAGGTGGGGCGAGGGAGGAGAGGAAGAGAGACAAACAATGATACAAGACAAACAATGGTGAGAAGATCAGAGAAGGAATGATTGATAGTTGCCAGTATCTTCAATAAGGCAAAACACATTGTTGTCTGTCTTGTTGTCTGTCTGTCTGTCTGTCTGTCTGTCTGTCTGTCTGTCTGTCTGTCTGTCTGTCTGTCTCTCCACAGCCCCCCTTCCCTAGTCATTTGGTAATGATACATGCAACATGTTGAGGCAGTGGGGCTGGACATTGTATTATTGTGTTATTTGTAGGCCATCTCGTTATTCACGTGACTTTTTGCTCCAGTTTGCCTACCAATTACTGGCTGTGGCCGCTATCGCCCATTTCCACTGCCTCCAAATGTTGCCCATGTAGCATGACCTTTAGAGTTCTCTGCACAAATGTGAATGGAGAAGATGCTCGTTAGCTATAGCACGAAGGGAGCAATAGATGAGCTACACTGTGCAGCCCTGCACACAGTGCAGCCCTGCACACTGTGCAGCCCTGCACACTGTGCAGCCCTGCACACAGTGCAGCCCTGCACACAGTGCGCTAGACTGGTGCAAAAACACTGACATAGGCCGTGTGTGTCCATATAGCTTCTTTTCCTAAGCCCCACCATCTTTTTTCTGTTGTTTCCAATGAGGAGAGAGCGTATGTGGGCGCATACGGACGTCTGGAGAAAGTGCGCTGCGCCCAGCGTCTATTTTCAGAGCCCTCCGACTGTTTTGTGCGCCCAGCGCTTTCAGCTGAAAATATCTTAACTTTTCAGAAAGACGCTGGTGTCGGGTGCTCTTCAGGCAACTAATCGGAGAATATATCACAACAGGGAAAGAAAGGCTCAATTGTGGGAGCAGATTGCTAGACACAATATTTCTGGTGAGTGTTGTGCTTTGATCACAGAACGTGTGTTGTTAGCTTGTTAGCTATCAAGCTAGCTTCCTAACGTTATTTTCAATCCGCTTGATTGCATGTTGTGCGCTGGGATCAGCGCTCCCCAGCGTACTTCCAGCGTTTAGCTGTCAGAAAAACAAGCTATATGGACACATATAGCTTGCATGCATATGCTGACATCATCAGTGACATCACAATTGCTTGAGTGCCATGCAGCGGCCGAGCTGCATAATGCAAGCCAGCTCAGCGAGCTGCAGGGTGAGCCTAGGCCCTTAAGGTCCTTACACATCGGGAGCGTTTTTTTCGTGCGATTAATTCGCACGTCAATCATATTTTCCGAACCTATATCAGTCAATGCAACCATGCATACCAATGGCGAAGTTTCGCTGAGCGTTATTGCGGCATTTATTTTTTCGAACCACGGTCGATTTTTCAGAAATTCGCTTCCAACGTGTACACATCTGTGGCTGTGATTGACAGGTGGGTCAAAACTCGCATTGCAATTTCGTGCTGTATATTCGCATCGCTCTTGATGTGTAAGGACCTTAAGACTATGCCTAGTCTAAGAGACGGGGCCAAATAGCACTCCATGATGTGATCAGTGATGGTCACTCGAGCAATTGTGATGTCATCAGTGAGTGATGTCATCATCAGTGATGCGAAGTTGAGGAATTGTGCGCTGCGTATGCCAATAGAGCAGGCGAGGGCATGCAATAGCCTGCGCAGCGGCAGGGCTGGCGAATCTTGCGCGCGTACCTCAGCAGATTAGAAGTGCAGTGCTTACACATGGAGACAATTACTGTAATAATTAAATTGTTTAGGCTCAACAGTTCCGCATGACAGAGACCACACCAGGCAAGCACCCAACAGAACAATGATATTTCTTAACATCAGGGCAGGCCATTCTAACCTCTCTCTCCCTACACTTCTCAATGCCGTTCTCTTCCTCTGTCTATTCCTTCCCTTCTTCCCAACCCACCTCCCTTATCACCCCTTCCCTTTATTCCTAAATTTCCATGCCCCGCTTCTGACACCATCAACTAATAATCTTCCTATTTTCCTCCTCTCCTTCTCTTCACTTCCTACTGGTCAATCTCTCTCTCTCTCTGTCTCTATCTCCCCCTTTTTGTTGTCCTCTGTCTTTCTCTGTGTGTGTGTCTGTCTGTCTCTCTCTCCCTCTCTCTCTGTCTGTCTCTCTCCCTCTCTCTCTGTCTGTCTGTCTCTCTCTCTCTCTCTCTGTCTGTCTCTCTCTCTGTCTCTGTCTCTCAGGTCCACCAAGGATTCGGCCAATGAGGAACATCACTGCAGTGGCAGGAAGGAACACTTTTATAAACTGCCGTGTGATTGGCTACCCATACTACTCAATCAACTGGTACAAGGAGGGGCTTCTACTGCCTGACAACCATCGCCAGGTGGAGTTGGCTTAAAGATTCCTGATGAAAGACAATGAAAATATATTGGAAAGCACGTATATACCATAATATGCACTAAGGTCTTAATGTGTAATCGTGCGATGCTAATAACATACAATAATATATAATTATTGTATCGTATACTTAAGCAATAGCTCACGACAGGCCGTAGTACTGTATATGCTCATTATACCACACCTAAGCGTCCTGCTTAGGTGTGGTATAATGAGCATATATCACGGCCTGAAGTCAGCTATTGCTTTTATAAAACGGTTACCAAGTATGGCAATATGAAAGTAATAGATAACTCCAATTTAAATGGCTGTTATTCATAAATTATTCTCTTACATGTCATAAAATAGTCCCTCCTGGCTCCCTGCACAGAGCCGACGTAGTTGCTGAATGTACAATGTAACGTCAGATAGCAACACAGGCTTGGTGGGTGACAAACAAACAGCTAACGTTAGCTAGCTAACTTTGGCGAATGCTTGTGTTAACGTTATAGGGACCAAACAAAAAGGAGAGCAAGTAAGTTGGACTAACTGGCAAGTTCTGAAAATGTGTCTTCGTTACTTTATTCCAGCTATTAAAAGCTATCGGTTATTCGTATGCCTGTAAAAGCCAGCTATGCTAGGCTAATGTTAACGTTAGCTAACGTAGCTTATTAGCCTGTTAGCGGTTGAGCAAACACAGGCTGCGCCTGCTACGTTAACTTGGTTTGTAATACAACCGATGCTGGAATAAAACACATCTTTTCAGAACTTACCACTTCAGTCCTACTTCCTAGCTCCCTTCCAAGTCCCAAATCCGATATTCCATGAGACTGATGTCATACAGCCAGGGAGCACACACAGACAGCCACTCTGTTTGCGATGCTAATTAGCTAGCAGCTAGCTAGAGGTCGTATACTGATGGCGTCACTCGTAGGAGACTACAGTAAACACTCCACAAGCAGGCTAGCTAGCTACCATTTGTCTTCTCAGAGGCGGATTGTTTCTGGGATGCGGCTCTAGCTGCGGTATACGCTAAATATACCACGGCTGTGAACCAATCGGATTGCTTGATTTGAGAGAGCCGTTTTATAAATACTGTGCATAGTTTGATTGACTGTAGTACTGCTCAAAGTGGTATACTATTCATCAATTAAAGGTAAATAATACAAGCTTTTTACTGAAGATAGTGTGATTGTCAAATGAATGGTGCTGATGCTGTGCTCCGCAGCCCCTGTGAGCCACTTTCTATTGGCTTATTTCATTATTTCCCCCCCCCTGTTCCTTTTGATGTGTCACTTATCAGTTTAGCAGAATGGATTTCTAACCTCTTTTGGCAAAACTCAGCCTGCAAACTCCCAAACGGAAACAAAGGAAGGCCCAAAGCAAATCAATGGGACTACTGTTTGCATCAGCGTCAGTCATGTTTTTGTGTTCGTATCATCACAGCTAAATTCACAGCAGTAGATGTAAGAAAACCCAACATGTTAGCATCTTTTGAAGTAACACTGCTGATGCCTGCTGCGCGTCTCTCTGTCCAGGTGGTGTATGAGAATGGGACTCTGAAGCTGAGCGATGTTCAGAAGGGGATGGACGAGGGGGCCTATGTCTGCAGCGTACTCATCCAACCGCAGCTCTTCATCACGCAGACTGTCTACGTCACTGTCAAAGGTAAGCGTCGGCGAGGCTGTGTCAGGGTAGAAACACGTGCATGTGATCACTATAATAACTTGATATGGCCAGGCTTAATTTGACTCATATTGATATATAAGTAACTTCAGAACACTCCCGTCATACTTATTGGATGTGGTGTAAATTGTATCTCTATTCATTTGCTTGTGATTGGGGTGTGGCCAAGAGTGCAGAACTGTTTAATGAGGTGAATATGTTGAATAATCTGTGAGTGTGTTAATGTCAGATCTAGAAAGTCAGGTTGCAAGCACACTCGAAAATATTTAAAAACTCACTGGGTGCAGGGCAAGCACGAGATATGAAAAAGAGAAAAGCCAGCACTCCAAATGTCTTTTTTGTTGGTTTATTTCCTCATATACCTGGGCAGCAGCAACGAACGTTTCAGTCAAAGACCTTCCTCAGCGTTGAGGAAGGTCTTTGCAACGCTGAGGAAGGTCTTTGACTGAAACGTTCGTTGCTGCTGCCCAGGTATATGAGGAAATAAACCAACAAAAAAGACATTTGGAGTGCTGGCTTTTCTCTTTTTTAATGTCAGATCTGTCACGTCAATTCATGAGTGCTCATTCGTTAGTTTAACTGTCTATCAGCGCCATTTTGCCTTGGGCTGTTGTGATTCGCTGACCTTGCTAGAGGGCAGGCCTGTCTAGACGTAATTTCGCCCAGGAGAAGAGTTTTGTGAATGGGATGAGGCATGTGGGAAATGGTTAGCGAGCGCGTGTGCTGTGCTGAAACGCCATTCCACATGGGCCTCAGAACAGATGATGATGGCTTGATGAACTATTGACTCTTGAACCGAACCCATCTATGCTGTTATGCTGTATTCACATGCTCCACGGAAGCTCCTACTTTTCACTTGTGAAGTTGTAATTATGACATGACACCATTCAAGTGCTCTTGGTCGGAAAGAGCAACAAACATGGTAACTGTGTTCTGTGTAACAACCTTACACAGAAGTAAGGTTGTTTTCTTGTAGCTTCCTACCAAAAGCAAGTAGTGGGTCATTATGGTAGCTACATACTGTAGGCCATAACTACTAAATATAAATGATAGCTACTATGAATAGATTTACGAAATATATAACTTTTTACAGTCAATTGGTGACACAGACTCCACACTTTCCGCCATTGTTGTAGTCCCCGTCGCAACTCAGAAACTCGGCTATCATCGAAATGTCCCACTCGTACAACATTGGAGGGCCGTTCGTGTGCTCGCAACTCCTAAATATACGATGTATCTGAGGAGCACATCAATGCAGCATTAGTCTATGTGTGTACGTCGGTAGGTGTCTCGTCACGTTGCGTTTACAGCCACCATTCGAGTGGGGGACTACCAGTACACACCACAACACAAACAACAGCTGATCGGCAACAAACAGCTGATCTGGCTATGTAGCCGGGAGCCCTTAGAGGAAAGATTGAGAAAGCAATTGAGTGACGAGGTGGATGAGGTGCCGTCCAGAGATTGCCAGCTGGCACTGAAAGAGGTGAACCTGCCGCTAAATGCTCACATTAAGCCCAAACCTAACGTTAGATTTCAGTTTTTGGTGGTGGCCTTTGAGTGTGGCAAAGGAAATTAAAGCTGAACTGTGAAAGCCCCTAGACTAAAAACGATGCCAAAGTGAGATGATTGAACACATTCAATGACCCCAACCGTAACAATTGCAATTACGCATCAGTTGGCAGCAGTGCTCTGCTGTGTGGAAAGTTTGAAAAAGGAAGTGGCAAAATGTATGAATGTGAAAGGGAATGATTGTAAGAGGGGAGAGTGAGCAAGAGGGAGAGGAGAGGAGAACGCTGTCTGCATTGCCTATAATAACCCCTGATTAAGGGGCGGACTGGCCTCGTGCACCCTCACAACCACTCAGCAATTACACAGAGCAGGAGTGCTATTGTATAAGGCTGTGCATGTTAGTGTGAGTGTGTGTGTGTGTGTGTGTGTGTGTGTGTGTGTGTGTGTGTGTGTGTGTGTGTGTGTGTGTGTGTTGTGTGTGTGTGTGTGTGTGAGAGAGTGAGAGCAGGAGTGCTATTGTATAAGGCTGTGCATGTTAGTGTGTGTGTGTGTGTGTGTGTGTGTGTGTGTGTGTGTGTGTGTGTGTGAGAGAGTGAGAGCAGGAGTGCTATTGTATAAGGCTGTGCATGTTAGTGTGAGTGTGTGTGTGTGTGTGTGTGTGTGTGTGTGTGTGTGTGTGTGTGTGTGTGTGTGTGTGTGTGTGTGTGAGAGAGTGAGAGCAGGAGTGCTATTGTATAAGGCTGTGCATGTTAGTGTGTGTGTGTGAGAGTGAGAGCAGGAGTGCTATTGTATAAGGCTGTGTGAGTGTGTGTGTGTGTGAGAGTGAGAGCAGGAGTGCTATTGTATAAGGCTGTGCATGGGTGTGTGTGTGAGAGTGAGAGCAGGAGTGCTATTGTATAAGGCTGTGCGTGTGTGTGTGTGTGAGAGTAGGAGTGCTATTGTATAAGGCTGTGCATGGGTGTGTGTGTGAGAGTGAGAGCAGGAGTGCTATTGTATAAGGCTGTGCATGTGTGTGTGTGTGTGTGTGTGTGTGTGTGTGTGTGTGTGAGAGTGAGAGCAGGAGTGCTATTGTATAAGGCCGTGCATGTTAGTGTGAGTGTGTGTGAGAGTGAGAGCAGGAGTGCTATTGTATAAGGCTGTGTGAGTGTGTGTGTGAGAGAGTGAGGGCAGGAGTGCTATTGTATAAGGCTGTGCATGTGTGTGTGTGTGTGAGAGTGAGAGCAGGAGTGCTATTGTATAAGGCCGTGCATGTTAGTGTGAGTGTGTGTAAGAGTGAGAGCAGGGGTGCTATTGTATAAGGCTGTGTGAGTGTGTGTGTGAGAGAGTGACGGCAGGAGTGCTATTGTATAAGGCTGTGCATGTGTGTGTGTGAGAGAGTGAGAGTGAGAGCAGGAGTGCTATTGTATAAGGTTGTGCATGTTAGTGTGAGTGTGTGTGAGAGTGAGAGCAGGAGTGCTATTGTATAAGGATGTGGGTGTGTGTGAGAGTGAGAGCAGGGGTGCTATTGTATAAGGATGTGAGTGTGTGTGAGAGCAGGGGTGCTATGGTATAAGATTGTGCATGTGAGTGTGTGTGAGAGTGAGAGCAGGAGTGCTATTGTATAAGGTTCTGCGTGTGTGTGAGAGTGAGAGCAGGAGTGATATTGTATAAGGCTGTGTGTGTGTGTGTGTGTGTGTGTGTGTGTGTGTGTGAGAGAGTGAGAGCAGGAGTGCTATTTTATAAGGCTGTGCGTGTGAGTGTGTGTGAGGGTGAGAGCAGGAGTGCTATTGTATAAGGTTGTGCATGTGAGACTGAGAGCAGGAGTGCTATTTTATAGGCTGTGTGAGTGTGTGTGAGAGAGTGATAGCAGGAGTGCTATTCTATAGGCTGTGTGAGTGTGTGTGTGTGTGTGTGTGTGTGTGTGTGTGTGAGAGTGAGAGTGAGAGCAGGAGTGCTATTGTATAAGATTGTGCGTGTGTGTGTGTGTGTGTGTGTGTGTGTGTGTGTGTGTGAGTGTGTGTGTGTGAAAGTGAGAGCAGGAGTGCTATTGTATAAGGTTGTGCGTGTGAGAGTGAGAGCAGGAGTGCTATTTTATAAGGCTGTGAGTGTGTGAGAGAGTGATAGCAGGAGTGCTATTGTATAGGCTGTGTGTGTGTGTGTGTGTGTTGTGTGTGTGTGTGTGTGTGTGTGTGTGTGTGTGTGTGTGTGTGTGTGTGTGTGTGTGTGAGAGTGAGAGTGAGAGTGAGAGCAGGAGTGCTATTGTATAAGATTGTGCGTGTGTGTGTGTGTGTGTGTGTGTGAGAGTGAGAGTGAGAGCAGGAGTGCTATTGTATAAGATTGTGCGTGTGTGTGTGTGTGTGTGTGTGTGTGTGTGTGTGAGAGTGAGAGCAGGAGTGCTATTGTATAAGGCTGTGCGTGAGTGTGTGTGAGAGTGACAGTGTGAGAGTGTGTGCTCTATATGTTCTGTCTGCCAGCTCTTATGCTATTTCGCTCCACTCTGCATGGCGTTGGCATGACATGTTTGTTTTAGGAAGTTGTTTGTGTGTGTGTGTGTGTGTGTGTGTGTGTGTGTGTGTGTGTGTGTGTGTGGGCGTTGTGTGTTTCAGTTTGACATTAGCGGATGTGTGAACCTTGTGGTGCTCAGTGGCCTTGGTGGTGTTTCGTTGTGTGCATGTGCGCTCGTGCGTGCGTGTGTGCGTGCGTCCGCTCGTGCGTGCGTCATACACGCATGTGTGTATGCACACTTCCTGTGTGCGGGTGTGGGTGTGTGCTTGTATGCATGCGTGCTCGTCATGTCTCTGATTTAATTAGATGAATTTTAACGAGGCCCAGATTAAATCCCCCAGATGTCTCAGCTGTAACCCCCACCCTCCCTCCTCCCTCACTCCAAACCACCGCCATCACCTCCGCCGGTCTCCATGGCAACACCGTTCTTCCCCCTGCGGATGGGGCTCTAATTAGAGCAGCTATTATGGGCTGGCTTTAGCAGGGCAGGGCGGGGTGGGGTGGAGGGGTTGGTACTGGGGGGGGGGGGCAGAGCGGCTGCAGGGTGGGTAGTGGGCTAGGCTAGGCCAGGCTGCAATGGTTTGGAAACTCTGGGGGTCCAGGCTTAGATGACAAACTGAAAGATTCACGTTTTTGATCACCCACACTCCGATAGACAGACAGACAGATGAGCCTACTCTCGCCAGGCGAACGTGACAGGTTCTTCTCAATATCTGGAAGTTCAAACCCTGTCTTTTTTCCTCTCCCTCCCTTCCTCTCCATCCACCCATTCTCCCTTACATCAGCCCCTCTCCCACCCCATGTCCTTTCTATGCCCCCGAATCTTCAAATCTGTGTGTGTCTCCCCACATTCTGCCTGTGTCTCCTTGTCTGGTTTCCTTCACTTATTCATATCTGCCTCAAACTCTTTCTCACCCGGCTTGTTTATACAACCCTCAAACTGTTTCCATTCATCTTTTTTCTTTATTTCCATTCCCTATATGCCTCATTCTGTCTTCTCTCCATCTAGCCTTTAGTTCACCCTGGTTAGCTCTCTCTTCCTCTCTCCTCCTGCTCTCCTCCTCATCATATATATTGTCTCCACTAGATCTCTCTTTTACTCCTCTTTTCACTTTACACTAATTTCCCTTCCATTACTTCTTCATTCTTACTATATTTCTGTCTAACCTTCCATCCATTCTACCCACCTCGCCCTCTGTTTCAGTCTCTCCTCACCCACCTCGCCCTCTGTTTCAGTCTCTCCTCACCCACCTCGCCCTCTGTTTCAGTCTCACCTCGCCCTCTGTTTCAGTCTCTCCTCGCCTCCTCTCTCACACACTCTCTTGTCTGCCTTTCCCAGTTCCCCCACTGATCCAGCCATTTGACTTTCCGCCCACCTCCATCGGGAAGTTGATGTACATCGCCTGCGTGGTGTCGTCCGGGGACATGCCCATACGCATCACGTGGCGCAAGGACGGCCAGGAGATCGTGCCCTCCTCGGGCATCACCATAGACACCAAGGAGTTCATGAGCTCCTTGCAGATCTCCAAGGTGTCGCTCAAGCACAACGGCAACTACACCTGCATCGCCAGCAACGACGCTGCCACCGTCAGCTCCGAGAGGCAGCTCACCGTCACAGGTGAGGAGGGGAGTGAGGGAGGGAGGGAGGGAGGAATGGCGTGAGAGAAGATGGAGAATAACAAAGGGGTTGAAATGGGGTTGGGATAAAGGATTGAAGGAGAAAGGGAGGGATTGACGCCATACGCTTACTTCCTGCCATCATCAATTGAAGTTTTAGTGCAGCCATTGAGGAGGTGTTGACTGAAATTATCGTGCATTCCATTTAAACTGGGAGCGAAGGATTTCACGGTTGAGTGACGTCACAGCCGAGTTGTCGACGTTCCATTTAAACAGTCGGGGAAACCAGCCAGGGTTAGCTCTAGCCAGGCTAGCCATTGTTAGCATAGCAATGACAGTTGACAACAATGAATTTCGCTGTATTTTGCGCATACTGTACAAACACTGCAGCAACATGTCCACACAGATAGAAGTTAGACAGTGCTGTGTGTTACAGCTGATTTAATGAGACACAAACAAGACAGAAGTGCTAATAAACAGTATTTAGTATGATTTGAACTACTGTTGATGCGCGGAGCCGCCATCTTGGATTTTTGAGGTCGGGGCTGGTGAGACTCCTCAGAGTTCGGCAGAGAAAATCCGAGCACAGGTGACGTCACTGTCGGAGCCCATGACTTTTGAACCGTCACGTTCCCAGCTCCCAGGTTAAATGGAATGGCCCATTAGGGCTGGGCAATATACTGTAATATTATATCGTCATAGCATGATATGGCATAAGTGTTGTCTTCTCCTGGTTTTAAAGGCTGCATTACAGTAAAGTGATGTGGTTTTCTTCACTTACCAGACTGTTCTAGCTGTTCTATTATGTGGCATTACCCACTTAGTAGGGTAGCAAACTGTGGAATAGCCTACCAATGTCAGTCAGAGAGAGTAGCAGCATTCACACCTTCAAGGGGCTGTTAAGGTCTCATTATGCTTTCCGCATCAGCGAGGAACGCGAGTGTCCGTGCGGAAAAGTGACGTCAAATCAGCAGACACGCCCCTCCGCAAGGCTCCGTGCGGACGGTTTTCGACCGGCCGTGCCCACGCCGAATTTTGTAACTACGCGGACGCGGACGCGGCTGGGCGGACAAAGTGGAGTTTTCAAGACTCGCGCTCAATTCCGCCTGCAGAAACCCACACAGAGTATAAAGCTCCACACGTTTCCTCGTCAGGATTCCGTGTCTCTCATTTCCGTGCATTTCCCATGCAAATGTTCATTAATGTTGCACTGTCCCTGAAATAAATAAATAAAAATAAAACTTTATTACTTTATTAAAACTCTATAGCTGACATTATAGCTACATTACTGATGATTATTGATCACAAATCTCATTGTGTAAATACATTGTGAAAACACCAGTAGTAGTTTGACTTACAAGTGAACATTTCGCCCACTTTATAGAAAATACAGAGATTTACTCTATATTGTGTATCGCCATTCATCCTAAAAATATACAGATATGATTTCTGGTCCATATCGCCCAGCCCTAACTGAAATACATTGGCCAATGACGGAGGCCGAGTGTCTACTTTGTTGAAGCTGTGTATTCAACCCCTTCACTTCTCCACTCCTCCTCTCTTAGTGCCTCCTCGCTTTGTGGTGCAGCCCAACAACCAGGATGGGATCTATGGGAAGGCGGGGGTCCTGAACTGCTCCGTGGATGGATACCCCCCTCCCAAGGTCATGTGGAAACATGCCAAAGGTACAATAGGTACATGACCCATCTTTCATTCTTATCTATGTATATCTACCTGTATCTGTTCATCTACAAAAAATTTGAATATCATGGAAATACCATGGATGACCGTGGGCTTCAGCGGATTGTCGAGCATAGACGATTCAAAAATTTGGCGGAGATTCAGAGGGAGTGGACCGAGGCTGGAGTCAGTCATAACTGAGAAGTAACTGCTGATTTTCTTCACACTATTCTAATTTCTTGAAATACTGTCTTGTTTTTTTTTTGGAGCTGTAGGCCAGAATTATGAAAAATGAAACAAATAAAAGATAGAAATATTTCACTTTGTGTGTAATGAATCTATAATCTATGAAAGTTTCACTTTTTGAAAGGAATTATGGGAAAAAACTAACTTTTCCATGATATTCAAATTTTTTGGAAAGGATCTGTATATACTCACCTGTCTGTCTGCCCATTGTCATGTTCATAGATCCATAGTATTTATCCATTTAGTGAATCCCATTTAGAACCATTCGAATGTGTTGAATATTACATTATCTCTTGATTTTGTTGCCGTTTCTCTCCCCTCTCTCTCTCTCTCTCTCCCTCCCTCTGTATCCAGCGGGTATTGGGAACCCTCAACAGTACCACCCTGTGCCTCTGACGGGCCGTATCCAGATCATGAATAACGGCTCTCTCCTCATCAGACATGTTCTAGAAGAAGATCGTGGTTTCTACCTCTGTCAGGCCTCCAACGGAGTGGGCTCAGACATCAGCAAGAGCATGGTCCTCACTGTCAAGAGTGAGTATACACACACTGTGAAACCTTCTATACGGACAGACATTTCAACATATGTGACAGCTCCTGGCGTTTCGACCCACAAGTAGGCCGAGGTCATTTTTTCAGTTTTTTACAGATTCTGAAACTGCAGACTAAGCTTTCAAATGATGTGTAATTGTAAACTGAAAAAATTTGAAGGAGATATGCTTATTTGACACTCTGAAAAGCAAGAAGCTGAGAAATCGGGCCTCAAAGTTGGAGAAGTTTTTCATAGGCAGCTGACATTTCACCACACTACATGGTTCACGATACTTGGATGAAGTCAATCTATTGGGAATGTACAGTATTGTTACATTTTTAAAGTCCACTCTATTTTCTTTTTTTAAATCACAGGGTTTTTGCACGACACAGACTAAAAATTTCAAAATAACGTAAATGTGCTGTTCCTTAGCCTGGTATCCAGCCCATATGAATCGCAGTTGTCAGCACTCTTCATATGGGTCTGGACACAAGCCCATCCACTGGCGGGTTATTCAGGACAGATATTCCGGGATGCCTGATTGGCTGGTCGATGTAGGCAGCGGGTCTAATCTAACGTTACCGAGGACGCATTACAGAGCGCTGCAACAACACACCTGTATGTTAATAGCTAGCTAGCTGTTAGCTACGTTAGCTAAGCCCACTACTGCTGCTGTAACCACTTCACCGGGCTCGAAACGGCAGTGTGAGTGACCAAGTGTTTCGCTTGTTAACCAGTTTGAGGCACGCTCTTTCCAGTAACCCATCAGCATTGAAATACATTGGCCGGTTATTGAGCTCCTTGCAGCTAACGTTAACGGTTGCTGGTGTAGGTATCGGATGGAGCAGACAAAGTATTGAAGGCAAGAGGCAAAGCTTGCGCCTTTTTGACAACAGTGCTCCCACCTTGATGTTGCAGTGGAACCACTGAGCGCAACAACCCATTCATCTTCAGTTCTTATCAATTTAAGTTCTTTGGTCTTGCTTTGCTACTGTGATTGGTCAAAGAGATTGATGATTGACAAATGCAGCAACCAATCAGTTGGTGCTGAAAAATACGTCACCAAATCGGCGGTGGATAGACCCCTTATACGCCTACGTCCAGAGGGGGTCCTGGGCATCTGGAGGCCCCAGGCCAAGCCACGAAGGAGGCCCCTACCGGTGGCGCCCCGAAGGGGCGCCGCCGGAAATTTTTTTTACCTTTTTTGGACGTATTTTTGCCATATTTAGAGGCTGTTTGAAGTTACATCCCCCCTCAGATTCAATGGGCATAATCCTGCTTCATAATGCATAATGATTATGCTTCATTGACCAGACTTGACCAGAATAGTCACCAGAATAACCAGTCAGTTAGAAGAAGACAATGTGGCAATAGTAATATAAGTATATAGCCTTTAATTAATAAAACATGCTCAGATCACACCAGTGACACCACACACTCAGATGATCACCACATCACAGCCACAGGCAGTCAGGTCATCATGTATGATGTTGGGATGTTGGAACAACCTGGAGAGAGACATTGGAAGAGAGAAGAAGAGAAGGGGACAAGTAAATAACTTAAGGAGGAGAGAGATGACTTCCACTGAAAAATATCTCATTGAATAACTAGAAACATTTGCAATGTAAACCCTTGTGTTGTCTATAAGATGAAAAGATTAGTGTACAACTGTATCCTTAACTTACTGTGTGTGTGTGTGTGTGTGTGTGTGCTGGAGTTTAGCTGTTAATCACAGCCAGGCAGCAGGTCAGTAGATCACAGGGAGAGCAGGTCACATCCTCACAGGCAGTAGGAGATCTGAGCAGGTTACAGCTTCACAGCCAGGCAGGAGGTCAGTAGATCACAGGGAGAGCAGGTCACAGCTTCACAGGCAGTAGGAGATCATAATGTGAGAGCAGGTCACAGCCAGGCAGCAGGTGAGTGAGCATGCACATGGTCATGGAGGTCTGGTCTGGATGCTGACATAATTCTATGTTGAAAGAGAGAGAGAAAAAGGCATGGGCAGGTTTAACACAATGAGAGATGACTTCCACTGAAAAATATATCATTGAATAACTAGAAACATTTGAAATTCAAAACTATTACTTACTGTAGGAGATCTGAGCAGGTTACAGCTTCACAGCCAGGCAGGAGGTCAGTAGATCACAGGGAGAGCAGGTCACAGCTTCACAGGCAGTAGGAGATCTGAGCAGGTTACAGCTTCACAGCCAGGCAGGAGGTCAGTAGATCACAGGGAGAGCAGTGTCTGATTTGTGGTGGGCTCACTGGGTTGCTGCTGCTCTGTGTCACTGACACCACTGTCATCATCATCCGTGGCTGAGGCTCTGACACTTTCATCCTCCTCCTCGTCCAAGTCCGACACCGACTCCCACGTTAACGTAGTAACATCAGCCGCCTGCTGCGCGTCCTCTCTGCCTCTGTCATCATCATCATCATCATCGGTATTATCGGTGGTGGTCACCGTGGGTGACTCGGCTCTGTCACTGTCACTTTTATCCTCCGAGGCGTGGCAGGCGTTCTCCCCGCGCGTTGTGACATTAGCTGCCGCCACAGCACCAGCAGACGCAGGCAGAGGCAGCCTAGAGCTAGCATGGCTGCTAGTGCTAGCGTTGTTGTTAGCTAACTCACGCTCACCTGGTGCTGCTTCAATTAACGTTGCAGCTGCTCGCTGCTCCTCGTCCTCCGTCAAGTCAGCGTTTTTTTTTAAGAATTTTGTCATCTTGGTCAAACTTTCATTAAACTTCCCCTGTTCCAACTTCCTCTTTTTCTTCTGTGCTCCACTCTGAAAACGCTTCATTGTGTTCTACAACTTCTACTGCGGCTAGCTAGATGCTGCTGATATAAAGCCTCTCTGCCTCTGATACTGACTGACAAGTAAACACACTGAACGTGATAATGCAAGTGGTGGTGTTACAGTGTCACAGTACCGACTGCTCATCACGCAAATGACAACGCTAACTCGATCGATCCCAAGTGGTGGAAATCAAATGAAATAGATCGTCCATATTACTTTGTGAGTGAGAGTGTGAAATGTGGGTGATACAACATGAATGATGATAGTCAGGTTTATTTTTTATATTCGTTTGGATTGACCAGTCCAGAAGAAACGGGGAAGTGTTTGTGGGGGCGGGGGGAGGGGGAGGCCGGTGGTAGGGACGGACTCGGGAGATACTAAAAACGAAATGCTCTGGTCTGCGAGGCCCTCTAGTGGACGAGGCTCCAGGCGGCTGCCTGATCGGCCTGGTGGAAGGACCGCCTCTGCCTACGTCACAATGACAACAAAGCAAGCTGCGCGCGCAACGTGTAGGCAGAAAGCAGTAAGCTTTGCATAGACAGACAGCGAAAACTCTGTCAAAGCCCCGCTGTCAGGACTGCTCTATGCCCATCTGCAACACACAGTTATATTTTAGTTTTAAAATGCAGTTCTCGGCTTACTACCACAGCTTATCGCCTGGTGATAAGCAATGTTATGCATCGAAATTAACGTTGTTTAATGGGACATGTCTTACAGACCCATACGCACTGGCGCTGTCAATTGGCCAAGCCTAGTGGCCGGCAATACATATCGTGCATTCCTTTATAACTGGGGATAGCGTAGATAATTATTCTGTAACTTGCAAAGATATATTGTTATGTTGATAATGCACACAATTCAATGACATTATGTAACGTTACTTGGTCGTTAACTAACCGAGCGATGTGGCTGAGCAGCCAGCTACAGGCAGCTTACCTGATTATGAGAGCACAAAGTCGGGCATTTTTAATGATGTCCTCGTTCCAATCAGTTCAACTTAATAATGACATTATTTAACGTTACTTGGTCGTTAACTAACCTAGCGATGTGGCTGAGCAGCCTAGTTTCAGTTTAGGCAGCTTACCTGATTATGAAGAGCACTGCAAAGTCGGGCATTTTTAACGATTTCCTCTTTCGGCTTGCAACCAAAGACACCTACGGTTAGCCTCGCACACACGCAATAGAACACAACACAACACAGTCTGTTACACTATCAACAAAGCAAGGAGTAAAGTTTTACCGAATCCCGTCAACTCATACTGCTTTTAATGCTAACCGTAGGTGTCTTTGGTTGCAAGCCGAAAGAGGAAATCGTTAAAAATGCCCGACTTTGCAGTGCTCTTCATAATCAGGTAAGCTGCCTGAACTGAAACTGTAGGCTGCTCAGCCACATCGCTAGGTTAGTTAACGACCAAGTAACGTTAAATAATGTCATTATTAAGTTGAACTGATTGGAACGAGGACATCATTAAAAATGCCCGACTTTGTAGTGCTCTTCATAATCAGGTAAGCTGCCTGTAGCTGTAGGCTGCTCAGCCACATCGCTCGGTTAGTTAACGACCAAGTAACGTTACATAATGTCATTGAATTGTGTGCATTATCAACATAACAATATATCTTTGCAAGTTACAGAATAATTATCTACGCTATCCCCAGTTATAAAGGAATGCACGATATGTATTGCCGGCCACTAGGCTTGGCCAATTGACAGCGCCAGTGCGTATGGGTCTGTAAGACATGTCCCATTAAACAACGTTAATTTCGATGCATAACATTGCTTATCACTAGGCGATAAGCTGTGGTAGTAAGCCGAGAACTGCATTTTAAAACTAAAATATAACTGTGTGTTGCAGATGGGCATAGAGCAGTCCTGACAGCGGGGCTTTGACAGAGTTTTCGCTGTCTGTCTATGCAAAGCTTACTGCTTTCTGCCTACACGTTGCGCGCGCAGCTCAATGTTGACAAGCTGTATAAGGGGTCTATAGGCTCGCGTCCAAACCCTAATGAAGGATTCATTGGGGCTGGTTAGCAGGCTAGCTGTTCCTAGCATTGTCACAACACTT
>NC_139642.1:51042298-51044798 GCF_964638095.1 Poromitra crassiceps | reverse complement strand
ATTGTCTCTCTGCTCCCTCTTTTCATCTTTGTTCTGCCCTTCCCCTGCTCCCCTTGCTTTCAACTCTCTTCCTCTCTTCCTCCCGTCTCTTCCTCTGCCCCTCCCACCCCCTCTAGTCCCCGTCCAAAACTGCCTTTCATATGTTCCTCTATTTGACCAGCTTTCCCCTCCAAACTCCTGCACTTCTCTATCCTTCATGTCTCCCTGCAGACAGCCTTCCTGCTGTGTTATTTCACTCTCTGTGTGTCTGTCATATTGAGTCTCCTTCCTTCATCTGTTCTGGCTCCATGAGCCCAGATGTCAACTTCAACACCTTTCCTCCTGTTTACTCACATATTGTTCCTTACTGTACTTCAAAGGTCCCTTGGTCCCCCGTAGTGTGTAAGGTGTGACTGGGATAAGTTCTGTCGCCATCTGAGACCCTGCAGAAAGAAGATTGTACTATTTATTTTCTGGGGCTATTATTCAAGTCGAGGAGAGCGGCAGGGCATATCCTTGTTTTCCTGGATTTTCTACTTGAACTTCCCAGACCCTCTCTCTTTCTTTCTTTGGCTTCATCTCCCCTTAGGAATTGTTATATTTCCTGACACCGGACAGAAAAGAAAATGTTTCAATTTTATTTTTGGGGGGATATTATCCATTTTATTTTGGGGGGATATTATCCAACTCTCTTGGATGGACAAAAAAAAAATGGTTTCAAAAAATTCTATGTATTATTATATTTTCTCGAACTTCGCTTGTAGTGGACATCAGTTCTCGGTTCATGTGAAAATGTAGATGAAAACACATCTGGCGTCATGATTTGTGATTATTTCACTCGTGCTCATCTTCAGCAGATGCCTCCTCCTCTGAACTCTCAGCATCCTCTCTACTGTAACCTGTCCCACATCATCCTCATCATCATCTGAAAACCTGTTGTCTGAGCCTCCCTCAACAATTTGGAGCAAAAGTATCTCCTCTTTAGTCAGTTCCGTGTCTCCGAACATGTTGTCAAATCAAGTGAAAAAGTAAGTTAGCAAGTCCACCATTGTCCACCACACAGGACATTGCAAAACAATGTCATACTCAGAGGGTTACCTTTATTGTATACCACTGAAAACGTACTCAACTGTAGTTATTAATAACCTCTTTTTCTAAAATCAAATTCAATCTTAGCTGCAGAAACACCCACACCCAAAGGCCCAGGATGTCCCCTACACAGTGCAACAGGTTTCAGCATGATAGTATGTATGTATATATACTGTATGTATATGTATGTACTGTATGTATGTATGTATATACTGTATGTATATGTATGTGTATATATATATATAGAAATTTGGCAATGTGGGCTCTGTTCTGTTTACATTTTTGTCCCACTGATCACACACACAAGGAGGCACACCCACTGATGATGTCATCAGTGATGTCATAAGGAGGCACACACACACCCGCGCGCATGTAAACTTAAGGGCAATAGCATTTTGTGAGCAACATGCACACACACACACACACACACACCCGGGCGCGCCAATAGGGCAGGCGAGGCCACGCAGCGGTCGAGTTGCACGGCGGGTGAGCCTAGGAATTGAATACTATAGGCCCTATATAGGCTAAGTAGCGGTGGCTCCTACAAGATGGGGGCAAGGGAGGTGGTTACTGCCAAATAACCAGGAAGAAAGCCGGGGTCTCAACCAGGAAACAGTGGTAGCTCCTCCAAGGCGGGGAGCAAGGGAGGCGGTGCTCGGCCAAATAACCGGAAGTGCATAGTTTGTGCTGTCACGGAAAGAAATCGTGCTGATACTGTCACCAAAAAAAGTGTTGCTCATGTACACGTCATGAATCAATAGATGAAACTTTGGTGACTGCCAAAACGAAGGCCATGTTGCAGAGGACAATTAATGAATTGCCAGGTCTGAAGAGGTTAAACTTCACTTTACATAGCTGCAGCCCTGAGGTTTAATATTCACGCAAACCCGTTCAATTTTCCACTCCTCCTTTGTCGCTCCTTCCTCCATCCCCACCTCCTCTCTCCTCAGCAGCTGCAGAGAGATGCCCTGGTGGGGTTGGCCAAAAACGCTCTCTCTTTCATTGGCCCCTGTCTTTCAATCAGAGCCCTCTTCCTCTCTTCCTGTCCCTCCTTCCCTCACAAGTTCACTTCTGTTCATCTCCAACAGTGTGCTTATTCACAGGCTGAAAGCCTATTGGTCAGTGCTCCAGCAGTAGCCAATAGAGGAGGCACCTGGACTAGTGAGGACAGAGGGAGGCTTGTCCAGAGAGATCCTATACATCAGGCTGGACACACAGCATGAGCTTTTATCTATCGCCAGCCTGTTTTCTCACGTCACGTTTGATATGGAAATGTCATTAGGTTTTCAGACGTTTTCCTTTTTCTTCTTCTTCTTCTTCTTCTTCTTCTTCTTCTTCTTATTTCTTGTAGATAAACCGGCCGAGGCAGTCATAGGTTTTGGGAGGTGATGACAGCATTTATTGCATTGATGTGAATCGAATCCAGATGTTT
>NC_139642.1:51022298-51034798 GCF_964638095.1 Poromitra crassiceps | reverse complement strand
AGTCAGAGAGAGAGGATGGGGAGTCAGAGAGAGAGGAGTAAGTGAGGAACAGGCAGAGAGAGAGGAGGGGGAGACAGAGAGAGAGGAGGGGGAGACAGAGAGAGAGGAGGGGGGAGACAGAGAGAGAGGAGTGTGTGAGGAACAGGCAGAGAGAGAGGAGGGGGGAGACAGAGAGAGAGGAGGGGGAGACAGAGAGAGAGGAGTGTGTGAGGAACAGGCAGAGAGAGAGGAGGGGGGAGACAGAGAGAGAGGAGGGGGAGTCAGAGAGAGAGGAGTGTGTGAGGAACAGGCAGAGAGAGAGGAGGGGGGGAGACAGAGAGAGAGGAGGGGGAGTTAGAGAGAGAGGAGTAGGTGAGGAACAGGTAGAGAGAGAGGGGGGGAGACAGAGAGAGGAGTGTGTGACGAGCAGGCAGAGAGAGAGGAGGGGGGAGACAGAGAGAGAGGAGGGGGAGTCAGAGAGAGAGGAGGGGGAGTCAGAGAGAGAGGAGGGGGAGAGGAACAGGCTGAGAGAGAGAGAGGAGGGGAAGACAGAGGAGTAGGTGAGGAACAGGCAGAGAGAGAGAGAGAGGAGGGGGAGTCAGAGAGAGAGGAGTAGGTGAGGAACAGGCAGAGAGAGAGGGGGGAGGGGGGAGACAGAGAGAGCAAGAGGAGTGGGTGAGGAACAGGGAAGTCATAAAAAGCCCTGTGGGCTCCTCCATGACGGCCTGCTCATAAATGTGAAAAACAACAGGAATAGTGAATGTATTTGCCCAGAATAAACCAGTGTGCAGACAAGCTAAGACAGAGCCCACAGCAACACTGCACTCAGTGGCTCTTCAAAACCATTTGACACTTTGTATCACACTCTGCATTTCATCTGTGCACCACTGGCTGTCACTCACACATGCAAGTCAATGTCAAATTGGTGGGTGTAGCAAAATATGGGTTTGAGAGCACGAGAGTGAATGCTATGTTTTACCTTACTGTGTGTGTGTGTGTGTGTGTGTGTGTGTGTGTGTGTGTTTTCTTATTCGCCTATTCATAGTTGAAATCTGCAGAGCTGTGACAGACTGCTGAGAGCGATATGTAGAATCACTGTGTGTGTGTTTGTGGTGTGTGTATGTGTGTGTGTGTGTACGCGCGCGCGTGTGCGTGCGCGCACGCGCGTGTGTGTGTGTGTTCCTGGGTGTCGGGGTACCTGAGGGGTTGATGAAGAGGAGTTGAGGGAATAAGGGTATAATTGGTGGGTATGGTGAAAGTGACTGGCAGGCAGTAAGGAAGGAAGAGACCGTGTGTGTGTTTGTGTGTGTGTGTGTGTGTTTGTGTGTGGAGATGCGGATATGTCTAGACAGCAGACACATGGCTGGGTTAAACACACTGCAATTACACATCCACCTCCAGGTCGCGTGTGTGTGTGCGTGCGTGCTTGTGTATATGTGTGTGTGTGTGTGCGCGTGCGTGTGCACGTGTGTGTGTGTGTGCGTGCACGTGCGTGCATGCGTGTGTGTGTGTGTGTGTGTGTGTGTGTGTGTGTGTGTGTGTGTGTGTGTGTATTGTATCAGTATGTACATGTGGGCATGTGTGTGTGCAGTAGCGCTTCCCTGCCTCTCCTCTCTCCTCTTCTCTCCTCTCTATCCTATCTCTCTCCTCCCATGTCCTCTCTCCCCTCTCTGTCCTGTCCTCTCATCTCTCTCCCTCCCCTCTTCTCTCCTCTCTCTCCCCTCTCCTGCTGATGCCTGCAGTAGATACTGTCGGCCTCATTAGTGTGTGATTGTTCATGATATCTCTGACTGACTCATTTGTCTGTCCTCCATTGTCTCCCTCAATCTCATGTCTTTGTTCCCTTCCCAAGGGTGTCTCTGAGAGTGTGTGTGTGTGTGTGTGTGTGTGTGTGTGGGGGGGGGGGGTTGCTCTGAGGGGAGAGGAGGAGAGGAAGTGGCCTTTACTCCCCCTGATCCACCCCTGGAGCATCCCCCTCCTCCCCTTCCTCCCCTCCATCCACACTTTAGCCTCATCATTATCTGCCCCTGAACCTCTGTACCCTCTAGCCCCGCCCCCCTCTCTATTCCCTCAGCAGTGATTTGAGGAGAAAAAAAGGCATGGGGGGCTTTGTTCCTATTAGATGATGTTCACTCACTCCCTCACACTAGGGGCCCTATCGTCGCAAAAGCGGTAATTTTGTGTTTGCGCTTGTTTTGTGCTCGTTTAACGCCGTGCGCAATGCAAATTGGGGGCGTGCACAAGCGCACGCCTGTTATAATTGTACTGGACGTGCATGGGGGTAGGCGTGCTAGATGCCAAACCAGGCCAGCTAAATGTGGGGACAGATGGCATTCTCCTAACGTCAGCATGCGCGCAATTACTTTGCGGTAAGAGCTTTGAAAAGCACCTTTTAAGCGCATAAATACGCCGCTGCGCTTGAGCGCGCCATCATCTCGCAGCACAGCACAGTGCAGAGGAAGTCATTACGCACGGACGTGCCACGCCAAGACAACAAATTCTGCTGCTAAAATTGGGTAACCAGCAGATTATTCAGTGAGGCAATCAACTACTGTACAATTCACTGAGAAACTTGTATCACATCGCAAAGAGGGGTTAATGGCAAATGAGGAAACTTGGACATTGTAGCCTACTACAATGTCCAAGGCTCGTTGGGGCACCACAGACGATCTGTCGACAAGCTCTCTCTGTCCTCGGCACGGCAGCTCTCACTACTGTTTTGCCGAGTTTTAATTGAGTCCACTCTAAATCCTCCCATCTTTTCTTTTGTCCCCCCCTCCCGTTTCCCCACTGCAAATACGTTCTTTCCAGTCAACAAAAGAACCCTAATTGCATCAAATCACATGTGTTTTTAACAGGTATATGATGTGATGGTGTTGTGAGTTAGGGATAATATATACAGTCAATGGAGATAGGCCTAACCAAATTACACATGGGGAGAATTACAGCGTATATTGCATGCCTCGTGCAAACTGTATTACAGGGACTGCGAGACGGGAATCTGAATGGTTTGATTGATGTAACGCCCAACCATTGCCAGGGAACACCTGTGAATAATTCTGGTGCTTAAGACCGCCCAAATCCCATTTGCGCTGGAATTTTGGGGGCGCAGATGACTTGGCACGCCTCCAATTTGCGTCTACGGCAGGTGCCGTGAACAATTCCGCACCCCCGCTGAGAATTGCATCCCCACCATATTTCGGGGCTGTTTTAACTTAAAGGAGAATTTCGGTTTTTTATACCACGGTCCTTATTTCCAGCCTAAAATATGATGTTTTACTCACCCAAATAACTTTGGTTTCATTCGGATGTCCACAGAAGATTTTGAGCTCAGAGTAGCATCCTCAAACAGGCTATAACGGGCGTAAACGGGGCAAGGTGCATGCGCTCTGTAAATAACACATTTTCTGTCACATCGCGGTTCATTGTGGTTGTTATATAATTATGAGAACATGAATTAGCGATCTAACTAACCTCTTGTGCTCCCGAGTGCCGACAGCCTGCTCTGTTTGCTGTCCGAGTGTCCATCACAGATAACACCTCCCGCTTTATCTCCCGCTGCTGTTTGTTGTTGTCGATATGTGGCCTTATTCCAGACGAGCAGCAATTGAATTGAATCATCCATAATCTTGACATCAGATCATATCTAGGGGTACGGTGGCGCAGTCGGTAGCGCTGTCGCCTCACAGCTAGAAGGTCCTGAGTTCGATTCTCGCCTGGGACGCTGTGGGCGCTGGAGTTGTGACCCCCCCATATCTTCAGTGCCTACTGCCCAGGTGGGCTATCTCGTCGAAAGGGCCTTTCAGTTTGCATGTTCTCCCCGTACTCCCCAGGGGGTTCCTCCGTATATAACCCCCCACTAAAAACATGCAGAAGATGGTCATCCGACCAGTGACGACAACATCTGAAGTTGGTCCCCGGGCGCTGGAAAGAAAAAGCGACCACTGCTCCTGGCCTGTGCCCTGGAGGAAAGGACAAGCCTGGATGGGTCAAATGTAGAGGACAAATTTCACCGGCCACCGTCAGCATGAGTGTGTGTTGTGGCTGCATGCATGTGTTGAAGTGTTCGTGTGACAATAAAAGACGGGCTTGTCCGTCTGAAATCGTGTTTAATCGTGTTTATCTATATGCCAAGCTAGGCTGCTAAGCTAACAACAACATACTGTAACAGACGAGTCAACTCTGACCTGCCCCGGATGGGCTTACAGTGCTTATGTTCTTCTTCTGTGGTTTCTCTCACAGAAGCGCTTCTCACTGCTTCTTCTGAAGCACATCCGGGGCAGGTCAGAGTTGACTCGTCTGTTACAGTATGTTGTTGTTAGCTTAGCAGCCTAGCTTGGCATATAGATACTGCCATAATGAACCGCGATGTGACAGAAAATGTGTTATTTACAGAGCGCATGCACCTTGCCCCGTTTGCGCCCGTTATAGCCTGTTTGAGGATGCTACTCCGAGCTCAAAATCTTCTGTGGACATCCGAATGGACTGAGCAGTCGAAATAAGGACCGTGGTGTAAAAAAACGAAATTATCCTTTAAAAAACAGGGAGGTCACATCTACCTAGACAATTATATAGTTTTTAAACAGTTACGTTTCTGTATAAATCATTACAATATGCTCCCGTGAGGTGGGAATGCGTTTAGCGGCGGCCGGGCGGGGGTGCAAAACTCGGCATAACACCTGGACACTTGCGCCTGGCAAAGCTGGGGTTAAGGCACGCGAACAGGTGTGCAAGCGCAAAAAGGGGATAGCGCCTGTACCAAGATAGGGCCCTAGAGCTCCAATAACGTGACAAAATGATCTTGGCTTGGGTATTCCCCAGATGTTACGTTCTGTTGCTCTGCCACATAGGGCACAGTATGGCTTCTCTGATAGCACAGAGAAACATTTTGTTACTAGATCATAAGAAGGGAAATATTTCAAGTCATATTCTGATTTTGCCATCATTGGAAAATACTGCAAGAAATAATAGAATATGAGGGTTCAAAATATTGTTTAATAGTGCGTGGTGCGCCGGGATTCACATGCAGCACTCTAAAATGCTTGAAAAATGCGAGTACTGAGTGGACAGTAAATAGAACGTTTATTAAGTGCTCTACTGACATTGCCAAGCAACCAAAAACAACTCGGCTGTGGTGCGCTTCCAATTTTTTGGGGATGTTTTTACCTCAGTGTGCTGATGTGGTCACGGTCGAAAAAGAGGAGCACGCACGTCACGACCGCCTCCACCTCGCATCTGCACGTACCTACCATGCGTCCCTCTTGACATGAATGGATTTGCAAAAGACACAGCCTGTGTACCAGCCCTAAGAAGTTATTTAATCTTTTATCAAGTCTTAAAATCTTTCACTTGTCTTCTTACAGTAATTAAAACAAATGAAAGAAAAATATCCCAATCATGTGACAGAGCCACCTTGTTACCAAAGCCAAGCAACTTGTTTCAAGAATCTTTTAGAATCAACTTTATCTTTATACTTTATCTTTATAGAGTACCGCAGGGATGACATATTTTTTTTAGGCTTAACCAGAAATCGCCGCCATTTTGGTTCGTCAGTGGAAAAGTCTATGGGGTTTTAGAATGGGAATTTCACTTGAAGCTGCATTCACCAGAAAAGTTGAAATTTTCTGTGAAACGGAAGGTCAGATCGCGATGCCATTATAGTACTATGTATTTTTGCACCCCGAATCCAACGCCGCCATCCCTGAGTCTCTACGAGTTACAGTTGTGGAGATAGGCTACGTCCGCCCTGCCTGCAGGACTACAGGAGAGAGATAAGCCACTTCTTAACATGCAGTGGAATCCGTATTATAACCAGCTCCTAGCCGGTTGGCCTGCATGTTAAACAACAATTAGCCGGCCTACGCGCACTCCCGCGAGTCCGTATCATATTCATCTCGGTCGCCGGTATAGCATCCGCATAATAGGAAAAGCGGCTGCTGTTTAACTCTGGCAGCTCATGATCCAGATCATCTAGCTATGTGTGAGTGGGCGCGTGGTGGCACTTTACAAACCATTAATGTCCCATCATTATTTTCATGAATGGACGTAGCGTTAGTTACGTGGCTGGATTATTTGGAAGATAGCCAAATTAGGTGAGTAAACAACTAAAAGTTGAATCCCCCATCTGCCAGTTTAAAAATGCAACAAGAGAGATGATAGCCTACTAGAGTTGCGCGATCTTGACCTCAGTCAGATCGTCAATCGCCACCCTTTGACATCGCCAATACATGATGTCATCACGCAAGCACATGGCTATATATTATATGGATGTTAACGTCCATATTAATTAGCTTCAGCTGCGCTCTTGCTGTAGGCTACTTTGCTAACTTAGCATCGATGCTAGCGGGACTTACCCAGCTATCGTCATTGCCTGCTTTTACTGCTGCTTGCTGGTAATAATCCCATCATTCCCATGTCAGAAAAAGTCTCCAGATTTGTCGCTAACGTTAGTCTCTTCTGAAGTTTTCTCGAGTTGGATGCAGCCAAGTCTATTGTGTGAGGCAGCCATTTGAGGCAGGCAGTGTTGTGTGACTGTGTGCGTCCACACTGCGGAGAGGAGAGGAGAGGAGCTGACTGACTGACAGCCTATATCGAGACATAGGCCTAGCCTAACTTTTGTGGGGAGAAATAATTTTAAAACTAGTCAGATATGACTTGAATGCCACTTGTAAAATAAATCACCCACAGTGATTGACGACGGTGCGACTACTATTTTGACTGCGCTTATTTTTGCCACAATGCCACCCCTCGTTATTGCCTGAATGGTTGGAATGGACCCTGTTAAAACAGCATGTTTTTGAATGGAGTTTGGTTAAAGGTTTTTGGTTAAAAATTCGCTAAAGCTGTTTCCTATCACATTTCTTGTTATCGATACATGCTACCGCCATGTATCGATAACTGCCACTGGCAGAAAAAACGGCTCATATCCAGTTGTTTCTAAACAAAGACCCCTCATGTTTAAAAAGGTAAAACCGGAAAATATCCTGCTCGTGCTAGCCAGACATGATCCAGACTTCATGTTTAAAAGCCACTATAGAGGACAGTGGGGGGTTGGGGGTTCCAAGTTACTGACCAAACACTCTATTTCAGTGATTGCTGTCAGAATATAGAGCTATTTAACATGAAAACATCGCTGAATGCAGCTTTAAATGCATCAATTCAGGTCTGCGGTTAACACAAATTTATGGGAACAGGTATTTGGGTTCAGCAGGATACGCTTCACAAACTTTAATCACTTTTATGCCTTTTGAAGCTTTTTCTAAAAATTGCGTTAAAAAGTATACTTCCGGACTCATTCCTGCGGTTCTCTATATGAGTGGAGTTATCTGCCTTTTTTCAAGATATTGCCACTCTGGAAGTGAAACAGCATTAGGAACAAGTATACTAAAATTATCTCACCGCACTAACAGATTGTTTTACTCATTTTAAGAAAGAAAAAAAAGTATTTTACAACTAAATACAAGATGAAATGACTTGTGCTCGCTTCCTTCCCCCCTCTCTGCTCGGCCCAGATGCCCAGTGAGTATGAAGCCAACCCGGAGCTGCTGTTCTACCGGATCACTCACCTCAACCACCGGCAGCAGTACCTGATCTGGTCTGCAGCTGTCACCACTGCAGGCCGGGGGAACATCAGTGATAAGGTCACTGTGGAGCCAGCTTCCAAGGGTGAGTTGTTGTCCCATGTGTGCTTGTTTTCTACAGGTGCACGACAGACAAACCCCGTCTTTATTGATCACAATGCACCAATGCATGCACACACGCATTACACACACACACACACACACACACACACACACACACACACTCTTCTGAAAGTGACATAACCAGACAGTCAAACTTTTAAAAGTAGAACCAGTGGTCTATATTGACGATGACGCTGATAACGTTATTAAAAGCCGACTGCAGCTGTCCAGTCAACACGCTTTCAGAACAGACTTAATTAGGCTACTTCACAACATGGGAATATGCTTTACAAAGAACTGGAATCAAAGGTAAGAAAGCGTTGTGTTAGCTGTAACTTGTAATGCATTATGCTGCCTCTGTGATCCATAAAGTCGATCAGACGAATATTGAAAGTTGCTCTTTAAATAGACTCCTCGGACATAATATTGCCCAAACGCCCATGGTTCACGCCTCATTTCAATCCGGGAGGGGTGGATGCTGTCTAAAAGCAGACTGTGGAGCAGTAATATGGCGGCGCTGCTTGGTTCTGTGTCAAAGTGCAGAGGGGGCCTGATGGTGGATCTTCTTTACACGTCTTTACAGCAATATTGTGGGATCTTTAGTTTCTCTCTCCTCTCTCTCACTCTCCTTCTCCTGCCCCTCTCTCTCTCTCTCTCTTTCTCTCTCTCTCTGAAACTCTGCCTGGTGTTTCCACCCTCTGCCTCTGTGTCTGTTTGACTTCATGCCACAGAGCAGCTCGTGCTATTGATTGAGAGTTCAGAGGGCAGCAGATACACTGCCCCGGGACAGTGACACCATAAGAGGGGGAGGGAGGGGGAGGACAGACAGAGAGAGAGAGTGAGTGAGTGAGTGAGTGAGTGTGTGTGTGTGTGTGTGTGTGCGTCTGTGCGTGCGTGCGTGTGTGTGTGTGTGTGTGTGTGTGTGTGTGTGTGTGTGTGTGTGTGTGTGTAGACAATAGAGAGGCAGAGTGTGAGAAAATGAACAGGGCAGTTTAATCAATAGCCTTCAGATTCAAAGACAGAAAGAAAAAGAGAGAAAGATAGAATGAATAGAGTGCACTTTCCACCATGTTATCCAAAGGGTTGTGCGTGTGTGTGTATGTGTGTGTGTGTGTGTGTGTGTGTGTGTGTGTGCGTGCGTGCGCGCGCGCGTGTGTGTGTGAGAGAGAGAGAGAGTGAGTGAGTGAGTGTGTGTGTGTGTGTGTGCGCGTGTGTGTGTGTGTGTGAGAGAGAGAGCGAGTGTGTGTGTGTGTGTGAGAGAGAGTGAGTGAGTGAGTGTGTGTATGTATGTGTGTGTGTGTGTGTGTGTGTGTGTGTGTGTGTGTGTGTGCGTGCGCGTCAGCTGATCGGCAGCTGTAAAAGGCAGTGTCCTCCAGGCTCGTCCACTCAATACTTCATTCAACCTTAACATGAGTGCACTAGAGCGCTAGCATTAGGATGCCAAGCTTGAGAAAGAAAGAGAGATGGGGGCGGGGGGGGGGGGGGTGGGGGGGGGGGGGGGGGGGGGGGGGGGGGGGGGGGGGGGGGAGGAAGAGGGGAGAGAGAGGGAGAGAGAGGGAGGGGGGTATTATGTGCCTGTTTTGGCTGGATATTTTTTCATATTCTTTCTGCTCATCATTCTTTATCCCATCTTATTCATACTAGCTGAATACCTGTCCCTGTGTGACTGCCATTTAGTGTAACTAAGTTGGCATGCAGCCTTTTTCATAGTCCACTTCACTGGCTGATTACAACCCCGCTCAACTGTGTGCTGCTCCAGAGTTCACTGGCTGATTACAACTTTGCTCACCTGTGGGCTCCTCCACTCTGGAGCAGCTGTGGGCTCCTCCACTCTGGATCTCTCCATGGTGCTGAACCTGTCTTCAGTCATTTTGACCACTAATTAGCCATTTTTGCCCATTTAGTTGGCCCTAATGACATAATTTAAAAAATCCATAGGATAATCCATAGGATTATAGGATTACTAGAAATCTTCTAGGGTGCAGAGGATGTGCCATGGGTGCACTTTTTTTGTGGCTGTGACCAAATCCATGTGTTTCTCTTCGCTCGCTCAGCCGGAGTTTCTGTGGCTTGAGCCGATTTCGTGTCATCAGTGATGTCACTCTGTCTATGTGAGCAAGTGTGATGTCATCAGTGATGTCACTCAAGCAATTGTGTGCCGCGGAGCAGAACTGCGAAGCGAAACCGGGCCATAGTAGTAAGATTTCCTAGATTGTGTTGCAGATTTATACATTGCACATTTCATTTTTTTAAGCAAATAATTTTCTTTGCTTTTCTTTTTTCTTTTCTTTTATCTTCCTTTCTTTTCTCAAAAGAATTCCAAATGGAAAATAGATAACTGTATACATCACTTTTACACCATCATATGCCTGTATTGATTAAAATGTCACTGGGTATGAAAGGTTATTTGACAATAGCAGAATTAACTGGTTGGTCGATATTACTGTAATTAGGATATTGTCCTTTGTAGGTGTTATAACTTGTTTGCTTGTTAATGCCAACGTCTTTCATTTTCTGTATCTCAATACGCCCGTCATCGTCTCCCTTCCTCTCTCCATCCTGCATCAGCCCCAGCTAAGATCCTGTCTTTTGGAGGAACGGTGACCACTCCATGGATGAAGGAGGTGCGACTGCCCTGTAGCTCGGTTGGAGAAGCTACACCTACCATCAAATGGACCAAAGACAGGTGAGAACGCCACAGAAGTCTAAAAAAAAGGCTAATGTACGTGCCTGTATGTTTCCTTTGATACCATTAAGAATTAGAATTGCCTTCATACAATGCAGAGAATGATTTCTTTGTTGTTAATCAAGTGAGACTCACTGAGATGTCTTTAGTATTTATGGTTGCCTACAGTGGTTGTATTCACATGTAGTGTTTGTTTTAAAAAAATATGTGAAAGTGACATACAGTAAGTACAGAATTGCGGTATAACACTGTGGTGGCACAGTGTTGTTATAACACGGTAACAGCAAAGTGATGTGGTGGCACAGTGTTGTTATAACTAAGACAATTACCCAAAAGAATATCGAATGACTGTGTTGACTTGCATGTGTTGACTTATCCACCACAGTTAGGAAATCAGGTTGGGTTAGTGAGCTATATCCTGCTATGCCGATGCAAAGCGTACTGGCCTCAGGTTGGTTGTGTGGCAGAAGTCAGATAAGAATCACACTTCCTGGTGTACCAGGGACACACTGTATTTTCCTAATGCAGGCTGTTAATACTATGTGTGGTCTAACTATGCAATACTGCAGTTCCCCTATAAACTGCACACGGCAAAGAGAGTTACATAGTGCAACAAACAATGCATTAACAAAGAGCTCCTACAGCAGTGCCCTTCCAAAGCACCTCATAACAACACACACAAGCATACATGTTTGAACTACAAGGTACATTCTAATATTGAGGACATTCTCCTTTTATTTTAATATATTTAGGTGAATGCAAAGAAATAGTGCCATTTTTGCCAAATACCATAAAATAACCTTATGCACTTCATGACTTCTTATTGAGTGACAATGATCTTTGGGTATTGCCTATATAGTAAATGTCCCCCTATCTTTAACATAATGTACAGTAGGAGTCTTATGCTAGGTTTTGCTCTCCCCCCCCCCCCCCCCACTCCTCTCAATAGCTGTGTTTCCATTACAGTTTTTCGCAAAATAATTGCGATATTTCTACAACTTCGACAATGTACAATTGCGACTTGTAGGCGTTTCCATTGAAGTTGAGTTTGAGTGACGGCACACACACTTGAACGCAATTCCCCGTTGCAGCAGCTGCCAGTGATTACGCATGGGGATCTGCCCCAAATCCCGTCCCCTGCATGCTCAAATCCAACCAATGGTCAATGCAAATCACCACATGAAGTTACAACGCATATAAACAAGCCTGATTATCAATTCAAAAGAAAATGAGTGTCAACATATTGTTGGCTGCAGTGAATGCAGTGAGCGCGAGAGGCAGAGGAAAAAAGGTAGCCTACAACTGCGCGCACACAGACAGGCAGCCTGACAGGCACACTCGTCTTTCTGCTAGGTAGCGTTGCTTAAAAGTTTTCCACTTGCTGCGGAGGTTTTGCCACGGTTTTTCGAACCCTTTCTCCCTCATTTTCTTTTCATTTTCCGCTCCTTTTCCAAAGGAGAAGATGGGTCACATCATGACATGCAAATGCGAAAAATGCGTTTCCATTACACTTTTGCGATAAACTGCTATATCGACACGTCTGAAAAACCACCTCATGAGAGCGCAAAAACTTTTTGCGATATTTGGGAGGTTTTTCGAAATGTACGTGTTTCCATTACCCAATTTCTGTTGCGATATTTAGATTTTGCGCATTTCTGAGGGTAATGGAAACACGACTTATGTCTCTCTCTCTCTCTCTCTCTGGACATTCTCTGTCAGTGAGGACACAGCCATCCCAGTGTCTCTAGATGGCCAGCGTCTCATCCTGGCCAATGGGACACTAGTGCTGCGCTCTGTCAAAGCTGAAGACTCTGGTTACTACACCTGCACAGCCACCAACACACTGGGCTTTGACACCATCATAGTCAACCTTCTGGTGCAAGGTAGGAAAACACTCACTCACTGTCACAATCCACACAGTCGCACACAAATCTGACAGCAAACAGAGGAAAGTGAGAAGTGACAGCATAGCTGCTGGGGTTCCCCGTCATTATGTTTCAGGCTATAAGCAGAGTTTTGCTAAGTCCACTCAAATACCACTTTGCCCCAATTATACACATGTTGTTCATACTGAAGATTTTATCAATACTACTTACCTTTGTTTGCAATATTGAGCAAATCCTTTATTTTTCCTCCCAAAAATGATGTATAGC
>NC_139642.1:50939798-51017298 GCF_964638095.1 Poromitra crassiceps | reverse complement strand
CACCACAGACGTGTTCCTGGCGGAGCTGCGTGAGGCCACCTGGTACGAGCTGAAGATGAAGGCCTGTAACAGCGCTGGCTGTGGAAACCAGAGCTCCCAGTTTGCTACACTGGACTATGACGGCAGTGAGTAGAAGAATGTTCTGCTAGGCATCCCAAATAGATGAACCATAGAGTTAAATGATGTTTGTTGGCTGCAGTATCTCAACACTACTCTTCATGGGTATGGACAGGTACTATCCCACCAATCAAATCCCCCCTGGAGAAGAATGACGACGTGAAGAAGCTGTTTTCTATTGGCTGTCCCGTGATCTTGGTCACCCTGGGCGTGGCGCTGCTCTTCATCATCCGCAAGAAACGCAAAGAGAAGAGGCTGAAGAGACTGAGAGGTGAGAGCAGGAAGGGGAGGACTAAGAGAGAAGGAGAGGCGAACAGAGTTAGAAATGAAGAAGCTAGAAGAGGAATGCAGTCTTGCAGAGAGAAATTCATTCGTAAAGTTCTGAAAGATTTGTTTTACAAATGGTGTGTGTGTTCTGTACCCTCTCTAGATGCCAAAAGCTTGGCTGAGATGCTGATCAGGTAAGACTGCTTCTCCCCGCTCCTAATTAGGCTGGAAGTCAAAATACGCTTCACCCATTCACATTTTGCACTTTCTCAAATCCATGAACGTGTGTTTGTTTTGTTTGTTTGTTTGTTCGTTTGTGTGTGTGTGTGTGTGTGTGTGTGTGTGTGTGTGTGTGTGTGTGTGTGTGTGTGTGTGTGTGTGTGTGTGTGTGTGTGTGTGTGTGTACGTGTACGTGTGTACGTGTGCACCTTTTGTATCCCTGGAGCAGTAAGAACAACCGCAGCTTCGACACCCCAGTGAAGGGTCCTCCTCAGGGTCCACGGCTACACATCGACATTCCCAGAGTCCAGCTGCTAATTGAGGACAAAGAAGGCATCAAGCAGATCGGTGAGAGAGAGAAAGATATCATAAGGAGAGAGACTCTAGTGTAACACCTATATTCATTCATATTCAGTATTCACAGTTATATTTACTGTATATTTGCAAGCTGCAATAGCTGCTTTCCTGAACATATATTCACACTTTCTCTAATAGGTGACGACAAAGCCACTATCCCTGTGACGGACACAGAGTTCAACCAAACAGGAAACCCTCAGAGCTTCTGCACGGGCGTGTCCGTCCATCACCCCGCCCTCATCCAGAACACCGGCCCTTTGATTGACATGTCAGACATCAGACCAGGAACCAGTAAGTGTTCTATATCATATAGTATAGCCATGCAGCCTACAATACAACACAATGAGATCTACAGTACATAATAGTCTACATGTAGATCTCATTGTGTTGTATCATTCTATGAATAATCTAACCAGATTAAATAAATACATATAAATGTGGAGTATTAAGGGAAGTCGCATAACTTCAAAACCATTCTAATGCTTTAATCAAGGAGTAGTGTGTGCATGTAAAATTACACATTGTTATTGCATAACTTTCTATTGAGGCAGTTATATAAAGTTTGTCATTAGCCATCACACTCTCCAAACTGCATCAACATGTTATTGCTTATTTGGGTTAGGGTTAGGGTTAGAGAGGGTTAGGGTTAGAGGGGGTTAAGGTTAGGGGAAGCTACACTATTGGCACACATGGGCCTGTAGGACCAAGTGATACTGAACCAGGAGGCATCCTGTTTTATTTACCTGATCTACTGAAATCCACTGTGGATTAGAATGTGAAGATGGGCCTGAAACTCGACACATGCGCACCATCATTGTAACAAACATCCTCTTTAATTCGATGTCTCCGTCCATTCACCGCCAGACCCCGTATCAAGGAAGAGTGTTAAGTCAGCCCACAGCATCCGGAACCGCTACTCCAGTCAATGGACGCTGACCAAGTGCCAGGCCTCCACCCCGGCCCGGACGCTCACTTCAGACTGGCGCACCGTCGGCTCCCAGCATGGCATCACCGTCACCGAGAGTGACAGCTACAGTGCCAGCCTATCACAGGACACAGGTACAGTGCCAGCCTATCACAGGACACAGCTACAGTGCCAGCCTATCACAGGACACAGCTACAGTGCCAGCCTATCACAGGACACAGGTTGGCACATGGATGAGATGACGGCCGTTAACATGCACTTACAGCCATGCACCTATATGAGAGAACACTATTACTGTACTCCAATGAACGCTATTACTCCAGTTTGGAAGGAAATGTTGATTAACTCTTAATCACTCTAACCAGTCCATATAATCTACTATCTACTGTTTGCAATACACACTAAGCATTTGTAAAACTGGAGAAAATGTCCTTACTTCTTTTCCCTTCCTTCGTCCTCCCTAGATAAGGGCCGTAACAGCATGGTGTCGACAGAGAGTGCCTCCTCCACCTATGAAGAGTTGGCCAGGGCCTATGAACATGCCAAGCTGGAGGAGCACCTGCAGCATGCCAAGTTTGAGATCACAGAGTGCTTCATTTCTGACAGCTCGTCTGACCAGATGACCACGGGGACCAATGACAACGCAGACAGCATGACCTCCATGAGCACACCATCAGAGCCGGGGATCTGCCGTTTCACTGCGTCACCGCCCAAACCCCAGGACTATGACCGTGGCAAGAATGTAGCCGTACCCATCCCACACCGTGCCAAGAGTGAGTGGTTGCTAGAAAGCATGATGATGGATTTATAATAGGTCTAAAACTATTTATTTGTTATTGTATTTTTGGCAGTTCCTTTGAATTTGACTTTCCTCCTCTTCGACTACAGGTGACTACTGCAACCTACCACTCTACATGAAGACAGATCCTTTCTTCCGAAAGCAATCGGAGCATCATGACCCGTGCCCAGTGGTTCCACCACGTGAAGCCTCCATTCGTGGCCTGGCCCAGCGGGCATACCACACCCAGGGCCGCCATGTGACTATGGACTCTGCAAAGCAGCAGGCCCTAACCATGGGCCACTCTGGCCTGGCCAGCCTAACCTCCTCTGGGGCCTCCTCTGGAGGAGCAACAGGGGGCGGTGGGCCGTGTGGAGCTAGTGGGAGTGGAGGGGCTTCTGCTAGCTCCAGCAGCTCCACACTGCCCCAGAGGACTCTCACCATGCCTGGCTCCTCTGCCTCAGCTGCCCAGAGCGCAGCCGCAGCTGCTGCTGCTACTGCCGCCGCTGCTGCTGCTGGGGCATCGTCCTCCTCTGGTGGAGGTGGGGCAGTAGGGGCCACAGGAGGGACCCCGGGAGGTGCCTCCTCATCCTCCTCCAAGATGGGGGGATCCAGAGACTCTCTTCTGGAGAGCAGCTCCTCGGGCCTAGGCAGACTGCAGAAGCAGAGGGAGGGACGGGATGGAAGGGATGGAGGGGCTGGGGCCTACTCCAAGTCCTACACACTGGTGTAGCCTGCCATCACTGGGCCTGTCACCGTAACTCTTACTAGAATGCTGGTGGAGCCAGCACTTGCCTGGAGCCTCTAGGGTGGGGGCGAGGAACATACACATGCACAGCTGACCCGACAACGCCTGCACTGTGCCAGGCTGCAGGGGGCTGGCCGGAGCCCCCATCCACAATACTGTACGAGGGGTCGAAATTGGGTCTTCACAGCACAGGGGTTTGCCTTCTTTCTGCCTGATTTACTTTCTATTATTATTGTGTCATCTTTCTCTAGCTCTTCTGTCACCACCCTGGAAATCACTTTGCCAAACCATCAATGATCTATCCTTTCACCTCATTTTCTCTCTTGATTTTCTCTCTTTCACTCTCATCTTCTGGTAAAGACACGGTACTTAACTTATGCACACAAAATGCTTTCCACGTGCACCTGTTTTCTGGAATCAAGACCGTCATGGTTTGAACCAAGTTGCTTGAGTTTCACACAGACCCGTGTCGATGTTTTTAGACTTTCCAAAGTGTTTCTTTTCTGCTCTCTGATGTAAGCAGAGCTCATATCACAGCATATTGCCATAGCAGGATGCATTTGTACTGTATGCATAAAGCACCAGTCTTGGTGTCACACTAGCTGTGAGAGGTCATTCTGTCACGGACACTGGTGTCACACTGGCTGTGAGAGGTCATTCTGTCACGGACACTGTAGAGACCGGGGGTTTACACAGCATAGTGCTCTTCATTGATGCTTTTGTAAACGGACTCAAAACAGAGGGAGAAGGTCAACAAAAAAAGACCCAAGCATCATCTTCAAGTGAAAGATGAATCCAAACTTCTTCTTTTTCCCCATGCTTCAGTTTTCTGTTTATTTTTGGATGTTGGAAATATAATCTCATGTGCACTAAGAAAAGGTTAGAAATGGATCCACATAACAGAACCTTCACAAGCCTGCGTGTGTGTGCGTGTGGCTGTATATGTGTAAATATATATGTATACATGTGGCAGGCACACACCAATAGTGGACCTTTTTAAAATCAATCTGTATGCTGACTCCTCGAGCAGACACCTGTCTGCCTGCGTCTCTCCCCCCCCCCCCCCCACAGACACCTGTCTGCCTGCGTCTCTCCCCCCCCCCCCCCCCCCCCCCACAGACACCTGTCTGCCTGCGTCTCCCCCCCCCCCACAGACACCTGTCTGCCTGCGTCTCCCCCCCCCCACAGACACCTGTCTGCCTGCGTCTTCCCCCCCCCCACAGACACCTGTGCCTGCGTCTCCCCCCCCCACAGACACCTGTCTGCCTACGTCTCCCCCCCCCCACAGACACCTGTTTGCCTGCGTCCCCCCCCCTACAGACACCTTTCTGCCTGCGCCCCCCCCCCCCCCCACAGACACCTGTCTGCCTGCATCTCCCCCCCCCCCCACAGACACCTGTCTGCCTGCATCTCCCCCCCACAGACACCTGTCTGCCTGCGTCTCCCCCCCCCCCACAGACACCTGTCTGCCTGCGTCCCCCCCCCCCCACAGACACCTGTCTGCCTACGTTTCCCCCCCCCACAGACACCTGTTTGCCTGCGTCCCCCCCCCCCCCACAGACACCTGTCTGCCTGCGTCTCCCCCCCCCCCCCACAGACACCTGTCTGCCTGCGTCCCCCCCCTACAGACACCTGTCTGCCTCCGTCCCCCCCACAGACACCTGTCTGCCTGCGTCCCCCCCCCCCCCCTACAGACACCTGTCTGCCTGCGTCCCCCCCCCCGCCCCCCACAGACACCTGTCTGCCTGCGTCCCCCCCCCCCGCCCCCTACAGACACCTGTCTGCCTGCATCTCCCCCCCCCCCCTACAGACACCTGTCTGCCTGCTTCCCCCCCCGTCCCCCCCACAGACACCTGTCTGCCTGCGTCTCCCCCCCCCCCCCTACAGACACCTGTCTGCCTGCGTCCCCCCCTCCCCACAGACACCTGTCTGCCTGCGTCTCCCCCCCCACAGACACCTGTCTGCCTGCGTCTCCCCCCCACAGACACCTGTCTGCCTGCGTCCCCCCCCCCCCCCCACAGACACCTGTCTGCCTGCGTCCCCCCCCCCCCCCCCACAGACACCTGTCTGCCTTCGTCCTCCCCACCCTTTCTCTCTCTCTCTCTGTCCCTCCGTCCCTCCATCCTCACAATGAAGAAGGAGGAAACTCTCTCATTGTTCATTATGGTGCCACAATAGCATTATACTTTCTTTGACTCATACCTGACCCTGCTTTATCCCTTACTACTCTTCCCCCCTTCACTCCTACCCCACTCATTCCCCCATCCTCTCCATACAGCCTCACTGTGACCTACTGCTAGCACACTCCGCTAGACAGACAAGATCTAACATGCACAGACAGGTAGAAATGCTATTTGATGTTCAATGACGAGCTGAATGGAAAGACGCGTACAGCACATTTCATATGGCTATAGAGGAAAAACTCTTATTTGTATGAAGTGATTTTTGAACTGAATTCCCGAACAGATAAAGACATTGAGGTGAGGTCCTATAGACAGATAGATCAAAGTCTGAAGAGAATTTGCAGTTGTGTTGGGGATCAGGGAGGGCTTACATAGGAGAGAGAAACAAAGTGGTCTCAAAAACTAATGATGTGTTTTCAAGTCCCTCCACCTTGCTGAAATTGATTTTAGCTTTATGCATGGTACTGTATCTGTTAACCTTTAAGTTTTGTTTTCTTTCCATTCTTCTCCCAAAGCTTAATCCCATAACAAAGAACGTTCCAAAAAGAGTTGCTCCAAATGTTTTGCCGCGGTAAAACGTAACATCAGGGCTCTCGCAATAGAAAAAAGAAAAAGATATGATATATATGTTTGTTTTCAAAAGTATGTACATATATATTTCTATTCAAATATATAGCAAATATATGAATATTGAAAAAAGCAGATAAATATAAAGCCGTTCTAATTGAAAATATAGTATATAAAAGATCACAAGACAATCGCTCGGAGTGAAAAACTGCAAGAAGGAAGGAGGAAAGGAAAAGGGAAGCTCACGATGTAAACGGGTAGCACGACCAAGGACGAGAGATCTCCGAGAGGAAGGAAAGCGTGTGAAAGACAGCTAGTTGTGAGGAATGATACAAGGACCCCTTGTGATATTATAGATGTTCCAGCTGCATGGCCTATGCAGGAGGTAGCAGCTGAGCGGACAAGCACAGTAAAGTCAAATTATAGTATGAGATTGTGTCATTGGTTTAAGTGTGGTCTATGGCTCAGTGCAGCAAGTGTGGTGTTGAAACAGAAAAGAGTCAAACAGGACAGCCTATAAAAGTAAGTGAGCCTAATGTAAAGTGTTGTATTGTACCTTCCAAAGGTGTGTTCACAAACTCAATGCCGTTACCCGACTATATTTAATGAAGGCAGACAGACAAGTAGACCAAGGGACAACTATTTCTGTTTCTTATCTGTCATAGCAGGTGCCTCCCCAAACTCCAGGCCTGCAAGCCAATGAATGCACACATACCGTACAGTAAAGATTCTAACTGTTCATAAATGTATTTGTGTCCCTGTCCCGTTACAAACGGGACAGGATGTGGAGTATCTGCAGAGAGAAGATAATTTTGCTTTCTGTTGTTATGGTACTGATGCCTTTCATTTTGGCTTTTACTTTTCAGGTTATGCAAATTTCAGCTTTTTGTTTTTCTCAGAAATACACTCGTGTCACAAAGACGGGGCAGGCCTGTTTACGCAACGAAGAACAGGGACTCCCTAACTCCAGTTGTATGGCTATTGGATGGAGTCATGAAACAAGCTCCTGCCCTACTGTACCTGCTTTCCCAGTTTTTTTTTGCTGAAGTTGCTTCTAAAACAGATCTACAGTCAGTTTGCTCAACCTGTCCTGGGCCCTATCGCAGGAAAACTCCACCCTTGGATGCTCGTACACTGTTATGTAGCCTATCATCAATCTGTTGTATCCACTTCATTCTTTCAGTTTAATGTGAAAATGAATAGGAGTTTAAAAGTATTGCCTTTTACTGCGTTCAATGCTAATATTAACTATTTTTTGCTTTCAGGGGTTCCTCTCTTATGCATTTCTGTATTTGTTGAGGTGGATTCTGATGCTGCAATGGGGGGGAAACTGTAAATGCTAGCCATTAGCATGGCAGCATTTTGTGGCTTTGTGAATTGAGAATAAGGCGACATCCGCATCATGGTTGTTTTTGATGTTGCTAAACATTTTTTGAGAATTCAGTAACACATTCAAATATGTAATAACTGTCATATGCCATTTCTATTATCTCATCCATTTTAAGAACAAAATGATTGGCAAGTGGGATCCAAAAATCTTATTCATTTTCACCATAAGTGAAGAGAAAAAAGAAAAAAAAATATCTGTCTAGACTTGTGAGGACAATAATTCTGCTAGGTTTACATTCAGTGTAGTGTTTTAGGGTGGATTTTTCCTTAAGTAGGAAAATAATCTTTCAAACTGACTCATAATCTGTCTGTAAAGCCAACTTCACATGTACTACTACCCTAACCTTTGCCATATCTATTCAACCAATCAGATTGTCCCCTTTCACTGTATCCCTTGCCCCCTATACAGCATAATTTCTACTCCACAATAGAAGACTTGTGTACATAGGAAAGTGTTTTGTATAAATGAGTACTATTTTCGACATCTTCAGAAGAAACCAGGGCACAATGTAAACTTTGAATTGAAGTTATTGTAATGAAACAGAAGAGGATTAAAAGAAAAACTATAGAATTATATGGACACTGCTTTATATCTTGATTTATGGACCAGTTGAAACATGCCAGAGTGAACCATGCATCGTTTTGACAATATAGGTTTCTTCTTTTAGTTTTCTTTTTACTTTTCGTTGCTTTATTTAGAGTTTGACTCCCCCCGCCCCCCCACTTTTAATTTTAATTTTATTTATTTATTTTAATTGTTTTGGAGGACAGCGGCATTGCATGCTCTGAATATTTTGCAGGTTAAAAGAAAAGGGAACGGAGAATTAAAAAATTTAAAAAGGGGGTTAATTAAAACATTTTGAAAATGCAGAGGATGTTCCTTAAACTTTTATGGGGAAACATTGCTTCAATTTGCAATTGCTTGTGTTTAACTCTACATTTTCTTTTCTATGAAAACAAACAAAAACAGAAAAAGAGTACTCCAACACCTTGTGCAATAAAGCTATCTTTTTATGAACCGTGAGTATCTTGTTCATTCCGCTCTGGAACCCTGGACTGTAGGTTAACTGTGTAAGCGCTTCCAGTAGTTTTCATTCATTTATTCATTGGTCACTTTTTAGCCAATATCCAGAGATGGGAAGTAACTAAGTGCAAATACTTCATTACTGTACTTGAGTAGGATTTTCAGGTATCTGGATCTGGACTTTACAGAGTATTTATTTTTCTGACCAATTTTTACTTTTACTCCCTAAAATTTAACACAAATATCTGTACTTTCTACTCCTTAATTACATTCTCAAAACAGGCTAGTTACTTTATTTGTAATGCACGACAGACAAAGTGTAACGTTTGTCTCTCTCGTCTCTCGCTCTCCCAGCTTTTACGCATTATGTGCACCTTTTTCGTGGAAAAACCATATCACAAACTGACAACTACTAACAATCACAGTTATAATGCCTGAAGCTCTAAAGGAAACGTCTGGAATTGCTGAACTATCTTCTGATCCAAAGTCATACACCTTGTCCATTAGGCCAGCCAGGTGGTTTGGTTGCTAACTTCTTATTTATTTGCCACTAGAAAAAGGTTTTTAATTTGTTAAGTGTCTAAAAGCCCATCATAAAACAGTTCTGCACATCAACTACACCCTTGAAACATCTTCCTCTGGGTCCTTAGACTTTGATGGGTGTGCCACTTGCCAAGGCTTGAAGTGTAACCAGCAGTCCCTCAGTTTAGCACATGGTCTTTGGAGCTGGAATAGCTTTGGCAGTGGACATGGATCAGAGGAATCAGCAGCAAGATGAGAAACATAACGAGATCCAAACTGGAGCCAAAACCATCAGAGTAGAAACAGCTGACAGAAGCTCACAGATGGAACAGAGCTTTTCTCGTTATGCCCTCTGAACGGCCTGTTCACCACACACCACTCCCTGACTTGAGGAAACCTGTTTGGTGGCCTCACACAGATCAATCAGCATCCAGATCTACTGGATCCCAGCCGATTTAGTACCTGAAAAGATCTGGTCCAGGTGACATATCAAAGACTGCAGGATACCGTGCGTCCTGGTGGCTCACCTGGTAGCACATACGACGGAGACTCTGGTCCGAATCCGACCCTGAGGTCCTTTGCTGCATGTCATCCCCTCTCTCTCTATCCTCACCTTTCCTGTCTGCCTACTGTCCTATCTAAATAAAGGCAGAAATGCCCCCCCAAAAAAGAATCTTAAAAAATTAAATACTGCAGGATATTTACAGAAGATTCTCAGGCTCTTAAGTCCGGTAAAGACCTTCCTAATTTAATTAGGCTAATTATGAAGCGCAACTTTCTTTTTCAAATCACACGCTCATATTCCTCTCTTATCTCCTTCTCGTCAGACCTACTTCAACAGTCACAGATCAAGGTTTAAAGCTACAATATGAAAGTATTGTAAGAGGAAGTGGGCTATAGCTCATTCAGATAAACGAGGATGTTGTGTGATCTTCAAAGGTTGTTTGTTCAATCCCAGCCTCAGGCAGCGCCAGTGATGCTATTTTTATCATCATCAGTAGTTTGAACACTGATAGAAATAAGCTGATGTAGGAGTTTAGTCAGTCTCTGACTCTAGCTCAGTCAGATAAACAGCTGCTCACTCGTTCAATTCCAACCTATCTCACTCACTCTTTATGCTCTGTGTTGTTTTCAGTGTGAACATAGAATTCAGAAGTTGACCACCGAACAGCTCGTAGCTCAGCAGGCTGAGTAGTTGCGTCTGTGTTGCTACCTGACAGGTGGACTATTGGTTCGATTCCCGATGGAGGAGACATATTACAGCACCACCCTGTCTTTAACACCAAGCTGTTTACGCCTAGTGGCCGGCTTTAATATCCTAAAATTAATTAGAAGTGTAATAAAAACTAAAACAAGATTGTTACACCTACAGAATGTCCACTTGTATTCTAATACAAATAACTTTGCTGCCTAAAAAATGCAGATGAAAGTTCAGTCTGTGCACATGCCAGGTTAGAACTCACAACCTCTCCCTCTGAAGGCAGCTGACATAGACAGTGAACCACAAAGGCACTGCCACTGATGCAGTATTTCTCTCTGTATGACTTTTGAAGTGCCTGGCTATAGGTCCAAATCTGGAAAAGGCTACTGTATATTTGAGCTTTTAGTCAATTTAGAAATAGTTAAGTAGACTGTTATGGCAACAGATTAATTTCTGGACTTCTAAACATCAATTTAGACTCTAGATCACCTTTCTAAATTGATTAAAAGCAACAATACAGTATAGCAATTTCCTGGTTTCACCTGAAGGTAGCCTGGCTTTCCTTTGAGTGAGCGACATAGAGAAACAGTGAGAGAGAGAGAGAGAGAACAGAATTAGGCAAAAATCCCACTGTAAAAAGTTTGACCTGTCTGGTTTTAAAAATGTTACATTTCAGCTGTCAATCAACATAAAGCTAGTGTGTGTGCGTGTGTGTGTGTGTGTGTGTGTGTGTGTGTGGGGGGGGGGGGGTCATAAAGTCTCAGAAATGGCAAGAGATTAATTTCTGGACTTGCAAACATCAATTTAGACTCTAGATCACCTTTCTAAATTGATTAAAAGCAACAATATAGTATAACAATTTCCTGGTTTCACCTGAAGGTAGCCTGGCTTTCCTTTGAGTGAGCGACATAGAGAAACACAGAGAGAGAGAGAGAGAGAGAGAGAGAGAACAGAATTAGGCAAACATCCCACTGTAAAAGGTTTGACCTGTCTGGTTTTAAAAATGTTACATTTCAGCTGTCAATCAACATAAAGCTAGTGTGTGTGTGTGTGTGTGTGTGTGTGGGGGGGGGGGGGGGTGAGGAGTTCATAAAGTCTCAGAAATGGCAAGAGATTCATTTCTGGACTTCCAAACATCAATTTAGACTCTAGATCACCTTTCTAAATTGATTAAAAGCAACAATACAGTATAACAATTTCCTGGTTTCACCTGAAGGTAGCCTGGATTTCCTTTGAGTGAACGACATAGAGAAACAGTGAGAGAGAGAGAGAGAATGGAGTTTGGCAAAAATCCCGCTGTAAAAAGTTTGACCGGTCTGGTTTTAAAAATGTTACATTTCAGCTGTCAATCAACATAAAGCTAATGTGTGTGTGTGTGTGTGTGTGTGTGTGTGTGTGTGTGTGTGTGTGTGTGTGTGTGTGTGTGTGTGTGTGTGTGTGTTAATTTCAGACATTTTATCTTTTATTGACAGACGTATCATAAGAGAAAGACACAGAGGTGTGGAAGAGAGAGAGAGAGAGAGAGAGAGAGACTGAAGCTTACCTCATCTGATGTTAATTTTTAAATAATTGCTTTATTGAATAGCCAATCAGTATCCTCCAACAACGTGTTAGAGGTTTGAACTAAGGGTGGAGCTGAATCCGGTATTCAGAAAAGCACACATATGTGGGTATTTACAAATATTGTATTTATTTCAAACAAATATTTATGCAATTACTTGTTTCCTATGCCATGTCTGTGTGTCATGGATGTGTAAATACCCTGAGTATTATGGGTCTGTCTGTGTGGCTGAGGGGTGAGTGCAGTTGTCTCTGTTCTATAGACCAGGGATTAAAACCCGCTGTGGGTATATTTTATTGAAGAACATTTATGTTAACACTTTTATATACTCAAATTAATTAGAAGTGTAATAAAAACTAAAAGAAGATTGTTATTACGCCTACTTCAAATTTTATTCAAATACAAACAACTTTACTGCCTTAACAAACGGATAAAAGGTGAATCTGTACACATCCCAGGTTAGAACTAACAACCTCTCCCTCTTAAGGCAGCTGACATACACAGTGAGTCACCAAGACACTGTCACTGATGCTGTATTTCTCACTATATGACTTGTAAAGTGCCTGGCTATAGGTCAACATCTGGAAGGGGCTATATTTTAGCTTTTATTAGTCAATTTAGAGATAGTTAAGTAGACTTGGTTATGGCAAGAGATTAATTTCTGGACTTCCAAACATCAATTTAGACTCTAGATCTGTGGTTCGCAAACTGTTTCACGTGAAGGACCCCTAAACTCACACAAATTAGACCACGACCCCCATTTGATTAAGACTTTGTCCCAGGGTCAACATCTGATATGGTTTTTGCTTTTAGATGTTTTATTACAGAAAGTGTATGAGACCCATGAGCAAAATAGTCATACATTCTGTCATTGCGTTACTATAGATGGAATTATAGTGAAAATAAATGCTGGGGACCCCCTGCAACCCCTTCTAGGACCCCTGGGGGTCCCCAGACCCCACTTTGAGAACCACTGTCATAGACAGATCAGATCCTAGACTGAGTCTAGATCTATTTTGCAGGTTCGTCAAGTTTTACGCTTTGCAGCCGCACTGCGCATACGACACAAGACACAAAACCAACTCCCCATATCAGTAAAACCTTCAGCTGTCTGTGGTTTTGTGACTCATAACCCTTTGCTCAAATCTCAGCAGAGGTCAAAGGTGGCTGAGACCTCAAAACTGCAAACCAACTCTCTGTGCCCCCAGGTCAGACTTCTTAAGAGAGGTTTTCTCAGGGCTTTTCACTGTTTCCTCTTGCTGTTGCCATTCAAAACTGACTGAGGCTCGAACCCACAACCTCAAAAACAACTGAGGCCTCGACACTGCTGGGCAGCAAGCCAAGCCTCTGCGCCACCAAGTCCGAGCCCTTAAGACAGGTTTTCTCAGGGCTTTTCACCGTTTCCTCTTGCTGTTGCCATTCAAAACTGACTCGAAACCTAACCTGACGCTGCCAGATGGACGGTATAGCTCCACATACAGTACGTTTCACTAAACCAGTCGATCTGGGAATGCAGTAACCAGACCCGCTGACGGAGGCGGGCACTTTTTCCAAGCTACTTGGCAGGTGATTGGATGACCCATCTGTCTATCACTGCTGGTGGGTGTTAACTACAACCAATCAGATCGCCGAAGGTGCCTGTGCCTGATCTCCGTGGTATTCATTTAGGCTCGTTTGAGATGACTGCCGCCTCGCCTGGAAAGCAGACGAGAGCAGGCGAGCACAGTCAGGCGAGGCGTCAACAAGTCGAACACCCCCGACCATAGACATATATAAGGCTAGATGGCTTAAGGCGGAGTCACCAGCGTCGTTGAAGCGCCGCCATCTTGCTACGGCAGGCTTTCTGGTACGTTCTATGGTAGCTGTTGGAGGGTGCACAGACAAAAATACTCATAACTCGCTGAAATCTTGACGGATTTACAAACGGTTTGGTTTATTACAAGCATATTCCGTTCCCGAGATATGGCAACAACAAAAAAAAACACACACTAAAAACACTATTTTTTTGATGGGCTCCAAATTACACCAAAATTAAACCGAAGCATCTATGCCATGAGAGGGATTCAGGCACAAAGTTTCATGCAGTTTCATCCATTTCCCTAGGAGTTATGATCATCTGATGTGATAATACTAACCCAACAACAGATGCTCATAGCTCCTCGCAAAATGGATGAAACTGCATGAAACTAGGTGCGTGAATTCATCTCATGATGATGATGCTTCAGTTTAAGTTTGGTGTAATTTGGAGCCAAAAATAATAATAAAATGTTAGCGTTTTTTTAACCCATAGATATATATAAAGCTGTGGTGCCATAGCAAGATGGCCACCATGCGACGACGTCGCTCTCCATTGACCGGCAGCGCGGGTAAGCCATCTAGCCTTTATATATGTCTATGCCCCCGACGGCACACTTCCTGCTGCTTTTCTTCTTCTACAGTTTGGTTTAACAGCGGTTTGTAAACAAATTAAAACATGCATTAGCGCCACCCACACTCACTGCTCAAATAACACAGCCCTTCAGATTCCTTATTTTAATTTTAATGTAGGCATTCCAGGTGGTATTTATGTAAAATATGGAGTGACAGCTTGGAATAGATATAAAATTGAAGTTTCTACACTTCACTGTGGGTTTGTGATGCACCTGTGTTGAACCAATGGGCGCTCAGCTTGATGCGTTTCTCGTCATCCTCTGTCATCCGCAGTCGGGCGCAGTTGGTGGGGAGCAACTGCGGCGCCTCGCTCCAAATCTGTGCCCGCCTCGCTCTCGCGAGAGTCACGTGACTCACGCAGTCGGGCAGGACGGAGCAAGTCGGACAACTTTCTAACCATCATGCAATGGGGCAAGCAAGGCGCTGGTCGAATCTGCGCAGAATTTGCTCATCTCAAACGAGCCTATAGATTGAGTCCTCACCGTCGTAAAGTCACCTTCGAAGCATGAAGTTAGATTATAACGAACTAGTTGTGTGGCTTAGCCTTCCCAAATGTTGAGGGTAGTTTTTTAGAATTTAATACTTAGAATTGGGAACGTTACATTCAATTTCATTCAGACTGCCTGTCACTTCCGCGGCGGCAGCCATGTTGACGAGTGAAAAGAACTACAAAGACCATGTACCCACTACTTGCCCAGACGAGCCTGAGCCCGCCTAAGGCTGCTGCTGATTCGTCGGGCCGGCATGGTTCATCTTAACTGCCTGTGCATGACAAGATGGATTACGTCGAGAGAATCTCTTTTGATCTCGCGAGGTTATCCATCTTGCAAGCAAGGTTAGCTCGAACCCACAACCTCAAAAGTGTCTGAGGCCTCAATACTGCTACATTTCAGAGCCTGTACTTTTTTTTACTTTTACTCGAGTAATTACGTTGAATCGGTACTTCTACTTTTACCAGTCTTTTTTACACAATTAACTGTACTTCTCCTTAAGTAAAGAAAGTGTGTACTTTTCCCATCTCTGCCAATATCTGCCAATATCTTGGCAACCAAAAATTGCTTCAACAATTTCTGAGACATAATTGAGCTGCCCATCATATGGAAAGGGGGCAGGGGGCTCCAAGTGTTTGTGCTCAGGGGGCTCGGCATTCTTAAGCGCTCCTTGAGTTGGATGTGAAATGGATGTGATCTGAGAGTGCACATGACGTGATTCAAGACACTAGAGGGCAGCGTGCTGTAAGGAAATACAATCCAGGTTGACAGAAGGGTTTATTGAAGGAACGTTTTGCATGTGTGTTTCTGAAAGGTCCACAATAACGACATTGTCATCGACATTTGTCAGGGACGACAAATCGTCCCTGACAAAAGGGGCGACTATGGATCAGTCTCCGTCCGTACGTTCATCCGTTTGTTTGTTAGTCACACTGTAAAGTTGACTTTGTGGCGCTAGGGGGCGGCATTGACAATGAATTGGACTGACCCAAAGGTGGAAATAAATCACTGGTGGAGGACATGGATGTTTACTATATTTTGCTTGTTGCCTATATTTAATTTTTTCAATATTGAAATGCTCATACTGTTACACTGTACAAATTACAGAGTACACAAACATGCACTCTCACAGTCACACTCATCACAGTACATCAAAATTGTCATACAGATAAATAATCACACAATATTCACAAAGTATTTTACAGAGAGTAAAATGAGCATCTGTTTGAAGTGTATAATATATTTGATTCTACTGTGCCATTCATCAAACATCTCTAAGTGTGTATTATACAGTTTGTGCGTGTTTGTCTGTGTGTGCGTGCATGGGTTTGTGGAGGACACAGAGTCCTTTCTTCCATCAGTCAATCTGTCCATACATCCCACCTGCCTCCTGTTGTCTCTCAGGCTTTCTGCACCAAAACCTCCACCACTCTTTTCCTTTTCTTTCCTTTCATCTCTGCATCACTCTGTCCATTTACTTCTGCTTCTTCTGTTGGAACTTCCTGAAATGGTTCTGAATGGTAGCAGCGGCCTTCTCCACTTCGACAGGACTGAGCGGGGGGACGGCGGGGGCGACACACGTCCCGTTGCTGGCATCGGAGTTTGAGCACGACAGGACACAGGGGATAGCCAGAGAGGTAGAGGCAATAGCCATGGAGACATACTCTGTAGCAACGATTCAGTTCACACACACACACGCACGCACGCACGCACGCACGCACGCACGCACACGCACGCACACACGCACACACACACACACACACACACACACACACACACACACACACACACACACACACACAATATGTATGTTAGCCTCCATTCAAGCTGGCTATTTTTCTGATTAAAGTTTGAATCTGTTTGGTCGGACAATTGTCAAACTTTACTATTAACTTTAATTTTGTAATCAGCACAAGAGAAAAATAGCCTGCCATGAGCTCTTGTAATTTCTTTTTTCAATACTCACTTTTTCTGTGTGTGCTGTTCCTCCTGGAGCCATCAAACTGTAAAAGGACAAAATAGGCAGTTAGAAGACACTGTACACACACACACACACACACACACACACACACACACACACACACACACACACACACACACACACGCACAGGCAATGAACACAGAAATATAGAGGCAGACTGAGACGGAGTGAGAGAGACAGAGAGAAAGAAATAGAGGCACCATGAAGTATATACTGTGCACATGTCAAGTTGCATCAGATAATTTCAGGTATGCTAGTTTGATAATCATCAATGTTTGAATGACATTTGGAACACTGAAACATTCTCCAGATACCGCTGAGCATAGTCCAAATCACACACAGATGAAAAGATAGGATGTCACGTAGGCACCTTTGTCTAATTCTAGGCTTTGTAACTGGACGTAATGTGCCAACCAGTCTACAAAATGATGCTTGCGTGTGCGTTTGTTTGCGTGTCACATGCATGTGTGTGTGTGTGTGTTTGTTTGCCTGTCACATGCATGTGTGTGTGTTTGTTTGCGTGTCACATGCATGTGTGTGCGTTTGTTTGCGTGTCACATGCATGTGTGTGCGTGCACCTCTGCTATGTCCTTTTTTTATCCACAGAGGTCACTACAGAGTAATGACCTCACACACACAAATCCCCTTGACTGGGATTACAGCTGATGCAGGGCAGGGCAGCGAGGGACTGAGGACTGTGCCGGCTTTAGCCTGCTTACCTGTCAGTCTGCTTACCTGTCAGTCTGGCTGCCTGCTTACCTGCCAGTCTGCTTACCTGTCAGTCTGGCTGCCTGCTTACCTGTCAGTCTGGCTGCCTGCTTACCTGTCAGTCTGCTTACCTGTCAGTCTGGCTGCCTGCTTACCTGTCAGTCTGCTTACCTGTCAGTCTGGCTGCCTGCTTACCTGTCAGTCTGCTTACCTGTCAGTCTGGCTGCCTGCTTACCTGTCAGTCTGGCTGTGTTGCATGTGTTCAGCCTGTTTACCTCGCTCACCTGGCTCCACTCCCCCCACCCCCTCTGTCTGCTTGTTTATTCGTCTGCATCATCTGTGTGTGTCTGGCTATAAGCTGAAGCCAGTGAGCTTTGGGATGGAAACAGTGAATTGCACCAGAATCGACACAGAGGTGAACTGCAGCTCTTGTGGTCAGAAAGCCTGGGGAGGGCACCATAAACTGCACTAGCTGTTTTACATGTTTCCATATAGTGAAAGCCTGCAGGATTTCCAAATAACAGATTTTTTTATTGCAATATAGCTCCTTGCTTATGGATCACAATATATTGCTATTGAATCGTAACCCCTGCATCGTGATACATATCGTATTGCCAGATTCTTGCCATTACGCCTATGATTCACTGGGGTCCAAAAAACATTCCTTCACTAGATTTTGTGGCACTGTACTTCTTATTTTTATAATTACTAGTGCAGTTTGAGTGCAGAGGCACCAACGGTCCCCTCTGTCTCTCATCAGATCCTTGCACACGCACGTCCGACTCCCACCCTCTCTCCTCTCCTGATAGGCTGGAGCCGCACGCACGTCCCACCCTCTCTCCTCTCCTGATAGGCTGGAGCCAAACTTAGAACATGTGACCAAGCTTAGATGCGTGCATGCTGAGTCAAGCTTGTCTGCTGAACGATGTGCGTCAACATGCTCTCTCACAGGTGGATGATGACGTATGCCAGGAGTTCCAGAGCCCAGACCAGCTGGGCAAATCTGAATGGAGGTCATTATTACGTCAATCCCTTTACTCAACAACTGCCACAGACGTGCCTTAGAGGCGCTTAACCCCAGGAAGACCCCAGTGGAGCCACACAGTGGCCAACATAGAAGTATCTGGTTGAAGTGGGCAAAAGCACTGCCTTAAAAGTGTGATGTATTGGGACAACTGACCTCATCGAATTTGCTGCTCCTCCTCCGACTGCGTGACACAGAGTGAATGTGCCAAGGCAAAGGCTGGGACACCAAGTAAGGCAGAGGCTCCTGCAGCTGCTGCCGCGCAAAACGCACTCCTATCTGGGAGAGGCAGATATAGGGTCATGAGAGTGTGTGTGTGTGTGTGTGTGTGTGTGTGTGTGTGTGTGTGTGTGTGTGTGTGTGTGTGCGTGTGTGTATGCGCGTGTGTGTGTGTGTGTGTGTGTGTGTACAGAGGACACAGGGGGGCAGAGGGGATAGAGGAGGACACAGGTGGACAGAGGAAGACAGAGGGGGACACAGGGGGATAGAGGAGGACACAAGGGGGCAGAGGAGGACACAAGGGGGCAGAGGACGACACAGGGGACAGAGGAGGACACAAGGGGGCAGAGGAGGACACAAGGGGACAGAGGAGGACACAGGGGACAGAGGAGGACATGGGGCAGAGGAGGACACAGGGGACAGAGGACGACACAAGGGGGCAGAGGACGACACAATGGGGCAAAGGAGGACACAGGGGGACAGAGGATGACAGAGGAGGAGGAGACAAGGGGACAGAGGACGACCCAGGGGGACAGATGAGGACACAGGGGGACATAGGTCAGAGGAGGTCACAGGGGGACAGATCTATAAATATTATTTGGATGGCTATTCTAAAACTGCAACCATTGTTGCAACTGATTTTCATAATACTTTGTAAGTGGATAATACTGTGTAAACATGATCAATTATCATGTGTTAACAGTAAAATAACTATGAATCAAAGTTTGATTAACTATCAATGTACCATTTATTAACGATTGTTATTATAAAGTGTTACTGTACAAATTGTAACTTTTTTTGTAGCACTTCACTTTTCACCATTGAAACACTTGACATCATCCTTGTTCTCTTTGCCTTGTTATCCAGTTCAAATTAAAAGCAAGAACAGATGAAAGTTAGATGGTAAACATCACCCTACTCATTATGTTGATAACTGTCCATAAATTCTACATTGATATTTGACATCGGCAACCTGTTGGATGAGGACAACATGGTGTCAATTGCACAGCAACGAACTGTGGGCCAACATTATAAATTAGAATGCCATATACTGTGTATTGCCTGCAATATCACACTCATGAAGAATATCTTATTTCTAGTGGAAAACTCCATGAGCCAAATATGATATTAGCTCATGATTGGTATTCACACACTTCACACACAAAGTAAAGTAATATAATAATCAATGTAATTTATATTTCTACTGTGAATAATCATTATAATCATCTTACCGACTCGACGACTCTGACCATCATGTACATGGCTGTTAGCATGGTGACTAACATTTTGACCACAACACTCCTTTAGTGTCTGTATTAGTCCTGAATGTTCTTCTCTGGTTTCTATGGCAGATTTCCTCAGGCTGCTGAAGCAAAGGAAAGTCCACCCAGGAACAGATCCAACAATCCAACAGCAATCAGGAATGCAATGGACACTAATGAAAGGCTGCTTCGGGGATGGAAAATTCAACACGCAGGTACACGCAGTGTTGAGTATGCCCATACACGCTTTACCCACACACACACATACGCACACACACACACACACACGTGGACGAGTGCTCACTTCACTCTTCCATGCTCCGACACACGATGGTAAGACCGCTAAAGAGCTTTACAGGACAGAAATAGAGTAATCTTTTCCACTGCACAACACGTATTGCTCAGGTGGGCTTTCACTCCAGCAGCCAATAAGACCATGCAGGCTTTATGCAGAAGTTTAGACCAAGGCCATGATGATACAGCTACAGGCCCAAGTTGAATCAGATAATTCTCATTGGTTATTTGCCTTTCACATACCGGTAATTGTGCTTTCCTGTCCAGTCCTGAGACCTTGCGTGCCAGCATGTTAAACCAACCGGTGTGGATTGAGGAGGAGCTCCCAAACCCGGCTGACATCATCAGTGGATTTATGGTTGTGACAGATACAAATAGATTAGTGCTGATTAGTGCTTGTACTGATGTCCATTTCCTCCAAAGATTAAGCTGTCTGGTGATATCGATTTAAGTGTGAAGAGAATACTACATTGGCCTTAATAGATCAATACCAAATGAAAAATCACACATTAAACTCGACACAATCTTGACAAACTCAACTAGTATCTTTTGTCATTTTGTAATCAACATTTGATTATATTTTATGTCCATACGCTATCCGGCTAATTCTTGGGGTTACCACTATAGCTCTGAGACGGTATTGAATGGAACTTGCCCTAAGATCATGCAAAAAGCTCAAACACCATACATACAGTATGTACTATGTCTGTCTGGCCTGGTGTCAAGGAGGTATGTCACATGGGTATCAAGGTAATGAATTTAAAGGGAAGAAAGGCTGGAACAAGGGAGTGATGAGGGAGAGACATGGCTTTCTAAGGAGTAGGTACAGTAGGTACGCTATGTCAGCTATGTACTTTACTAATCACATAGAATATCTGAGAGATCACACATGACTGTGGGTTTGTGTGCGTCATTGTCTCGAGTCTCACCTGACCCTTGTGAACCACTGAAGTTCAAGTCTGCCATGTGAAGAATTTATATCACTAATGTCATTGGTTACTGTTACCAGCGTGTTGGAATAACAGTGCCACGCCCTGATGTGTGTTGTGAATGTATCAGACTGTGTGTGTGTGTGTGTGTGTGTGTGTGTGTGTGTGTGTGTGTGTGTGTGTGTGTGTGTGTGTGTGTGTGTGTACGTACGTACGTACGTACGTACGTACAAATGACGTTCATTTCGTACTTGAGGGATTAGAGGAATGTCTCTTATCAATGAAAACACAGGTATAAGAGTTCCTGCAGAGAGACAGAAAGGCACAGCTGGTTACAATGTCACGGATACACATTTTCTTTTAGCAAGAACTTGGGGACAAATAGGTAAGTACCATTATGATTTTAAGTACCATTATGATTTTAGCAAAAATACAACAAAGGAACACTGCAGGTTCGATCACAAAGTCATTCCGATATCTATATTAATATCCGACGCATTTGTTTTATTTGAGAAATTATACATGAATCAGGATACAAATTGCACGAGTAATATTGTTTATTGAACGTGTGATCATTAGTACACCTCAGTGCTGTCAAATTCTTAATTCCTTAGTGGAACTATTAGCACCCTAGCTGTAATTTTATTTGACTGAATAAGACTTAGTTTTTGCATTAATATAATCGCAATTCTATGAAAAGATGGAAAGAGGACAATACCAGTGCATTAATACCAGTATTGTTTATTTTATTAATTTCAATCCCAGGTTTCAAGGCACCCCAGACTGATTGGTCATGTTTAGCACCAAGTGTGGTTGACTGGAGAAGACAACGACAAGTGAAAGGGACAAGAGAAAGTCTCGGCTGGTTTCACCATCATGTCAGTCAAGTTTCCCAAGAGGCTGAGCAGCAAGAGGAAAAGTATGTTTTTTGTTTGTTTTGTTTTGTTTGTTTGTTTGACAACAGTTTGGTTTGTTTGTTTAGAGAAATGTATGTTGGTTTGTTGCGTAAATTGATTTTGTCATATATATGATCAATAATTTGGTGGATATTTCAGAATGATACATTTCAACTATGGCTACACAAAGAAATGTAGTCATGTAGTCTGCAATGATAAACTTTTTACTGGAAAAATAAGAGACAGAGGTTGATTTGGTAACCCAACTCATTCATATAATTATAGGAAATAAGAGGATGAAATTATTTGTGGTACCAAATTATATAATTATATAATAATTGTATAATTAGTGCATAATGTAAATGGTTCTTTCCAGGAAACAACATTGATGATAACAGTGATAGAACTGAGTTTTCTCTGTGTAAAAGATAAACAAAATTAGGTGTACTACCATGCAAGTACACAACTTCTAATTGCATTGGTCAAGATACAACACATTGCAACACTCTCAAACGTATCCAAATTTGTGTGCTTTTTGACTTAGAACCTCCAATGGATAATGCCCAGGCAGAAGTTCTGTTCAAGCTGGGCCTGGAGGCCTTCTGGACTACTCCACTGGATCCAGCCTCTATGTTGGACATCAGCACCTGGACTCTGGAGAATGAACCCCCTCTGGTGCCCAAGTACCTACCACGTGCTTTCCTCCAACGCCTTTGGCTGCTTAATCCTGAAGCCCGGAGTCCATGCTGCAAACAACCACCTAATGGCCTAGACAATGCCAATACCCAAGAGGAGATGGTCTGTGCGATCAACCCCCTCGATCTGGTTACAGCTGTCTATATGTCGGCCAACAGCTTCCTTCAGCAGGAGATTGCAGTGCGCATGGTGCAATGCCAGTTTGCTGTGCCCCTGGTCCTTCCACCCATACATCAACAACAGCCTAGCTGCTTCCTCCTTTGGCCTTTGAGAGATGTTGTGAGCCAATGGAGGACTCAATCCCCTGCTAAAACTAGAAGGGTCCTAGAAGGGGACCTGGCCAGCATGGAGATGCCAATGGTTTCCTGTGTGAAGCTTGGTCACTGTGGTGTCTCCAAGTCACGGGTGCTAAACCGCCTTCTAGGTGGACTCACATCCTACAGTGAAAGCTTCCTCCACCGGGGGATGGATGGAGGGCAGGTGCCCCGGAGACTCTCCAATGGTCTGGTAGAGCTGGGATGGTATCTACCCACTGGAGACCCTGACAAAGATATTTTCCCTGTGCCTGTGGTAATATCTAACCTACGCGGTGATGCTGCTCTACATGAGAAATGCCTCCACCTTCTGTGTCGAGTATCATCAGTTGTGGTCGTGTTCTGTGGGAATCTTAGAGATAAAGAGAAATGCCTTCTTGCTTCCTGGAAAAGCATGGCAAGCAAGTTCATGCTGATTGACCTCTCAGATGACGTGGAAGAGGAAAAGGAGAACAGAGTGGTGGGGTTTGTTTCTCAGAACCTGCAAGAGGAAGTGGGACTGCCCAAAGGCTCCGTGCTATCAGGTGGAGGTGTCAGTGAGGAGGACCTGGCTGACTGGCTGCATGAAGCCCTTAATGATCTGTTACCAGATAAACTGAAACTTGTTACACTTGAAGCAGCAGCAAGAACAGCAGCGGAGCTAGGCATAACCGTCGATGAAGGGGCAGTGTGTCAAAAGGCAATGGCAACAGCGGAGGAAGTGTTGAAAGGCTTAGATGAGGGATCTGCCCAGTTCAGGGAGAAACAGCTACCATTGCAGGGGGCTTTGTGGAGCAAACTGGCAGAGATGGAGAAAGAGGAGAGTAAACAGAGGAAAGCAGGGCAGGAGATCAACCTCCAGCTACAAAAAGAAAAGAAAAATATCCTGTTCAAACTGAGCAGCTACAGAATGACCACAGCCATGAAGGTTTTTACAGATGCCCTCTACACAACAGATAAAATGGAGAGAACTTATTTCCTTAGCTGGATGAAGCTGAGGCTCCGGGCCATGCAAATGAGACAACAACACAACCCCCAAGACCCAGCCACAAGCCGGCATGAGACATTAGATGAACTTAGTAACAACCTCAGAAAGCTGGTGACAAATGTCGATGAGCCCACAAATGGAAGCGATGATGATATCGAGGATGATGGTAGTTTCTGCACAATTTCAACAGTGGAAGAGCCACTAAATAGTGGCCTGCAACTCTCTGAGCAACAATTTGAGATAGGGCAAGAAGCCTTGGAACATATTGTTCAACAGTCAGAACAGAACATGGAACCACATTCGCCAGAGAAACAACTTGAGGCCATGATCATACAGCTGGACATGCAACCAGCTAATAGAGAGCAAAGGGAACATGATGTCATCGTAGAACCTCAGATGGATTTGAGGTCTAGTGAAAAAGAGAATCTGGGGCTAGAAGTTGCTGAAAACCAGGACTCTTTTAAAGAACAAATTTCAGATCCACAAATCTCTGAGGACTCGGAGTCCAGTGAAAATGCAACTTCTGCTCCAAGCTGCTCAGGAAAATGGCCTGAGGAACCAAAGGTGAAAGCAGTTGAGTCTGATATAAATGCCTCTGCAAAAACATATATGGGCATGGATCGATCTTCTGAAAATCAAGCAGCCTTAGGTTCATTTGTAGATCAGCATTTTGAACCTGACCCTTCCTCTTTGGGCCTTGAACACTTTCTGCGTGAGATGGGACTCGTTTTTGAGCTGACACACAACAGCCCAGGCAGTGGAAGCCACAATGTGCTGCGTCTCCCCAGCGTAGCTGCAGACTTGCTTCTCTATGGAATTCCACTTGAGCTAATGGATGGAGATGCCTCTAACATTCCCAGCTGCTGGCTGGGCTGTGTCCTGGCAGAGTTCAAACGCCGCCTGCCTAAAGAACGGGTCAGGACCCGCGTTTTGACAAACCTTGGAGTCCATCATGCAAGGAATGCTGAGGTGCTCTCTGCATTATTTGGGGTGAAATTCCCTGGAGGAAGGAGAAGGTCCACCAGAGGGGTTTACATGCTGGCTCTATGTCTCCCCAATGACCTCAGAACGGATATGGAGTGTGACTTTCTGTTGTTAATTGATGTAGAAGGTCTCTGCTCACCATCACTGGACAAAACAAGAAACACCCTGGTCAATGACAATGAGATGGCCACTGTTGCAACAGGATTGAGTGATGTTTTGATCCAGAACATAGCTTCATATGGGGACACTGAATTTGAAACTGACCTCACTGTGATAGTTAATGCTCTCCTGCGCACCAAGGTATGTGGTTACATGCCGATTTGCCAACTCCTAACCCAAGATGAAAGATTAAACAGCAAGTTACAAGCCTTGCAGTTAGGACGTGTAGCTGAGATCCTTCAGACAGAGAATGGGAACAGAGAGAGTAAAAATACTGACTACCGTCTCACAAAAGCCACAAGCACTGTCCCCTGTGTCATAGCACCATGGCACAATGTCTCCCTCTCAGAACCAGTTGATAAGGAGTACAGTGCGGCAGTGATAAAGCTAAAGCAAAACCTTTTTGGGGCATTGAATAAGTGTGCAGCCAGGTGTGAAGCCTCAGGGCTGCCTGAATTTATGGCTCGTTTGTGTGCTGTTTGGGAAGCAGTAAAAGCAGAATCATTCTCCATTGGTCTTCAGAATACTGAAGTGGCTCTGGCATTCTCTATGCTGTGCACAGATCTTTCCCAGTGGGAGAACAATTTCCTGGAACACATGGAATGTTGGTTTATGGAGGTAACAAAGAGAATAATCTCCACCCAGGTGCAAGATACTGTGATCAAAGGTGACCTTCTGAGTGTGTTGAAGGATGAAGCCAGAGAAGAGGTCAAAACAGAAGTGAATAAACTCAGGTCAAAAATAGAGGCCCATTTGATCAAAGATACCCTCCACAAAATATATATTGAAACTTACAAACCAAATCTAATGGACAATATGGATGAACTCCAGAAGCAGGTAACTGAAGAGGTAATAGAAAGGTTAGAGTCAGTCAAAGAGAATCATTATTCTTCCACACAACTCAGAAACTTTCAGACCTTATTGGAAAAGGAACAGGAGTCCAAGCTACACACACTGCTAGAGAGCAGCAAGTCGACCCACATTCTCCTTAAAGACATACAACTGGAAGAGGAGTTTGAAGGTGTGTGGAGTAATGTAGTGTCCAACTTTGACTTCAGACCTTCGGAGAAAGATGATATTACTGCAAGGGTGACAGAAATCCTGAGAGAGAATGTCAACAGCCGTGGGCTGGGGAAACACATGAAGAAGCTTGAAGACATTGGCCACGCAGGGACAACTGACTTTAAGGTTTATGATGAGCACTTTGGATACCGCAGCAGACTAAAGCACATTGAAGACAACAACAGACAACAGAGGTTAGAAGCTCACCGTGTAGCATGCAACATCATAGAGGACTACAATACGTTTGCAGCAGATAAATCAAGTTTACGCTCAGATTTCTCTGAAAGCTACATTACAGAGCTGGTAGAAAATGTTGAGAAAGCTTTGAGCGCTCAGCCTCTGGGAATCAGATCAGCCTTCGAAGTGGATCTGAAAGTTTATCTCTGTAGCGTTGCATGCCAGGACTTCCAAAAGCTCCATGACCTCTATGCTAAGGACAGAGAGCTGTTGACAATTATCAATGGTACCAAGAAGAGGTACTTGGCAGAGTTTATCTACCATTTCAGGAAGAGAGACCAGTGCCAGAGGGTGGCCCAAGCTTTCACCTCCATGGTCTTGAAACCTACAGCATTGGACTACATCTACAGGCCACTAGGGCGGCATATCATGGAAGATATGGTGGGCCAAGGCGATGCCCAGCAGTACCTGTCCCCCCGGGCCTTCAACCAAAGCCTGCTGGAAGAGCTGATGGAGGAAGACAGTTTTGAGAGCTTCCTAGAATACTTGCTTTCCTATGACAGGTTCAGACTCAAGAAAATCCAGGAGAAGGTGGTGGCTCATCTCTCCGAGTCAGCCATCTTGAATGAGTGGAGGCAGCAGCGGCTTGGAGACATTGTGGGAAAGATGGCTGCCGCAATCAGCCAAACAGCAGAGGGTGTAAGTGGAGTGCTGAGCAATACGAAGCTGCTGCTGGAGAAAGTGTGCCTCTCCCTGGAGAAAGATGGAGATGTGGATGTCTCCAAGGCTTCTCTGGATGGGCCTCTCTTCAGTATCACCACAGAGTGGGATCGCTTTGTAACTTGTTTGTTGGAGGCACTGGCTGAGATTAGGTTGTCTCTAGCCCAGGAATTCTCGCAAAATGTGGACATCACCCAACTTCTCCAAGCCCTTCCAATTAAGCCCCAGGATTGCCTCTTGAATAGAGTAAGAGGTTGTGAGAAGCAGTGTCCTTTCTGCAGCGCCCCCTGTGAGGTGGGGATGACAGAGCATGAGGTGCACAAGACCCTGCTCCACCGGCCAAAAGACATGCTGTTCTATACCTGTGATGACTGCTGTTCTCTGACCCATATCAGCTGCCCTGCAAACATGGCCCAGGACAGCCCGTTCCTGAACGACGGCACAGAGGGTATGCCTCTGGCCTACAGGGACTGCCATTCCCTTTATCCAGACTGGAGCATCTCCCCTGACGAACCAGGCAGCCAGACAGCCAGTACTTACTGGAGGTAGAGTCAATCATAGCACCATAAAGTCAAACTAAAGTAAAATGACTTCAAAGTATGTAATGTCATGTCTCTGTATGAGTATGATTATGAATGAGTTTAATATTCTTTGATTCACAGGTATGTACTGGTGAGGTTCAATGGGAGTTTTGCACAGAAATATGAGCGGGAGCCAGTCCAGCTGCCTGAGGAGTGGGAGCAGATCACCCGAGAGGAGGCCTTGGACAGTCTGAAGGAGGCCTTCCACACTGGACTGTGCTGAATCTGATATATGGACTGCTCTTTGATATGCTGTCTTTATGTTACATTTGCGAAGTATGCCATTTTACTGGCCAAGTACAAATCTTATCTAGACAGGCCATCATACCAATGATGATATCATATATATATATATATATATATATATATATATATATATATATATATATATATATATATATATATATACCAAGGACCCCTTGGTTGATCCTTGGTTGATAGAGAAACAGAGCAGGGACCAAGACTGAATTTTATGGGAGTAGGCTACTGGCTATGTATTCAAAGTTGATGCAGTGACAGTGATTTACAGAACAAGAATTTTACAAAACAGTGAGTAAATTCATTACATATTTTGTGAGACTCAATTGGTGTGAATATTCAGCACCGTCATTCATGTGAGTTTGAAAAAATAAAAAAAATATATGTTATTGAAAGCGCTCATGGAAAAAAGGTGTACAATGTGCTTTGCAATTGTAGGCTATAGCTGAAGTGTGTTGGGTGTGTGTACTGTAGTATATATATTACCAGGAAGGATATACTTCACATTCAATTATATTAGTTGATTTAAACAACAAATACACCAGAAAAATTGCTAGAATATCTACTAGACAATTTTTGTTTGTTTGTTTGTTTTTTCCAATAGCTATCAGATGAAAACTAGCGTTCATGAGTTAATTTTGGCATATTTATTTTAATGAGCATTATCCCTGTTAAATAAACAAACTAAAACTTAACTATCAGTTTCACATTTTGTTCCTAAAGGATATAGTAGGGGCCCTTAATTTCCGTGTCAAATGAGCCACAAAATGCAATGAGTGAACATGAATTATCGGTAGCTGCTAGCTGCATGTTGGCTATAGCTTGAAGCCCAGTTGATAGCCTAAATGAGCACAGCCTGTCAGGCAGCAAAGCCATACAGAGAACAGTCTGCTACTTTGACTGCTTTAAAGTATCAGATAAATATCAATAGTACAGTATAGCAATTTAACAGTTTGTCATAGCAATTGAAGTTACTAACCCATACACTGTAACTAAACACTGAACAAATCACTCACACTTGTACCATGCCTTTTGACCAAAAGGTGGCACTGCCTACCTGCCTGAATGATTCAATCCAAATACAGCAAAGACACCAAACAGCACAGGACATCTTTTGTAGGATGTGTTTGTGTACACTGCACGGCCTCTATGACAGGGAAAGTGAACAGATTTGTAACGAAAGGGAACACAATCCCAATTCTTATTCAAACAAATCACAATCGTCTCCACCTAGTAGTTGCAAAAACCATGACCCCTAGATACAGTGTAACAGTGTCAAGGCCAAACAGATTGATTGATTTGGATAGGATCCCTATTAGATGCTGCTGCGCAAACAGCTGCTGTTCTTCCTGGGGTCTACACATGAATATAAAAAAGGGGGGAAAGATGGTGAACTACATTCAATCATGGCTCTCCTCCATTATTATCCCACGGCGCCGTTTTGTCACGTGCGTTTGGCGATGGATGTTGTCACGCATGGTACCCTTGTGCGTCATGTCTGCATCAACGGTACCCTTTCGCGCTGGCTTTGGATGGACACGGCTGCACCTGCACCAGCGTTGGAAAGGCCAGCCGTCCTTCCCCTGGAGGCTTTGCCACGGAGCTGGCCGTGGCCGTGCAGCTTCCTTCCCTAACCTTGACCCATATCCAAACCCTAACCCCAAACCAAGTGACTACCAGTGCCTAACCGGCGTCACTGACCTTTGCCTAACCCCAACCCCAGTGTGTATAAGGGTGCCTTATACACGTATGTATGTGCGTTCATTCGTTCAAATACCCAGTATGCATGCAACCCTAATTTATTTCTTTCCCCCTGTATTTTATTGATTTATTTTGTTGGTTTACCCACTGGTGCACCTGTTTGCTTTCTTTTCTTTTCCTTCTCTTTTATTATATATTTTTTTCTTTTTTCTTTTCTGTATATATTTTTTAACTTTTATATTGTTTTAAATATATTGTCTTGATTGTTTGTTTTTCTTTCATTATTAGTCTTTAATTTGTTTAGATTTTCTTTTAAATAAGGTGAGACTCTATAAGCCCCTCCGGGTTTCTTTCCCTCACCTGCACAATTTTCTTTGTATTAAGATACTTGTACTATGTTGTTATTCATTTTTCTTTGTGCAAATAAACAAAAAACAATAGTGGTACATGACAAAGTGGCGGAAATCGATGCCATGGCAGTGAGAAAGTGTTGCATTATATATATGCAACACTATATACAACACTATATACTGTATGTGCACAGGTGGGAGCCGAGCACCAAAGTCTTCACCTAGACTACATACCAAGATTGTCTCAGGTAAAAGTCTTTTCAGGTCTTTATGTGGTTTGGCAACACATTCTTGCATTTTCTACAGACCAAAATGTGCCACGAAAATAAAAGCTAGCCAACAGATGGTGCCCCAATAAGCTGGATTACCTTGCTGATATATTTGGCCATTTCAAAGAGTACACAAAGACGCAGGGCATCTCTGACAAGATTGGTAGGTTCAAAGCTGGCTTTTCTGTGAAAGGCGGCTCCATGGCAATGTTCCCTCTAACATCAGCTGTGCATCAGACAAGACAGCTGTGCACGCACACCTGCAAGCCAGATTTAGTCAGGGGTTCATTGTCATTTTGATGACAATCTTGCCAATCTTGTCGATGCCCTGATGAAGACTGTTTGAAGTGCAGTGTGGTAGCCCTTACAATAAAGGCTTTTTAACTTTTTCTGCAAAGACAAGTGTGCCTTGGATTAAATTTTTCTTTCTTTTTTCTTCTTTTTTTGGGGTGGGGGGGGGTCAGCCATGGCAACCACTATATGAGGGGTCAGTGTTGGTAAACAAACTGCTTACTGGGGGTAACTTTATAATGGAACCCTATGGAGCCAGCCTCGAGTGTCTCACACTAGCCGGCTGTGCGGTTTACTATAATTCACTTCATTTTAAAGACTGCGACAGTTCACACAACTTTAACACGACATTCATATATTATACATCAGAGCTCTTGTACTTCTGCTCTGACTCAAAATGTCAAAATATAAACAATGCGATGTATAGTTTTTGAGATGAGAGATGTTTTATCATTTGTTTGGTACAACCCATACTAGTTAACTGCTGCAGGGTTCCCAATTTCCGGGGGGTTGTGATGCGATGCTGATTTGTGCTATAGGTGAGCTGTATCCCCATCTCTGTCTAGGTTTGGAGTTTTTAGAGCCCCACACAAAAAGTTGGGAGACCACTTCAGACCTTACTTTCAGCTATTTTATTTGAGGGAAAAAAGCCCAAATTTGGGGGTATTAACACTTTAGCATACATGAATTATAATAATCCATGCATGACTCAGAGCATGAAAAAAACATGAATTAATTCCTTTCCATTGAATGGAGGATTCATAGACCGGGTGCCTCAACACTCCACAAACATTTGGAGAAACCTAAGCCCACACTATACTGTTGCTCACAGATTTTTCCTCTCTGCCTCTAACAAAATACAACCTGAAAGACTGATTCTGATTTTAACTTCTCACATCAACTTGTCATATGATATATCTTTTTTACTAACGGACAGCAGGTAAATGGCCTAAATGGTAAATGGCCTGCATTTATATAGCGCTTTTATCCAAAGCGCTTTACAATCAGTAGGTACATTCACCCATTCATACACCGATGGTGGCAAGCTGACATGCAGGGTGCTGGCACACCATCAGGAGCAATTTGGGGTTCAGTATCTTGCCCAAGGACACTTCGACATGCAGACTGGAGGAGCCGGGAATCGAACCACCGACCTCTTTCATCCAAAGCGATTAGTGATGACCCGCTCTACCTCCTGACCGCAGGTCATTGTGAATGCCCATCTCGGACACTATTCTTACAGTACATGCACTGGTTCACCCCAATGATTTGATCACCTCTACTCTTATGTGCACTGACGGCGCAGAAGCCGTATAGAAGGCAGCTACTTAAGTTTTCTGATAAGACACTGTTGTCTCTCCTTTAAAGTCGCGAGACCATATGGTTCGGCTTGCCCTGCTTTTGTAAAAATGGTGCATTGACGTTCAAAACATGTGGCTGCACATGCCAAAAATCTAATTTATTGATTCATGCCTTAATTGGTAGACAAAGTTGATTTTTTTGAAAAATGTAATAAAATAAAAATAAATACAAATCTGACAGATTTGAAATTTTTTAATTGATTAGTGCTTAGCTCAGTATACTTTAAGTGCTGGGAGACTAAATTATTACAATCCCACTGGAAATAAAATAAATATTATAAAATTCTACTGTGGACATTGATGGGTTAAGGATAGAAACAGTCAGAATCATTATGGTTATTGATTATTGGAACTCAGCAGATAGACTAGTAAATCCCAATGACTTGACAAAATGGCAACATGAGTTTAGCCAAAATCGGGCGTATTTATTTTCCTAACAAACAGTATCAATACCACAGCGGTGACATTTCAGTGCAGCGTGTCACAGTCTCTGCACTCACACTCTGTGACATGCTCGTAGTTGTAGGACACCACGTAGGTGTAGGGTAAGGCCGAGTCATCTTCCACACACTGCAGGCCCAGTGATCGCTTGTCCGAGCTCTTTATCTTACAGCATCTGCACCTCTCTTCCACCTGCAGGACACCATTAACCAGATCCCACCTGGCAGGCATGGACAGAGACAGAGGTGAGGAGGGCAGATTGGAAACCGGTGGAGGAAGGAAGAAAGGGCAGAGGGAAAGGGAGGGGGAGGGGGAGAAAGTTAAGCCGTGTGCTGGACAAAAACATTACTTTATTGGAGATTCAATAAAAGGTTTGACATTTTGAAATGATCCTTCACTCTTATAGATTAATGACTTGGATCATTAGCCTTCATGATATAAATCTACAATGTGTTCTATATAGAACAAACAAATTACATAATACAGTAATTCAAAAATATGGAATGGAAATCCATTTTTGTATTTTTGTTGATTATTTTATAATGAAAAAAGGAAATAAAGAGACACCGGATGGGTTAAATGAGAACATTTTGCATTTAATAAAGACAGAAGAGCCGGCATGAAGAACGCAAATAATGTCTTCTGTCTGTGTCTCTGCTTTTTGCCATTAAAAACAGGAGCAATTATCCCCCCACCATGTCTGTGTGCTCCTTCTCACCTGGACTCAGATTCACAGTGGCCCTGACACAAGGGCTGCTGCAGGGGGGCGGTACAGTTGCGTAGAACCCGACTTGGGAAATGGGGAAATTGTAGGGTGATGTTGGTACTGGTCACTCTGGGAGCACAGCCATGGTTACCTGAGGGTGGAAGAGAGACGTTAGCGGCAGCAAGCGTCCAACGAGTGTGAGAGGCTGTCCCATAACTGAAAAGTCACATCTTTGACCCTCTCAATAGCCAATGAGTGTCCATCAACAGCCATGTGTGTGCTGACTGTGTGAGAGGCTGAGCTACTACTTGTTCACTCAATGTCACTCTGGATGAGAGCCAGAGGTGTGACCAAGTCAGTCTCAGGTCTTGAGGCACAAGTCTCAAGTCCATGTCATTGAGTCTGAAGTGTAAATGTACATGTCAAGTCATGACCAAGTCAAGTCAGAGCAAATCAAGAGTGCAGTATCAATTTAATATCTTAACAAAAACTAAATATCTAGGATTTTTCAAGGCAATGTGACAAAACCGGGTAAGCGCATCACAAGTTTGATTTCTATGAGTTTCATCTTCAATTAGTCACGCCCTACAAATCCATTAAACAACAAATTCAGATCAATTAAATTCAGTCTGGTGGAACAAAACAACAAATCTCATCACTTTCGATCCAAGACGTTTTACACAAACATAAGATCTTTTGTGGAGACTTTAGAAACCTTTTCAAGTCATCAAAGTACAAGTCAAAGTCAAGTCACCAGAACCCAAGTCAAGTCTCAAGCAATTCAAAATGTGACTCAAAGTAATGTGACTTGAGCCTCGCCTCTAGTGTCAGCTAAACAGCTGAGATTCCATCAGTGCTATAATTGCCCTCTAATTTCATCCTCTCATTTTGAAAAGCTAGTATACCTTAAAGCGAACATAAACCCATCCGAGCATCTTATTTCATCCTGTGTCAATGGTATTTCAATGGAAAATGACTACAGTTGTTGATTAATTCTGACTTAACTTACATGAAAAGCAGCAGTGTTGGTCATCCCAGATCCTAGCCTCCTGGAAAACAAAGCACAACGGAGCTAAATGTTTGCTGTTCTACCTTTATTTGTTGTTCCTTTATATTTTTTGTAAACCTTTGTTGTTTTTCAACCAGTCCTCCTTTAACAATGGCTGTACATGTATCAAACTGAGTACATATTTGAAGGTGAAATATCTAAATAAGTGGTAAATAAGGTACGGTAAATTAAATTAAAAATTAAATTTTTTAACTAGCCAGAAATCATGAAATGTGATGTCAGTAAAAACAATCCTAAATGTCTTCTTCTTATGGTTGGTGGGGGGGTAGAGATGCAGATAATGTCGTTTTGCAGAAGGTTCAAGCATTGTTTATGGGTTTTGATTCACTTTATGTACCAAAGATCTCTTGCCAATAACCATACCTGGCACCGAAAGTTAATTAAACAGGGTACATCTTCTACTCAGCTTATCAGTAAGTGGGGATGGGACATACTCTATAGAATTTAGCCCAATTTGTGATAAAGGCTGATAATGCAAATGTTATTTTCACATATAAATCAGCAGTACAGCCACTTTGTCCTAACTTACTACTCTGGTCCTTACTGTAAGATGGTAATTTAATACACTGGTCCTTACTGTAATATGGTCATTTGATTTGTGATGAGAAGACAGCAGGTGTGTATCATACCTCTGGACAGAGGTCAGTGGGACACACCCTAGTCTCAGTCTGAATGCCCTCTCTGCTACAGCTGTATAACATACAGCTGAATGGGGCGAAGTATTTCCATGCATCTCCCATCTACACACAGACGAATAGACAATCACAAAAAGAGCAACAGAAAACACTTTTCTTTGGTATATACAGATTGATATAAGATGAGCCACAACATACCTTGTATGTCATTCCATTATGACTGCATGTCTTCTCAACTGAAAAGTAATACAAAAAAGTTACCATAGCTTTCTTAGCCATGTAATAAGTGGGATAATTTACAGTGAGCCAACTATTATCGCAAAATAAAGCCATTCTTTCAGGGTGACTCAAGATCCCTTCACTTTGCGATGGGGCACTAATCACCCTAGTGGTTTATTTGAGATCATGGCGGGCTCGCCGTACGGTACATCATCTCTTCCGTATTATATAAATCGCAATGCAAACCATGCAAAAACTAAGCAAACTAGAGACCATCTTGCGATGGGACCACACCAGCTGTGATGCAGACGACTTGTGGCCAACAAATGTGGGCTAGGGGGCGTAAAGTGGGGGGCCAATGTGAGGGGGCCGGCCCACTTGCTGAGATCACACCCATCTTCGAACTCTGCCTTAATTTTACTGTAAACTAAACACCAGTCAAGTTTCGTGACTATCTTGCACGGTTTTGATACTCTCATTCGCGTTCACAAAATCTGTCCACAGACACAAACACTTAGCAAAGTACTCAAAAAAACGCTTCCGTGGTAGTTCCCGCTGCGAAAAGTGTCTCCAGGACCACATTTTGTCATGACACAGACTCACAAGATAAAAACAGTACCGGCCACACACTGTCGCGGCTGGTAATAAACAAAAATAATTGTGAATAAAATACCAGAATATCCAGAAAAATATTTGAAAGTATATTTTGAAGTGCCAGTCGTTACCGCAGGTCTGGTCACCACAGCAAGAGGTGTTAACCAATACAGCTGTGACATTGCAGACAGGAATCACTGGAACAACTGGATGACAGTCCTCCGTCTTGTTCAGGCTGTTACAGGTACACAGGTGACAGTTGGACCTCCAAGTATCACCAGGCTGGGACACGAAGATGGAAACATTAAACGCATGACTGCTTTTTCTGATCCAGAATGAGAGCGATTACCATCTGTTGTGTTGATGGAGACAAGACTGCTCACCTGTTTGGGCTCTCCAAGTGGTCCTTTACAGACTGCAAGGAAAGGACAGGATAACTATCAACCTTCCCGCTAACTATTACTTTTTATATCCCCATGATTACGCTAATTAAACAGCTTTGAGAATTCCAGAAAAGTCTTATGTGCATGTGTATCCACAGGTGTGTGTGTGTGTAGTCCTGTTACACCCACATTAAGATCTCCATGAAACCATGAATTGTCAGGAATAAACTATATAAAAATAATGAGCTGTCGTCTTGTTTCCAGACCTATCAAGCTTATTTCGTGGTATTGTATTATATATATATATACATAGGGATGTATCAAGAAGTGATGCTAAATTGGTACCAGTTCCTGACTGGTCAGTACCAACCTATTGGTAAGCTCTGCTGTACACTGGGAGTTAAATAAGAGGCCCCTATAGTAACTCACTATTTTACAAACTCACTATGACTCACTTCTCACCAGCAAAATGTGTCATCATGGTGAAGTGTTACATTGACTTCAAGGGAATTGTATTAAGGTCATCTACTCAAATCCACCCTGGCACCAAGGTGGGTACTGTATATTTTATCTTGTATCCAGACTTTGAGATTATTATCGTTAGTTGTTATTATAGTATTTATTTAAATATTTGTTTATTGAAATAATCTTACTGCACAGGTAGATTACTGTATTTGCTTTTACGAGAGAAAGATAACTTGTTAAAACGGTCAAATACTGTAATCTGCCTGTCCAGTAAGATTTAAATAAATAAAACTAATTAATTATGCGATTTTGTAAAGTGGTGAGTTACTATAGTGCCCCCCCTCCCCCGCTCTGAGTCATAAAACAGATAATCAGTTCATAATCAATTATCCCATTTTACTAAATTGATTTCAGATCTACATTCAATTTGGAAATGGCTCATTGGAGTAGCAAGACTTTCAGTGGTAAGTAACTATAGAATCTGCAAGACATGCCTTTTAAAAGAACAGTCCTAGTTTCCCTTACCATTACACATGTCTGTGATGATGTTATCCTTGATGGGCTTCAGGGCATCAAAATTAGAGACCAAGAATGTCTTCTCAGGGCTTCCAGCAATCTCTTCCAGCTGAGTCTTATCTGCCCTTTGCACTCCGATGGCGTAGATGGTGATGCCCTGTGCCCTCAGTAGCGCTGCAGGAACCTTGACGTGGTCAGCAGACTTCCCATCAGTGATGACAAGCAGGTACTGTGGGACTTTCTCACCGCGAGTGGCTCTTGCTTCCTCAAAGTTTGGACCCATGAATGAGAGTGCTGCTCCTGTGTTGGTCCCGCCTCCTCTTTGTTTTATATCGTCTACAGCCTTCTCTAATGAGTTGACATCTGAGTATATCGTCAGGTCAAATTCCAAGTTTGGAAAACTTGCGTATTTTGCAACCCCCACACGGACATGCTGCGGCCCAATATGGAAGGTATGGAGAAACTCTTTGATGAACCTCTTCATGTCTCTGAACTCCTTAGGGGGGGAAATGCTTCCCGAGTGGTCCATCAGGAAGAAGATGTCTGCTTTTTGTGATTGTAAACAGGCTGAAAAAGGAAAACAAGAATGATCGCATGGCACATTCAACTCACTACATTTTTACGCTGTAACACCTTATCCTTAAAGACTTTTTGATTATAGACTGTTGAAATTCAAGTGACCAAGCCGCTTAAAAAAAGCGCCCGCTGGTTCCTGTACCAGGAAACCAAGCCAACCTCACAAGCAGAAGGCAAAGAGAAATGTCAGAAAACCTACAAAACTTTATAATTTAACTGTTGGGGATTTAAAAAAAAGGTTGTGCATACAGAACAAATTACTGCAAGATATTGAATATCACTGCGGACTCACGTTTTGACCGATCTGAACACCATTTGAAACCTGCTATCTTCTGTACCATCTAGACTAGATAATGTCTGTCACTGTTAGCATATGAATGTACAGTGTAAGTCGGAAGTTCATGAACACGTAGGTTGAAGTCAAACACATTTTCAACCACTCCACAGATTAGGGTGTCTGGGTATAGTAGAGGTAAAAGCACTCGCCTACCACTGCAGAGACCCAGGTTCAATTTCGGCCTTGCAGCGGTACTTCCAGCTTGGCCAGAGATTCCTACAGACAATTTGCTGTGTCTGTGGATGGGAAGCTGGTGGGGTATGAGTGATCACTGCACACTAGTGCAGAATATGTCTGATAAAAAGATCCAAATGACCCTGGCGTATGTCAGACCTTGTCTGGTCTTTTGCTGAAGGGAAGAGGTGGAGGTGACAAATAAGGAGAAATCGCACTAAATGGGTGACATCATGCAGCGAGAGGCTCGAGGGACTTTCCCAAAGGCACGTTGTTATGAAAATATCAGTGTTTCGGAATTATCAGATGAAGTTGAAAAAACGAACAGAGCATTTTGCATGCCCTCTCTTGTGCTTCGCAACCCCTGATCAGCCAATCAGTGTGATTTCTCTACCCGACCAGCCAATCAGTGTGATTTCTCTACCCGACCAGCCAATCAGTGCGATTTCTCACCAATGCCAATTCAACAGTTGGGCACTCCTTACTAAAAAAGTAATATATTACATATTACTCGTTACTATTTTCAAAAGTAATATTATTACTTTACTTATTACTCCATGCCAAAAGTAATTCGTTAGATACTCGCTATATTACTTTTCCGTTACATTCCACACAAATGGCAATAGGCCTTTTTCACTGCAGCGATTTTGTGTCTAAAAGGCAGGAGGTAACACAGGTGCACCAAGATGTTAATTAGGGCTTCCAACTTCCAGTCCATTTAGGTGTTCCAGTGCTGGAGCCTTAATTAGTTAGTTGGTTGCACCTGTGTATACTCTGTCTTCTAGACACAAATGGCCGTTGTGAAAAAGGCCCATAGCGTTTTTCTCATCAAAATGCAGACTTTGCGGTGCGAATGTGTGAACTAGGTCTATTATGTGCCGTTCCATTTAAACTAATCGCTTTGCCAGAGCACAGCTTCCTACAGAGATGCTTGATGAAGAGCACACCTGGCTCAAAGTGATGACTGACAAGATGCAATCTTTTAAACAGCTTCTGTTTTTATAGAATGCAGTATGCACTGCCAATGCAAACTCAATACGTATAGGCTACATCTTTGCTTAACAAGTTTGTGTCACAAATAACGTTAGCTCTGCAACATTAACATTAACCTGACAATAATAACAGCAATGTTTGATGTCCACCAGCTTGTGAGTTTTTACGTTATCTCTGTATTTTAACAGTTTTCCGGTTTCTGTTGTGCTGTCCTCTCGTCTCGTAACGTTAACGTTAGGAAGTTTGAGCTCGTGTTTTTCACAGTGGAAAGAGTGTTAGTAGCCTACCTGTCCTGGACACCGTTTACATTTGACTTTGATGTTCAATCGTGTCACCTTTCTTCCCGACAAAAACAAAGTCATGGGAATATATCCGCAGCCACGGATTTTCCTCCTCGGCTCAGCAGGACAGAGAGGGAGGTGTCAGGTGTGCCTGCCTGCCTGTTGGTGCTCTGAATGGGCTCTGCGGTGACGTCACCTTGTTTTGGGAGCGTTAAAAGCCATGCTGCTTGTGATCAGTGAATGCCGACTGCGTGTCGTTTTGCAGCGCAGCGGCATCACAGAATGGACTCACAAAAGATGTAACGACTAACGTAACGAGCTCGTTTATCTTGAAGTAACTGTAATATTATTACTTATATTCTATAGTAATTCGTTACACTACTCATTACTTGGAAAAAGTAATATTATTACAGTAACGAGTAACTAGTAACTCGTTACTTCCCAACACTGCAATTCAACATGTTGAAGCGGCCGGAAAAGCAGCCGACCAGCCTCCATCAAAGTACACTAGAGCCAACGGGGGACACCGCAAATACTAGAGCGACCCCGACGAATTGCCTTGGTGTGTCACGGCCTTAATCCTAATCCTTCCACAGGTACACCTCCAATTGACTCAAATTATCTCAATTAGCGTATCAGAAGCTTCTAAAGCCATAGCATCATTTTCTGGAATTTTCCAAGCCGTTTAAGGCAGTCGAATTAGTTTCAACAAATGTCCCTAAGTTTGTTTAAAATCGCTTAAAGCAGCGAACTTCGCTCCTTGGGCCCCTAATGAGAACAAAAACAATGGGGCTGCATCAGCAAGCTTGGACCCCTAAATAACAGTTGCAGAACAACTATGTGATACAGTATGTACCAGTAGGCCTACCTGGCATAGGGGTGGGGGAAGGTGTAGTAGCGGTCACTGTTGATGGAGCTGTTGTTGATGGAGTAGTAGGTGGAGGAGTAGTAGGTAGAGTCGTTGGCACAGTAGTAGCTGTTTGGGTTGTTGGTGGAGTAGTTGGTCGAGGAGTGGAAACAGTAAAGGCACATGTCACTTAAAACAATTAAGATGTTGCAAAACTTATTCAGTGTGTAATTGTGAATGGGATAGTAGTAGTCTTGTTACACCCACATTAAGATCTCAACCATGAATTGTCAAATGAAATCATACACAGCAAAAGAAATAAGCTGTGCAGTGAGTTTATCTCGTTTCCAGACCAATCAAACTTATTCCATATGTGTAGTCAAATTATCTAACTGCATTGCCAGATAGTCTTCCTGGTTTCAACAAAGCTCCCTTACATGCCAAAATGACTTCTTTCAAGAAATCATCATGAAATAAAGAAATAAACTTTATCCAGGATAAATTCACTCTTACCAGAAAGAGATTGTTGAAACCGGTCAAATAATCTGCCTGTGCAGTAAAATTATTTATAAAAAAAAAAGATTTTGTAAAATCGTGAGTTACTATAGCGGCCTCTTATGTTTTTAACTCCCAGTGTACAGCAGAGCCCCCCCCCCCCCCCCACCGGAGTTACAAAACAGATATGCATGTTTCAGGAGAAGAAGCAATTGCGATCGTAATCAATTATCCCCTTTTGCTAAATTTGGAAATAGCTCATTGGAGTAGTATCCATTGTATCCATACCAATACAAGACTTTCAGTGGTGAGTAACTATAGAATCTGCAAGACATGCCTTTTAAAAGAACAGTCCTAGTTTCCCTTACCATTACACATCTCTGTGATGATGTTATCCTTGATGGGCTTCAGGGCATCAAAATTAGAGACCAAGAATGTCTTCTCAGAGTTTCCAGTAATCTCTTCCAGCTGAGTCTTATCTGCCCTTTTCACTCCGATGGCGTAGATGGTGATGCCCTGTGCCCTCAGTGTCTCTGCAGGATCCTTGACCTGGTCACCAGACTTCCCTTCAGTGATGACAAGCAGGTACTGTGGGACTTTCTCACCGCGAGTGGCTCTTGCTCTCTCAAAGTTGGGACCCATGAATGAGAGTGCTGCTCCTGTGTTGGTCGCGCCTCCTCTTTGTTTTATATTGTCTACAGCCTTCTCTAATGAGTTGACATCTGAGTGGGCCGTCAGGTCAAATTCCAAGTTTGGAGAAAATGAGTATTTTGCAACCCCCACACGGACATACTGCGGCCCAATATGGAGGTTATGGAGAAACTCGATGATGAACTTCTTCATGTGTGCGAAATCGCTAGAGGAAACGCTTCCCGAGTGGTCCATCAGGAAGAAGATGTCTGCTTTTTGTTGTCCACAGCCTGAAAAAGGAAAGCAAGAATGCCGCATGGCACATTCAATTCACTAAATGTTTACGCTGCAACACCTGACCTCATATCCTTAAACTTAACTCTTTGATTATAGAGTTGTTGAAATTCAAGTGACCAAGCCACTTCTTCTGTACCATCTAGACTAGATAATGTCTGTGTCACTGTTAGCATATGAATGAAGACTTGTAAACCATAGACTAGATGGGGGGAGGTCCACCGTCTTCCATTCTCTAACAAGGGTTTTTCGGCCCAGCATAATGGCTGTGAGGACCCACCTTATCTGTGGCTCTGGCATCCCCTTTAAGGGGGCAGAGTCTCCCAATATATATAAGCTAGGTGAAAATGGCATGTCAGGGCCCGTTACCAGTTTGATGTTTTCATGGATTGCCGTCCACCAGCTCTGAGCCTTAGGACAGGACCACAGCATGTGAACAAGCGTGCCCGGGGCCTCCTCACATCTCCAACAAGTTGGATCCTCCCTTAACCCCACCCTATGCAGTTTTGCAGGGGTCCAGTTACAGTAGACTCTATTTAGAATCTTGAATTGTATTAATCTGGTCTTAATCTCACGGGAAGATTTTTTCAAGTTTTGCAGAATAGCATTCCATTCTGTATCTGTAAAAGTCTTATTAAGATCTACCTCCCATGTCTTTTTAAGACCGCTTGTCTGTTCCCCTGGCCTGTCCATCAGAGCAGAGTAGTATTTTGATGCTTCTTTGCCCTTTCCAGACACTGCGAGAATTTCGTCAAGGGTATCGGGTCCAGATAAAATCTTTCGAGGGTTTGGAACCACCTGTTTGAGTAAGTGATTAATTTGGAGGTACCTCCAAAATTGGTTCTGAGGTATGTCATATTGCTCCCTCAGCCTAGTAAAAGATTTAATCACAGACCCTTCGTACATGTCCTTTAAGGTCACAACACCTTTTTGAGCCCATATATTCCAATAAAATGATTTTTTTTATCAATACGAAGCTTTGGGTTGAGCCATAGCCAAGTTGAGGGGAACAAGTAGGGGTCTGACTTATATAATGCACACACTTTTTTCCAAATGTCCTGCAAATGTAAAATAATAGGGTGAGTTTTAGCTCTCTGAGGTAAATGGGCAAAAATTAAATTTAAGGGGGGCAAAGTGTCCAGTAGGGAGCTCTCCATCGCCACCCAGGGTGGCGCCCTTTCCGGCGGAAGCGACCAGTGGATCAAATGTCTAAGGCTAAAGGCATAGTAATAAAATAATAAATTTGGAAAACCTATGCCACCTCTATCAACTGGCCTCTGTAGCTTCTTCATATTAAGTCTGGGGCGACGGTTTCCCCATAAGAATGTTTTGCATAGCTCATCAAATTGTTTGAAATATCTCAATGGGATATCTAATGGGAGGGCCTGAAGCAGGTATTGGAATTTAGGAACACTAATCATTTTGATAACATTCGCCTTCCCCCACAGAGAGAGATAGAGAGATGTCCATCTGTCGATATCTGCTTTGAGTCTTATAAAACAAGGTTCAAAGTTTACCTGAACCAGAGAACTAAGATCAGGGGGGAAAATGATACCTAAATAAGTGATGCCTTTATTGGGCCATTGAAAATTTCCTGGGTGGAAAGAATCTCTGGGGCAGTAGGACGTAAGAGGAAGGGCCTCTGATTTCAACCAATTTACTTTATATCCCGATACCCTGGAGATCGGGATAGAGATGGAGAAAGACTCAAGTAGAGATGGAGAAAGACTCTACTTGATTCAACAGCGCAGGTATAGAGCGATCAGGTTGTGTCACAAACAGCAGAATATCATCAGCATATAGCATCAGTTTATGTGACACCTGACCGATCTGTACACCCGGGAATAACGGATTTTCACGAATAGCTTGTGCTAGGGGTTCTAGTGTTAGCGCGAAGAGAAGGCTGGAAAACGGACATCCCTGTCTGGTCCCTCTGTATAGGTCAAATTGAGCTGAAATCTTGCCGTTTGTCAACACAGCTGCCCGTGGGTTAGAATACATCAACTTGACCCAGGATATGAATCCCTTCCCAAAGCCAAAAGCTTCCAAAGTACTAAATACAAAAGGGCCACTCCACCCTATCGAAAGCCTTCTCGGCATCTAATGAGATAGCTGCGGTAGGGGAATTTTCATTTTGAGTCGCCCACATAATATTAATGAAATGTCTTATATTGTCTGAAAAACTCTGTGAGCGAATGAACCCCACTTGGTCGGGGTGTATAAGATGAGTAATAATTTTATCTAATCTATTAAGCGCAGTGGCAGCATATGAAGAGCTGTCATATAGCATGGTAAATAGGCTAGACTTGTATTATGCAATATGGGGAAACTACATTAACCTTATCACAGAACTATAATTATTGGAGAGGACACGGAGCATCTGATCGAATGGCTCTAGATCATTTGTTTAAACTGGACTTATGCTTGTATGTTTCATGCCCTCTCTAAAAGATACCCTATATAAGGTCTAAGAGTTGTAACCACCATACAATAGTGAACTAGGTTTTGTTCCCCTGTAAACTGTAATATGTTGCTGACATGTAAAACTGTGAACAATAACTGCCTGAATACTTCTAACATAGCTGAGTCATGTATACTGTACGTAATCTTTTTATTTAAATTTTTTTCTTTTTTTTTCTTTTTTTTTTGTTTCTGTTTGTCTCGTCATGTTTTTGAATTTTTAATTTTTTTCTACTTTTATTACTGTGCATCAGTAAATGCTTGTTTTACTTTATGTATTGTCTTTGTAATGTTTGTGACGTCATGTTATAGAAATATACGAAAAAAAAAGAAAATTTGGTCATAAAAAATGAATGAAGACTTGTGGAGATATACAGTGCAAGTCGGAAGTTCATGAACACGTAGGTTGAAGTCAAACGAATTTTCAACCACTCCACAGATTAGGGTGTCTGGGTATAGTAGAGGTAAAAGCACTCGCCTACCACTGCAGAGACCCGGGTTCAATTTCGGCCATGCAGCGGTACTTCCAGCTTGGCCAGAGATTCCTACAGACAATTTGCTGTGTCTGTGGATGGGAAGCTGGTGGGGTATGAGTGATCACTGCACACTAGTGCAGAATATGTCTGATAAAAAGATCCAAATGACCCTGGCGTATGTCAGACCTTGTCTGGTCTTTTGCTGAAAGGAAGAAGTGGAGGTGACAAATAAGGAGAAATCGCACTAAATGGGTGACATCATGCAGCGAGAGGCTCGAGGGACTTTCCCAAAGGCACGTTGTTGTGAAAATATCCGTGTTTCGGAATTATCAGATGAAGTTGGGAAAACGAGCAGAGCATTTTGCATGCCCTCTCTTGTGCTTCGCAACCCCTGATCAGCCAATCAGTGTGATTTCTCTACTCGACCAGCCAATCAGTGTGATTTCTCTACCCGACCAGCCAATCAGTGTGATTTCTCTCACCAACGCCAATTCAACATGTTGAAGCGGCCGGAAAAGCACCCGAGCAGCATCCATCAAAGTACACTAGAGCCAACAGGGGACACCACTAGAGCGACTGACGCCCAGACATGGCCGACCCCGAAAAATTCCCTTGGTGTGTCACGGCCTTAATCCTAATCCTTCCACAGGTACTCCTCCAATTGACTCAAATTATCTCAATTAGCCTATCAGAAGCTTCTAAAGCCATAGCATAATTTTCTGGAATTTTCCAAGCAGCTTAAGGCAGTCAAATTAGTTTCAACAAATGCCCCAAACAAAAGTTTGTTAAATCGCTTAAAGCAGTGAACTTCGCTCCTTGGGCCCCTAATGAGAACAAAAACAATGGGGCTGCATCAGCAAGCTTGGACCCCTAAATAACAGTTGCAGAACAACTATGTGATATGTACCAGTAGGCCTACCTGGGATAGGGGTGGTGGAAGGCGTAGTAGTGTTCACCATAGCAGTGTATGGAGCTGTTGTTGATGGAGTAGTAGGTGGAGGAGTAGTAGGTAGAGTCGTTGGCAGAGTAGTAGCTGTTGAGTTGTTGGTGGAGTAGTTGGTCGAGGAGTGGAAACAGTAAAGGCACATGTCATTTAAAACAATTAAGATGTTGCAAAACTTATTCAGTGTGCAATTGTGAATGGGATAGTAGTAGTCTTGTTACACCCACATTAAGATCTCAACCATGAATTGTCAGAAATGAAATCATACACTGCAAAAAAGAATAAGCTGTGCAGTGAGTTTATCTTGTTTCCAGACCCATCAAACTTATTCCATATGTGTAGTCAAATTATCTAACTGCATTGCCAGATAGTCTCCCTGGTTTCAACAAAGCTCCCTTAATACATGCCAAAATTACTTATTTCAAGAAATCATCATGAAATAAAAAATAAACTTTATCCAGGATAATTTCACTCTTACCACAAAGAGATTGTTGAAACCGGTCAAATAATCTGCCTGTGCAGTAAAATTATTTATAAAAAAAGATTTTGTAAAATTGTGAGTTACTATAGCGGCCTCTTATGTTTTTAACTCCCAGTGTACAGCAGAGCCCCCCCCCCCCCCCCCCCCCGGAGTTACAAAACAAATATGCATGTTTCAGAAGAAGAAGCAATTGCGATCGTAATCAATTATCCCATTTTGCTAAATTTGGAAATGGCTCATTGCAGTAGTATCCATTGTATCCATACCAATACAAGACTTTCAGTGGTGAGTAACGATAGAATCTGCAAGACATGCCTTTTAAAAGAACAGATCAGCTCACAGACCAGCTCAGTGGCCTTGTGGTCTGAGTGTCCACCCTGAGACTGGAAGGTCGTGAGTTCGATCCCCGGCCGAGTCATACCAAAGACTATAAAAATGGGACCCGTTTGCCTCCCTGCTTGGCACTCAGCATCAAAGGGTTGGAATTGGGGGGTTAGATCACCATATGATTCCAGAGCGCGGCGCACGCTGCCGCTCACCGCTCCCCCAGGGGATGGGTCAAATGCGGAGAAAAATTTCACACAATAATCCAAAAAGGTTCATAGTGTCTATACTTTACTTAGAACGTTAGGTTTTCTTCTATATCAGACACAGCACAACATGTAAGGTAGGAACAAAAACCTGTGTCTGATATAGAAGAAAACCTAACGATCTAGATAAAAATTTCACACATTGTGTGACAATCAGTGGGACTTTACCTTTACTTTAGTCCTAGTTTCCCTTACCATTAAACATCTCTGTGATGATGTTATCCTTGATGGGCTTCAGGGCATCAAAATTAGAGACCAAGAATGTCTTCTCAGAGTTTCCAGCAATCTCTTCCAGCTGAGTCTTATCTGCCCTTTTCACTCCGATGGCGTAGATGGTGATGCCCTGTGCCCTCAGTGTCTCTGCAGGATCCTTGACCTGGTCACCAGACTTCTCATCAGTGATGACAAGCAGGTACTGTGGGACTTTCTCACCGCGAGTGGCTCTTGCTCTCTCAAAGTTGGGACCCATGAATGAGAGTGCTGCTCCTGTGTTGGTCGCGCCTCCTCTTTGTTTTATATTGTTTACAGCCTTCTCTAATGAGTTGACATCTGAGTGGGCCGTCAGGTCAAATTCCAAGTTTGGAGAAAATGAGTATTTTGCAACCCCCACACGGACATGCTGCGGCCCAATATGGAGGTTATGGAGAAACTCGATGATGAACTTCTTCATGTGTGCGAAATCGCTAGAGGAAACGCTTCCCGAGTGGTCCATCAGGAAGAAGATGTCTGCTTTTTGTTGTCCATAGCCTGAAAAAGGAAAGCAAGAATGCCGCATGGCACATTCAATTCACTAAATGTTTACGCTGCAACACCTGACCTCATATCCTTAAACTTAACTCTTTGATTATAGAGTTGTTGAAATTCAAGTGACCAAGCCACTTCTTCTGTACCATCTAGACTATATAATGTCTGTGTCACTGTTAGCATATGAATGAAGACTTGTAAACCATAGACTAGATGGGGGGAGGTCCACCGTCTTCCATTCTCTAACAAGGGTTTTTCGGCCCAGCATAATGGCTGTGAGGACCCACCTTATCTGTGGCTCTGGCATCCCCTTTAAGGGGGCAGAGTCTCCCAATATATATAAGCTAGGTGAAAATGGGATGTCAGGGCCCGTTACCAGTTTGATGTTTTCATGGATTGCCGTCCACCAGCTCTGAGCCTTAGGACAGGACCACAGCATGTGAACAAGCGTGCCCGGGGCCTCCTCACATCTCCAACAAGTTGGATCCTCCCTTAACCCCACCCTATGCAGTTTTGCAGGGGTCCAGTAGACTCTATTTAGAATCTTGAATTGTATTAATCTGGTCTTAATCTCACGTGAAGATTTTTTCAAGTTTTGCAGAATAGCATTCCATTCTGTATCTGTAAAAGTCTTATTAAGATCTACCACCCATGTCTTTTTAAGACCGCTTGTCTGTTCCCCTGGCCTGTCCATCAGAGCAGAGTAGTATTTTGATGCTTCTTTGCCCTTTCCAGACACTGCGAGAATTTCGTCAAGGGTATCGGGTCCAGATAAAATCTTTCGAGGGTTTGGAACCACCTGTTTGAGTAAGTGATTAATTTGGAGGTACCTCCAAAATTGGTTCTGAGGTACCGTAATTTCCGGACTATAAGCCGCGGCTTTTTTCCCGTTTTTTGGCCCTGCGGCTTATATAACGGTGCGGCTTATCTATGGATTTTTTCAGGGAAAAAAAAAAAAAATACAAATAAAATCTCTCTTTTTTAGCACTCTTTCTAACTATAAATCCACTTCTGTTTTAATTTCCTCTCTTGCCCTCTTTTCACCACACCGCGGACACTGTGTGCACTGTAAAAATAAACAAAGGTGGTGTTGTGTTATGTTGTTTTGTTGAAATGTTACGGTAATACGGTAAATGGGAGCTTCCTCAAACAGCCAACAATCCCCTCTGTGCGTGAACCCTTACATATGGTAATTACGGTAAGCAAACGGCCACTCGGTGACCTCCAAAATCGATGGATTTTACAGGTTACACAGCTTCATCAGCACATTTTATGTGCATTGCTTTGCTGCTTGTTTTTTCGATTATTTTTTTGTAAAGCACCTTGAATTGCCTTTGTGTATGAAAGACTTGACATCATTGGCGGAAATCAACCGGTTACTCCTACCGGTTCAAAGTTCATCAGCAGCCCGGAATCACAACAAGACGAGCAGTCTCTCACTTACCATGGGGAAGGTACGCAGAAATTCACACGACGCAGCTTTCAAGTTGAAAGCAGTCAATCTCGCATTAAAAGAGGGAAACAGAGCAGCAGCGCGTACCCTGAGCATCAATGAGTCAATGGTGAGGCGTTGGAAGGCGCAGCAGGAGGAACTGTCTCAGTGCAAGAAGACCAAAAAGTCCTTCAGAGGTCATAAAAGCAGATGGCCCGAACTTGAAGATTTCCTTGAAGATTGGGTGTTGACCCAGAGAGCAGACGGCCGAGGCGTTTCCACGGTGCAGATCCGACTGAAGGCCAAAACAGTCGCCACCGAAATGAAAATTGAACATTTCAGAGGTGGGCCATCTTGGTGCTTCCGATTCATGAGACGAAAGGGACTGTCCGTCAGGGCGAGGACGACTGTGTGCCAGCAACTCCCTCCTGACTACCAGGAGAAAATCACAAACTTCGGCGAATTCACACAAAGGAAGATCAAGGAATATTCCATCGAACCGGAGCAGATCATAAATATGGATGAAGTGCCTTTGACGTTCGACCTGCCACTCACTCGGACTGTTAACAAGAAAGGTGAATCGTCGATCACATTGAGAACCACTGGGCACGAGAGAATGAATTTCACTTGTGTTCTGGCCTGCACAGCATCTGGAGTAAAGCTGCCGCCAATGGTGATTTTTAAGCGGATTACGATGCCGAAAGAGAAAATTCCCAGTGGGATATGCCTCAGAGTCAACAAGAAAGGGTGGATGATGGAAAGTGTCATGAAGGAGTGGCTGGCTGAGTGCTACGTCAAGCGCCCTGGAGGATTCTTTCGGCAAAAAAAAGCTCTGCTCGTTCTCGACAGCATGAGGGCTCATATAACAGATTCCGTGAAAGCAGCCATCAAGACCACAAACTCCATTCCAGCTGTGATTCCTGGGGGCACAACAAAGCATCTGCAGCCACTTGACATCAGTGTCAATCGTGCGTTCAAAGTGGCACTACGCGTTGAGTGGGAGGCGTGGATGACGAGCGGCGATAAATCATTCACCAAAACTGGTCGCATGCGAAAAGCAACTTTCGCTCAAGTTTGCCAGTGGGTCCTGACAGCGTGGAGGAGTGTGAAAACATCCACGATCACCAACGGGTTCCGAAAGGCTGGACTGCTGCGTGATGATGACGCCGGCACAGCTGGGCGCCTTCAGAGGCTGTTCGATTCCGACACCGACAGTGACGAAGAGGAGTTCCTTGGTTTTGAGAGTGACAACGAAGGAGAGAGGAGAGTGGTTGACGAAGCCACCCTGAACCTGTTCGTTTCCGACACTGAAGTTGAGGACTTTGCTGGTTTCAGTACGGAGGAAGAAGAGGAAGACGAGGATTAGTGACTTGACTTTGACTCTGTTTACAGCCGTTTGCTGCACCTTCACCTAAAAGATGAAGACAAGGATTACGGTACCTGGTTTGATTGTTGACAGCACCTTATCCTTTTGAGGATTGTTATATTATTGTTTTCCAGTTAATTTGTTTACTGCACCTTACCTTAACCTTTTGAGAATTGTTTTATTGTTTACAGCACATTATCCTTTTGAGGATTGTTTTATTGTTTACAGCACATTATCCTTTTGAGGATTGTTTTATTATTATTATTATTGTTTTATTTTTTATATTTATTTTGTTGAAATGTTAATAAATGGGAGCTTCTTATAGTAGCCTACCGTAATGCTGATTTTGTTGAAATGTTAATAAATGGGAGCTTCCCCAAACAGCCATCTCTTTCCCGACATTCCTCTCTGTGCACGAACCCTTACATATGGTAATTAAACATCAAAACACCCGCGGCTTATAGTCCGGTGCGGCTTATATATGTAAAAAACAGTCAATTTTGCTGCTGCGGCTTATATACCGGTGCGCCTTATAGTCCGGAAATTACGGTATGTCATATTGCTCCCTCAGCCTAGTAAAAGATTTAATCACAGACCCTTCGTACATGTCCTTTAAGGTCACAACACCTTTTTGAGCCCATATCTTCCAATAAAATGATTTTTTTATCAATACGAAGCTTTGGGTTGAGCCATAGCCAAGTTGAGGGGAACAAGTAGGGGTCTGACTTATATAATGCACACACTTTTTTCCAAATGTCCTGCAAATGTAAAATAATAGGGTGAGTTTTAGCTCTCTGAGGTAAATGGGCAAAAATTAAATTTAAGGGGGGCAAAGTGTCCAGTAGGGAGCTCTCCATCGCCACCCAGGGTGGCGCCCTTTCCGGCGGAAGCGACCAGTGGATCAAATGTCTAAGGCTAAAGGCATAGTAATAAAATAATAAATTTGGAAAACCTATGCCACCTCTATCAACTGGCCTCTGTAGCTTCTTCATATTAAGTCTGGGGCGACGGTTTCCCCATAAGAATGTTTTGCATAGCTCATCAAATTGTTTGAAATATCTCAATGGGATATCTAATGGGAGGGCCTGAAGCAGGTATTGGAATTTAGGAACACTAATCATTTTGATAACATTCGCCTTCCCCCACAGAGAGAGATAGAGAGGTGTCCATCTGTCGATATCTGCTTTGAGTCTTATAAAACAAGGTTCAAAGTTTACCTGAACCAGAGAACTAAGATCAGGGGGGAAAATGATACCTAAATAAGTGATGCCTTTATTGGGCCATTGAAAATTTCCTGGGTGGAAAGAATTTCTGGGGCAGTAGGACGTAAGAGGAAGGGCCTCTGATTTCAACCAATTTACTTTATATCCCGATACCCTGGAGAAAGACTCTACTTGATTCAACAGAGCAGGTATAGAGCGATCAGGTTGTGTCACAAACAGCAGAATATCATCAGCATATAGCATCAGTTTATGTGACACCTGACCGATCTGTACACCCGGGAATAACGGATTTTCACGAATAGCTTGTGCTAGGGGTTCTAGTGTTAGCGCGAAGAGAAGGCTGGAAAACGGACATCCCTGTCTGGTCCCTCTGTATAGGTCAAATTGAGCTGAAATCTTGCCGTTTGTCAACACAGCTGCCCGTGGGTTAGAATACATCAACTTGACCCAGGATATGAATCCCTTCCCAAAGCCAAAAGCTTCCAAAGTACTAAATACAAAAGGGCCACTCCACCCTATCGAAAGCCTTATCGGCATCTAATGAGATAGCTGCGGTAGGGGAATTTTCATTTGGAGTCGCTCACATAATATTAATGAAATGTCTTATATTGTCTGAAAAACTCTGTGAGCGAATGAACCCCACTTGGTCGGGGTGTATAAGATGAGTAATAATTTTATCTAATCTATTAAGCGCAGTGGCAGCATATGAAGAGCTGTCATATAGCATGGTAAATAGGCTAGACTTGTATTATGCAATATGGGGAAACTACATTAACCTTATCACAGAACTATAATTATTGGAGAGGACACGGAGCATCTGATCGAATGGCTCTAGATCATTTGTTTAAACTGGACTTATGCTTGTATGTTTCATGCCCTCTCTAAAAGATACCCTATATAAGGTCTAAGAGTTGTAACCACCATACAATAGTGAACTAGGTTTTGTTCCCCTGTAAACTGTAATATGTTGCTGACATGTAAAACTGTGAACAATAACTGCCTGAATACTTCTAACATAGCTGAGTCATGTATACTGTACACAATCTTTTTATTTCAATTTTTTTCTTTTTTTTTCTTTTGTTTTTGTTTCTGTTTGTCTCGTCATGTTTTTGAATTTTTAATTTTTTCTACTTTTATTACTGTGCATCAGTAAATGCTTGTTTCACTTTATGTATTGTCTTTGTAATGTTTGTGACGTCATGTTATAGAAATATACGAAAAAAAAAGAAAATTTGGTCATAAAAAATGAATGAAGACTTGTGGAGATATACAGTGCAAGTCGGAAGTTCATGAACACGTAGGTTGAAGTCAAACGAATTTTCAACCACTCTACAGATTAGGGTGTCTGGGTATAGTAGAGGTAAAAGCACTCGCCTACCACTGCAGAGACCCGGGTTCAATTTCGGCCATGCAGCGGTACTTCCAGCTTGGCCAGAGATTCCTACAGACAATTTGCTGTGTCTGTGGATGGGAAGCTGGTGGGGTATGAGTGATCACTGCACACTAGTGCAGAATATGTCTGATAAAAAGATCCAAATGACCCTGGCGTATGTCAGACCTTGTCTGGTCTTTTGCTGAAAGGAAGAGGTGGAGGTGACAAATAAGGAGAAATCGCACTAAATGGGTGACATCATGCAGCGAGAGGCTCGAGGGACTTTCCCAAAGGCACGTTGTTGTGAAAATATCCGTGTTTCGGAATTATCAGATGAAGTTGGGAAAACGAGCAGAGCATTTTGCATGCCCTCTCTTGTGCTTCGCAACCCCTGATCAGCCAATCAGTGTGATTTCTCTACCCGACCAGCCAATCAGTGTGATTTCTCTCACCAACGCCAATTCAACATGTTGAAGCGGCCGGAAAAGCAGCCGAGCAGCATCCATCAAAGTACACTAGAGCCAACAGGGGACAGCGCAAATACTAGAGCGACTGACGCCCAGACATGGCCGACCCCGAAAAATTCCCTTGGTGTGTCACGGCCTTAATTCTAATCCTTCCACAGGTACTCCTCCAATTGACTCAAATTATCTCAATTAGCCTATCAGAAGCTTCTAAAGCCATAGCATAATTTTCTGGAATTTTCCAAGCAGCTTAAGGCAGTCAAATTAGTTTCAACAAATGCCCCAAACAAAAGTTTGTTAAATCGCTTAAAGCAGTGAACTTCGCTCCTTGGGCCCCTAATGAGAACAAAAACAATGGGGCTGCATCAGCAAGCTTGGACCCCTAAATAACAGTTGCAGAACAACTATGTGATATGTACCAGTAGGCCTACCTGGGATAGGGGTGGTGGAAGGCGTAGTAGTGTTCACCATAGCAGTGTATGGAGCTGTTGTTGATGGAGTAGTAGGTGGAGGAGTAGTAGGTAGATTCGTTGGCAGAGTAGTAGCTGTTGAGTTGTTGGTGGAGTAGTTGGTCGAGGAGTGGAAACAGTAAAGGCACATGTCATTTAAAACAATTAAGATGTTGCAAAACTTATTCAGTGTGCAATTGTGAATGGGATAGTAGTAGTCTTGTTACACCCACATTAAGATCTCAACCATGAATTGTCAGAAATGAAATCATACACTGCAAAAAAGAATAAGCTGTGCAGTGAGTTTATCTTGTTTCCAGACCCATCAAACTTATTCCATATGTGTAGTCAAATTATCTAACTGCATTGCCAGATAGTCTCCCTGGTTTCAACAAAGCTCCCTTAATACATGCCAAAATTACTTATTTCAAGAAATCATCATGAAATAAAAAATAAACTTTATCCAGGATAATTTCACTCTTACCAGAAAGAGATTGTTGAAACCGGTCAAATAATCTGCCTGTGCAGTAAAATTATTTATAAAAAAAGATTTTGTAAAATTGTGAGTTACTATAGCGGCCTCTTATGTTTTTAACTCCCAGTGTACAGCAGAGCCCCCCCCCCCCACGGAGTTACAAAACAAATATGCATGTTTCAGAAGAAGAAGCAATTGCGATCGTAATCAATTATCCCATTTTGCTAAATTTGGAAATGGCTCATTGCAGTAGTATCCATTGTATCCATACCAATACAAGACTTTCAGTGGTGAGTAACGATAGAATCTGCAAGACATGCCTTTTAAAAGAACAGATCAGCTCACAGACCAGCTCAGTGGCCTTGTGGTCTGAGTGTCCACCCTGAGACTGGAAGGTCGTGAGTTCGATCCCCGGCCGAGTCATACCAAAGACTATAAAAATGGGACCCGTTTGCCTCCCTGCTTGGCACTCAGCATCAAAGGGTTGGAATTGGGGGGTTAGATCACCATATGATTCCAGAGCGCGGCGCACGCTGCCGCTCACCGCTCCCCCAGGGGATGGGTCAAATGCGGAGAAAAATTTCACACAATAATCCAAAAAGGTTCATAGTGTCTATACTTTACTTAGATCGTTAGGTTTTCTTCTATATCAGACACAGCACAACATGTAAGGTAGGAACAAAAACCTGTGTCTGATATAGAAGAAAACCTAACGATCTAGATAAAAATTTCACACATTGTGTGACAATCAGTGGGACTTTACCTTTACTTTAGTCCTAGTTTCCCTTACCATTAAACATCTCTGTGATGATGTTATCCTTGATGGGCTTCAGGGCATCAAAATTAGAGACCAAGAATGTCTTCTCAGAGTTTCCAGCAATCTCTTCCAGCTGAGTCTTATCTGCCCTTTTCACTCCGATGGCGTAGATGGTGATGCCCTGTGCCCTCAGTGTCTCTGCAGGATCCTTGACCTGGTCACCAGACTTCTCATCAGTGATGACAAGCAGGTACTGTGGGACTTTCTCACCGCGAGTGGCTCTTGCTCTCTCAAAGTTGGGACCCATGAATGAGAGTGCTGCTCCTGTGTTGGTCGCGCCTCCTCTTTGTTTTATATTGTCTACAGCCTTCTCTAATGAGTTGACATCTGAGTGGGCCGTCAGGTCAAATTCCAAGTTTGGAGAAAATGAGTATTTTGCAACCCCCACACGGACATGCTGCGGCCCAATATGGAGGTTATGGAGAAACTCGATGATGAACTTCTTCATGTGTGCGAAATCGCTAGAGGAAACGCTTCCCGAGTGGTCCATCAGGAAGAAGATGTCTGCTTTTTGTTGTCCATAGCCTGAAAAAGGAAAGCAAGAATGCCGCATGGCACATTCAATTCACTAAATGTTTACGCTGCAACACCTGACCTCATATCCTTAAACTTAACTCTTTGATTATAGAGTTGTTGAAATTCAAGTGACCAAGCCACTTCTTCTGTACCATCTAGACTATATAATGTCTGTGTCACTGTTAGCATATGAATGAAGACTTGTAAACCATAGACTAGATGGGGGGAGGTCCACCGTCTTCCATTCTCTAACAAGGGTTTTTCGGCCCAGCATAATGGCTGTGAGGACCCACCTTATCTGTGGCTCTGGCATCCCCTTTAAGGGCGCAGAGTCTCCCAATATATATAAGCTAGGTGAAAATGGGATGTCAGGGCCCGTTACCAGTTTGATGTTTTCATGGATTGCCGTCCACCAGCTCTGAGCCTTAGGACAGGACCACAGCATGTGAACAAGCGTGCCCGGGGCCTCCTCACATCTCCAACAAGTTGGATCCTCCCTTAACCCCACCCTATGCAGTTTTGCAGGGGTCCAGTAGACTCTATTTAGAATCTTGAATTGTATTAATCTGGTCTTAATCTCACGTGAAGATTTTTTCAAGTTTTGCAGAATAGCATTCCATTCTGTATCTGTAAAAGTCTTATTAAGATCTACCTCCCATGTCTTTTTAAGACCGCTTGTCTGTTCCCCTGGCCTGTCCATCAGAGCAGAGTAGTATTTTGATGCTTCTTTGCCCTTTCCAGACACTGCGAGAATTTCGTCAAGGGTATCGGGTCCAGATAAAATCTTTTGAGGGTTTGGAACCACCTGTTTGAGTAAGTGATTAATTTGGAGGTACCTCCAAAATTGGTTCTGAGGTATGTCATATTGCTCCCTCAGCCTAGTAAAAGATTTAATCACAGACCCTTCGTACATGTCCTTTAAGGTCACAACACCTTTTTGAGCCCATATCTTCCAATAAAATGATTTTTTTTATCAATACGAAGCTTTGGGTTGAGCCATAGCCAAGTTGAGGGGAACAAGTAGGGGTCTGACTTATATAATGCACACACTTTTTTCCAAATGTCCTGCAAATGTAAAATAATAGGGTGAGTTTTAGCTCTCTGAGGTAAATGGGCAAAAATTAAATTTAAGGGGGGCAAAGTGTCCAGTAGGGAGCTCTCCATCGCCACCCAGGGTGGCGCCCTTTCCGGCGGAAGCGACCAGTGGATCAAATGTCTAAGGCTAAAGGCATAGTAATAAAATAATAAATTTGGAAAACCTATGCCACCTCTATCAACTGGCCTCTGTAGCTTCTTCATATTAAGTCTGGGGCGACGGTTTCCCCATAAGAATGTTTTGCATAGCTCATCAAATTGTTTGAAATATCTCAATGGGATATCTAATGGGAGGGCCTGAAGCAGGTATTGGAATTTAGGAACACTAATCATTTTGATAACATTCGCCTTCCCCCACAGAGAGAGATAGAGAGGTGTCCATCTGTCGATATCTGCTTTGAGTCTTATAAAACAAGGTTCAAAGTTTACCTGAACCAGAGAACTAAGATCAGGGGGGAAAATGATACCTAAATAAGTGATGCCTTTATTGGGCCATTGAAAATTTCCTGGGTGGAAAGAATTTCTGGGGCAGTAGGACGTAAGAGGAAGGGCCTCTGATTTCAACCAATTTACTTTATATCCCGATACCCTGGAGAAAGACTCTACTTGATTCAACAGCGCAGGTATAGAGCGATCAGGTTGTGTCACAAACAGCAGAATATCATCAGCATATAGCATCAGTTTATGTGACACCTGACCGATCTGACCTGACCTGACCAGCTCAGTGGCCTTGTGGTCTGAGTGTCCGCCCTGAGACTGGGAGGTTGTGAGTTCGATCCCTGGCCGAGTCATACCAAAGACTATAAAAATGGGACCCATTTGCCTCCCTGCTTGGCACTCAGCATCAAAGGGTTGGAATTGGGGGGTTAAATCACCATGTGATTCCCGAGCGCGGCGCACGCTGCCGCTCACCGCTCCCCCAGGGGATGGGTCAAATGCGGAGAACAAATTTCACACATTGTGTGACAATCAGTGGGACTTTACCTTTACCTTTTATCTGTACACCCGGGAATAACGGATTTTCACGAATAGCTTGTGCTAGGGGTTCTAGTGTTAGCACGAAGAGAAGGCTGGAAAACGGACATCCCTGTCTGGTCCCTCTGTATAGGTCAAATTGAGCTGAAATCTTGCCGTTTGTCAACACAGCTGCCCGTGGGTTAGAATACATCAACTTGACCCAGGATATGAATCCCTTCCCAAAGCCAAAAGCTTCCAAAGTACTAAATACAAAAGGGCCACTCCACCCTATCGAAAGCCTTATCGGCATCTAATGAGATAGCTGCGGTAGGGGAATTTTCATTTGGAGTCGCCCACATAATATTAATGAAATGTCTTATATTGTCTGAAAAACTCCGTGAGCGAATGAACCCCACTTGGTCGGGGTGTATAAGATGAGTAATAATTTTATCTAATCTATTAAGCGCAGTGGCAGCATATGAAGAGCTGTCATATAGCATGGTAAATAGGCTAGACTTGTATTATGCAATATGGGGAAACTACATTAACCTTATCACAGAACTATAATTATTGGAGAGGACACGGAGCATCTGATCGAATGGCTCTAGATCATTTGTTTAAACTGGACTTATGCTTGTATGTTTCATGCCCTCTCTAAAAGATACCCTATATAAGGTCTAAGAGTTGTAACCACCATACAATAGTGAACTAGGTTTTGTTCCCCTGTAAACTGTAATATGTTGCTGACATGTAAAACTGTGAACAATAACTGCCTGAATACTTCTAACATAGCTGAGTCATGTATACTGTACACAATCTTTTTATTTCAATTTTTTTCTTTTTTTTTCTTTTGTTTTTGTTTCTGTTTGTCTCGTCATGTTTTTGAATTTTTAATTTTTTCTACTTTTATTACTGTGCATCAGTAAATGCTTGTTTTACTTTATGTATTGTCTTTGTAATGTTTGTGACGTCATGTTATAGAAATATACGAAAAAAAAAAGAAAATTTGGTCATAAAAAATGAATGAAGACTTGTGGAGATATACAGTGCAAGTCGGAAGTTCATGAACACGTAGGTTGAAGTCAAACGAATTTTCAACCACTCCACAGATTAGGGTGTCTGGGTATAGTAGAGGTAAAAGCACTCGCCTACCACTGCAGAGACCCGGGTTCAATTTCGGCCATGCAGCGGTACTTCCAGCTTGGCCAGAGATTCCTACAGACAATTTGCTGTGTCTGTGGATGGGAAGCTGGTGGGGTATGAGTGATCACTGCACACTAGTGCAGAATATGTCTGATAAAAAGATCCAAATGACCCTGGCGTATGTCAGACCTTGTCTGGTCTTTTGCTGAAAGGAAGAGGTGGAGGTGACAAATAAGGAGAAATCGCACTAAATGGGTGACATCATGCAGCGAGAGGCTCGAGGGACTTTCCCAAAGGCACGTTGTTGTGAAAATATCCGTGTTTCGGAATTATCAGATGAAGTTGGGAAAACGAGCAGAGCATTTTGCATGCCCTCTCTTGTGCTTCGCAACCCCTGATCAGCCAATCAGTGTGATTTCTCTACCCGACCAGCCAATCAGTGTGATTTCTCTACCCGACCAGCCAATCAGTGTGATTTCTCTCACCAACGCCAATTCAACATGTTGAAGCGGCCGGAAAAGCAGCCGAGCAGCATCCATCAAAGTACACTAGAGCCAACAGGGGACACCGCAAATACTAGAGCGACTGACGCCCAGACATGGCCGACCCCGAAAAATTCCCTTGGTGTGTCACGGCCTTAATCCTAATCCTTCCACAGGTACTCCTCCAATTGACTCAAATTATCTCAATTAGCCTATCAGAAGCTTCTAAAGCCATAGCATAATTTTCTGGAATTTTCCAAGCAGCTTAAGGCAGTCAAATTAGTTTCAACAAATGCCCCTAAGTTTGTTAAATCGCTTAAAGCAGTGAACTTCGCTCCTTGGGCCCCTAATGAGAACAAAAACAATGGGGCTGCATCAGCAAGCTTGGACCCCTAAATAACAGTTGCAGAACAACTATGTGATATGTACCAGTAGGCCTACCTGGGATAGGGGTGGTGGAAGGCGTAGTAGTGTTCACCATAGCAGTGTATGGAGCTGTTGTTGATGGAGTAGTAGGTGGAGGAGTAGTAGGTAGAGTCATTGGCAGAGTAGTAGCTGTTGAGTTGTTGGTGGAGTAGTTGGTCGAGGAGTGGAAACAGTAAAGGCACATGTCATTTAAAACAATTAAGATGTTGCAAAACTTATTCAGTGTGCAATTGTGAATGGGATAGTAGTAGTGTGGTTACACCCACATTAAGATCTCAACCATGAATTGTCAGAAATGAAATCATACACTGCAAAAAAGAATAAGCTGTGCAGTGAGTTTATCTTGTTTCCAGACCCATCAAACTTATTCCATATGTGTAGTCAAATTATCTAACTGCATTGCCAGATAGTCTTCCTGGTTTCAACAAAGCTCCCTTAATACATGCCAAAATTACTTATTTCAAGAAATCATCATGAAATAAAGAAATAAACTTTATCCAGGATAATTTCACTCTTACCAGAAAGAGATTGTTGAAACCGGTCAAATAATCTGCCTGTGCAGTAAAATTATTTATAAAAAAAGATTTTGTAAAATTGTGAGTTACTATAGCGGCCTCTTATGTTTTTAACTCCCAGTGTACAGCAGAGCCCCCCCCCCCCCCCCGGAGTTACAAAACAAATATGCATGTTTCAGAAGAAGAAGCAATTGCGATCGTAATCAATTATCCCATTTTGCTAAATTTGGAAATGGCTCATTGCAGTAGTATCCATTGTATCCATACCAATACAAGACTTTCAGTGGTGAGTAACGATAGAATCTGCAAGACATGCCTTTTAAAAGAACAGATCAGCTCACAGACCAGCTCAGTGGCCTTGTGGTCTGAGTGTCCACCCTGAGACTGGAAGGTCGTGAGTTCGATCCCCGGCCGAGTCATACCAAATACTATAAAAATGGGACCCGTTTGCCTCCCTGCTTGGCACTCAGCATCAAAGGGTTGGAATTGGGGGGTTAGATCACCATATGATTCCAGAGCGCGGCGCACGCTGCCGCTCACCGCTCCCCCAGGGGATGGGTCAAATGCGGAGAAAAATTTCACACAATAATCCAAAAAGGTTCATAGTGTCTATACTTTACTTAGAACGTTAGGTTTTCTTCTATATCAGACACAGCACAACATGTAAGGTAGGAACAAAAACCTGTGTCTGATATAGAAGAAAACCTAACGATCTAGATAAAAATTTCACACATTGTGTGACAATCAGTGGGACTTTACCTTTACTTTAGTCCTAGTTTCCCTTACCATTAAACATCTCTGTGATGATGTTATCCTTGATGGGCTTCAGGGCATCAAAATTAGAGACCAAGAATGTCTTCTCAGAGTTTCCAGCAATCTCTTCCAGCTGAGTCTTATCTGCCCTTTTCACTCCGATGGCGTAGATGGTGATGCCCTGTGCCCTCAGTGTCTCTGCAGGATCCTTGACCTGGTCACCAGACTTCTCATCAGTGATGACAAGCAGGTACTGTGGGACTTTCTCACCGCGAGTGGCTCTTGCTCTCTCAAAGTTGGGACCCATGAATGAGAGTGCTGCTCCTGTGTTGGTCGCGCCTCCTCTTTGTTTTATATTGTCTACAGCCTTCTCTAATGAGTTGACATCTGAGTGGGCCGTCAGGTCAAATTCCAAGTTTGGAGAAAATGAGTATTTTGCAACCCCCACACGGACATGCTGCGGCCCAATAGTGAGGTTATGGAGAAACTCGATGATGAACTTCTTCATGTGTGTGAAATCGCTAGAGGAAACGCTTCCCGAGTGGTCCATCAGGAAGAAGATGTCTGCTTTTTGTTGTCCATAGCCTGAAAAAGGAAAGCAAAATGCCGCATGGCACATTCAATTCACTAAATGTTTACGCTGCAACACCTGACCTCATATCCTTAAACTTAACTCTTTGATTATAGAGTTGTTGAAATTCAAGTGACCAAGCCACTTCTTCTGTACCATCTAGACTATATAATGTCTGTGTCACTGTTAGCATATGAATGAAGACTTGTAAACCATAGACTAGATGGGGGGAGGTCCACCGTCTTCCATTCTCTAACAAGGGTTTTTCGGCCCAGCATAATGGCTGTGAGGACCCACCTTATCTGTGGCTCTGGCATCCCCTTTAAGGGGGCAGAGTCTCCCAATATATATAAGCTAGGTGAAAATGGGATGTCAGGGCCCGTTACCAGTTTGATGTTTTCATGGATTGCCGTCCACCAGCTCTGAGCCTTAGGACAGGACCACAGCATGTGAACAAGCGTGCCCGGGGCCTCCTCACATCTCCAACAAGTTGGATCCTCCCTTAACCCCACCCTATGCAGTTTTGCAGGGGTCCAGTAGACTCTATTTAGAATCTTGAATTGTATTAATCTGGTCTTAATCTCACGTGAAGATTTTTTCAAGTTTTGCAGAATAGCATTCCATTCTGTATCTGTAAAAGTCTTATTAAGATCTACCTCCCATGTCTTTTTAAGACCGCTTGTCTGTTCCCCTGGCCTGTCCATCAGAGCAGAGTAGTATTTTGATGCTTCTTTGCCCTTTCCAGACACTGCGAGAATTTCGTCAAGGGTATCGGGTCCAGATAAAATCTTTCGAGGGTTTGGAACCACCTGTTTGAGTAAGTGATTAATTTGGAGGTACCTCCAAAATTGGTTCTGAGGTATGTCATATTGCTCCCTCAGCCTAGTAAAAGATTTAATCACAGACCCTTCGTACATGTCCTTTAAGGTCACAACACCTTTTTGAGCCCATATCTTCCAATAAAATGATTTTTTTTATCAATACGAAGCTTTGGGTTGAGCCATAGCCAAGTTGAGGGGAACAAGTAGGGGTCTGACTTATATAATGCACACACTTTTTTCCAAATGTCCTGCAAATGTAAAATAATAGGGTGAGTTTTAGCTCTCTGAGGTAAATGGGCAAAAATTAAATTTAAGGGGGGCAAAGTGTCCAGTAGGGAGCTCTCCATCGCCACCCAGGGTGGCGCCCTTTCCGCCGGAAGCGACCAGTGGATCAAATGTCTAAGGCTAAAGGCATAGTAATAAAATAATAAATTTGGAAAACCTATGCCACCTCTATCAACTGGCCTCTGTAGCTTCTTCATATTAAGTCTGGGGCGACGGTTTCCCCATAAGAATGTTTTGCATAGCTCATCAAATTGTTTGAAATATCTCAATGGGATATCTAATGGGAGGGCCTGAAGCAGGTATTGGAATTTAGGAACACTAATCATTTTGATAACATTCGCCTTCCCCCACAGAGAGAGATAGAGAGGTGTCCATCTGTCGATATCTGCTTTGAGTCTTATAAAACAAGGTTCAAAGTTTACCTGAACCAGAGAACTAAGATCAGGGGGGAAAATGATACCTAAATAAGTGATGCCTTTATTGGGCCATTGAAAATTTCCTGGGTGGAAAGAATTTCTGGGGCAGTAGGACGTAAGAGGAAGGGCCTCTGATTTCAACCAATTTACTTTATATCCCGATACCCTGGAGAAAGACTCTACTTGATTCAACAGCGCAGGTATAGAGCGATCAGGTTGTGTCACAAACAGCAGAATATCATCAGCATATAGCATCAGTTTATGTGACACCTGACCGAGCTGTACACCCGGGAATAACGGATTTTCACGAATAGCTTGTGCTAGGGGTTCTAGTGTTAGCGCGAAGAGAAGGCTGGAAAACGGACATCCCTGTCTGGTCCCTCTGTATAGGTCAAATTGAGCTGAAATCTTGCCGTTTGTCAACACAGCTGCCCGTGGGTTAGAATACATCAACTTGACCCAGGATATGAATCCCTTCCCAAAGCCAAAAGCTTCCAAAGTACTAAATACAAAAGGGCCACTCCACCCTATCGAAAGCCTTATCGGCATCTAATGAGATAGCTGCGGTAGGGGAATTTTCATTTGGAGTCGCCCACATAATATTAATGAAATGTCTTATATTGTCTGAAAAACTCCGTGAGCGAATGAACCCCACTTGGTCGGGGTGTATAAGATGAGTAATAATTTTATCTAATCTATTAAGCGCAGTGGCAGCATATGAAGAGCTGTCATATAGCATGGTAAATAGGCTAGACTTGTATTATGCAATATGGGGAAACTACATTAACCTTATCACAGAACTATAATTATTGGAGAGGACACGGAGCATTTGATCGAATGGCTCTAGATCATTTGTTTAAACTGGACTTATGCTTGTATGTTTCATGCCCTCTCTAAAAGATACCCTATATAAGGTCTAAGAGTTGTAAGCACCATACAATAGTGAACTAGGTTTTGTTCCCCTGTAAACTGTAATATGTTGCTGACATGTAAAACTGTGAACAATAACTGCCTGAATACTTCTAACATAGCTGAGTCATGTATACTGTACACAATCTTTTTATTTAAATTTTTTTTTTTCTTTTGTTTTTGTTTCTGTTTGTCTCGTCATGTTTTTGAATTTTTAATTTTTTCTACTTTTATTACTGTGCATCAGTAAATGCTTGTTTTACTTTATGTATTGTCTTTGTAATGTTTGTGACGTCATGTTATAGAAATATACGAAAAAAAAAAAAAAAATTGGTCATAAAAAATGAATGAAGACTTGTGGAGATATACAGTGCAAGTCGGAAGTTCATGAACACGTAGGTTGAAGTCAAACGAATTTTCAACCACTCCACAGATTAGGGTGTCTGGGTATAGTAGAGGTAAAAGCACTCGCCTACCACTGCAGAGACCCGGGTTCAATTTCGGCCATGCAGCGGTACTTCCAGCTTGGCCAGAGATTCCTACAGACAATTTGCTGTGTCTGTGGATGGGAAGCTGGTGGGGTATGAGTGATCACTGCACACTAGTGCAGAATATGTCTGATAAAAAGATCCAAATGACCCTGGCGTATGTCAGACCTTGTCTGGTCTTTTGCTGAAAGGAAGAGGTGGAGGTGACAAATAAGGAGAAATCGCACTAAATGGGTGACATCATGCAGCGAGAGGCTCGAGGGACTTTCCCAAAGGCACGTTGTTGTGAAAATATCCGTGTTTCGGAATTATCAGATGAAGTTGGGAAAACGAGCAGAGCATTTTGTATGCCCTCTCTTGTGCTTCGCAACCCCTGATCAGCCAATCAATGTGATTTCTCTACCCGACCAGCCAATCAGTGTGATTTCTCTACCCGACCAGCCAATCAGTGTGATTTCTCTCACCAACGCCAATTCAACATGTTGAAGCGGCCGGAAAAGCAGCCGAGCAGCATCCATCAAAGTACACTAGAGCCAACAGGGGACACCGCAAATACTAGAGCGACTGACGCCCAGACATGGCCGACCCCGAAAAATTCCCTTGGTGTGTCACGGCCTTAATCCTAATCCTTCCACAGGTACTCCTCCAATTGACTCAAATTATCTCAATTAGCCTATCAGAAGCTTCTAAAGCCATAGCATAATTTTCTGGAATGTTCCAAGCAGCTTAAGGCAGTCAAATTAGTTTCAACAAATGCCCCTAAGTTTGTTAAATCGCTTAAAGCAGCGAACTTCGCTCCTTGGGCCCCTAATGAGAACAAAAACAATGGGGCTGCATCAGCAAGCTTGGACCCCTAAATAACAGTTGCAGAACAACTATGTGATATGTACCAGTAGGCCTACCTGGGATAGGGGTGGTGGAAGGCGTAGTAGTGTTCACCATAGCAGTGTATGGAGCTGTTGTTGATGGAGTAGTAGGTGGAGGAGTAGTAGGTAGAGTCGTTGGCAGAGTAGTAGCTGTTGAGTTGTTGGTGGAGTTACAAAACAGATATGCATGTTTCAGAAGAAGAAGCAATTGCGATCGTAATCAATTATCCCATTTTGCTAAATTTGGAAATGGCTCATTGCAGTAGTATCCATTGTATCCATACCAATACAAGACTTTCAGTGGTGAGTAACGATAGAATCTGCAAGACATGCCTTTTAAAAGAACAGATCAGCTCACAGACCAGCTCAGTGGCCTTGTGGTCTGAGTGTCCACCCTGAGACTGGAAGGTCGTGAGTTCGATCCCCGGCCGAGTCATACCAAAGACTATAAAAATGGGACCCGTTTGCCTCCCTGCTTGGCACTCAGCATCAAAGGGTTGGAATTGGGGGGTTAGATCACCATATGATTCCCGAGCGCGGCGCACGCTACCGCTCCCCCAGGAGATGGGTCAAATGCGGAGAACAAATTTCACACATTGTGTGACAATCAGTGGGACTTTACCTTTACTTTAGTCCTAGTTTCCCTTACCATTACACATCTCTGTGATGATGTTATCCTTGATGGGCTTCAGGGCATCAAAATTAGAGATCAAGTCGGAAGTTCATGAACACGTAGGTTGAAGTCAAACGAATTTTCAACCACTCCACAGATTAGGGTGTCTGGGTATAGTAGAGGTAAAAGCACTCGCCTACCACTGCAGAGACCCGGGTTTAATTTGGGCCATGCAGCGGTACTTCCAGCTTGGCCAGAGATTCCTACAGACAATTTGCTGTGTCTGTGGATGGGAAGCTGGTGGGGTATGAGTCATCACTGCACACTAGTGCAGAATATGTCTGATAAAAAGATCAAAATGACCCTGGCGTATGTCAGACCTTGTCTGGTCTTTTGCTGAAAGGAAGAGGTGGAGGTGACAAATAAGGAGAAATTGCACTAAATGGGTGACATCATGCAGCGAGAGGCTCGAGGGACTTTCCCAAAGGCACGTTGTTGTGAAAATATCCGTGTTTCGGAATTATCAGATGAAGTTGGAAAACAAGCAGAGCATTTTGCATGCCCTCTCTTATGCTTCGCAACCCCCTGATCAGCCAATCACTACCCGACCAGCCAATCAGTGTGATTTCTCTACCCGACCAGCCAATCAGTGTGATTTCTCTCAAAAACGCCAATTCAACATGTTGAAGCGGCCGGAAAAGCAGCCGACCAGCCTCCATCAAAGTACACTAGAGCCAACGAGGGACACCGCAAAATACTAGAGCGACTGACGCTCAGACATGGCCGACCCCAAAAAATTGCCTTGGTGTGTCACGGCCTTAATCCTAATCCTTCCACAGGTACACCTCCAATTGACTCAAATTATCTCAATTAGCCTATCAGAAGCTTCTAAAGCCATAGCATCATTTTCTGGAATTTTCCAAGCCGTTTAAGGCAGTCAAATTAGTTTCAACAAATGTCCCTAAGTTTGTTTAAAATCGCTTAAAGCAGCGAACTTCGTTTCTTGGGCCCCTAATGAGAACAAAAACAATGGGGCTGCATGCATCAGCAAGCTTGGACCCCTAAATAACAGTTGCAGAACAACTATGTGATATGTACCAGTAGGCCTACCTGGCATAGGGGTGGTGGAAGGCGTAGTAGTGTTCACCATAGCAGTGTATGGAGCTGTTGTTGATGGAGTAGTAGGTGGAGGAGTAGTAGTAGGTAGAGTCGTTGGCAGAGTAGTAGCTGTTTGAGTCATTGGTGGAGTAGTTGGTCGAGGAGTGGAAACAGTAAAGGCACATGTCATTAAAACAATTAAGATGTTGCAAAACGTATTCAGTGTGTAATTGTGAATGGGATAGTAGTAGTCTCGCTACACCCACATTAAGATCTCAACCATGAATTGTCAAACGAAATCATACACTGCAAAAAAATAAGCTGTGCAGTGAGTTTATCTTGTTTCCAGACCCATCAAACTTATTCCATATGTGTAGTCAAATTATCTAACTGCATTGCCAGTCTTCCTGGTTTCAACAAAGCTCCCTTAATACATGCCAAAATGACTTCTTTCAAGAAATCACCATGAAATAAAGAAATAAACTTTATCCAGGATAATTTCACTCTTACCAGAAAGAGATTGTTGAAACCGGTCAAATAATCTGCCTGTGCAGTAAAATTATTTATAAAAAAAGATTTTGTAAAATTGTGAGTTACTGTACTATAGTGGCCTCTTATGTTTTTAACTCCCAGTGTACAGCAGAGCCCCCCCCCCCCCCCCCCCCCCCCGGAGTTACAAAACAGATATGCATGTTTCAGAAGAAGAAGCAATTGCGATCGTAATCAATTATCCCATTTTGCTAAATTTGGAAATGGCTCATTGGAGTAGTATCCATTGTATCCATACCAATACAAGACTTTCAATAACGATAGAATCTGCAAGACATGCCTTTTAAAAGAACAGACCAGCTCACAGACCAGCTCAGTGGCCTTGTGGTCTGAGTGTCCACCCTGAGACTGGGACGTCGTGAGTTCGATCCCCGGCCGAGTCATACCAAAGACTATAAAAATGGGACCCGTTTGCCTCCCTGCTTGGCACTCAGCATCAAAAGGGTTGGAATTGGGGGGTTAGATCACCATATGATTCCCGAGCGCGGCGCACGCTGCCACTCACCGCTCCCCCAGGGGATGGGTCAAATGCGGAGAACAAATTTCACATATTGTGTGACAATCAGTGGGACTTTACCTTTACTTTAGTCCTAGTTTCCCTTACCATTACACATCTCTGTGATGATGTTATCCTTGATGGGCTTCAGGGCATCAAAATTAGAGACCAAGTCGGAAGTTCATGAACACGTAGGTTGAAGTCAAACGAATTTTCAACCACTCCACAGATTAGGGTGTCTGGGTATAGTAGAGGTAAAAGCACTCGCCTACCACTGCAGAGACCCGGGTTCAATTTTGGCCATGCAGCGGTACTTCCAGCTTGGCCAGAGATTCCTACAGACAATTTGCTGTGTCTGTGGATGGGAAGCTGGTGGGGTATGAGTGGTCACTGCACACTAGTGCAGAATATGTCTGATAAAAAGATCCAAATAACCCTGGCGTATGTCAGACCTTGTCTGGTCTTTTGCTGAAAAGAAGAGGTGGAGGTGACAAATAAGGAGAAATTGCACTAAATGGGTGACATCATGCAGCGAGAGGCTCGAGGGACTTTCCCAAAGGCATGTTGTTGTGAAAATATCCGTGTTTCGGAATTATCAGATGAAGTTGGAAAACAAGCAGAGCATTTTGCATGCCCTCTCTTGTGCTTCGCAACCCCCTGATCAGCCAATCAGTGTGATTTCTCTACCCGACCAGCCAATCAGTGTGATTTCTCTCAAAAACGCCAATTCAACATGTTGAAGCGGCCGGAAAAGCAGCCGACCAGCCTCCATCAAAGTACACTAGAGCCAACGAGGGACACCGCAAAATACTAGAGCGACTGACGCTCAGACATGGCCGACCCCCAAAAATTGCCTTGGTGTGTCACGGCCTTAATCCTAATCCTTCCACAGGTACACCTCCAATTGACTCAAATTATCTCAATTAGCCTATCAGAAGCTTCTAAAGCCATAGCATCATTTTCTGGAATTTTCCAAGCCGTTTAAGGCAGTCGAATTAGTTTCAACAAATGTCCCTAAGTTTGTTTAAAATCGCTTAAAGCAGCGAACTTCGTTTCTTGGGCCCCTAATGAGAACAAAAACAATGGGGCTGCATCAGCAAGCTTGGACCCCTAAATAACAGTTGCAGAACAACTATGTGATATGTACCAGTAGGCCTACCTGGCATAGGGGTGGTGGAAGGCGTAGTAGTGTTCACCATAGCAGTGTATGGAGCTGTTGTTGATGGAGTAGTAGGTGGAGGAGTAGTAGTAGGTAGAGTCATTGGCAGAGTAGTAGCTGTTTGAGTCATTGGTGGAGTAGTTGGTTGAGGAGTGGAAACAGTAAAGGCACATGTCATTAAAGCAATTAAGATGTTGCAAAACGTATTCAGTGTGTAATTGTGAATGGGATAGTAGTAGTCTCGCTACACCCACATTAAGATCTCAACCATGAATTGTCAAACGAAATCATACACTGCAAAAAAATAAGCTGTGCAGTGAGTTTATCTTGTTTCCAGACCCATCAAACTTATTCCATATGTGTAGTCAAATTATCTAACTGCATTGCCAGATAGTCTTCCTGGTTTCAACAAAGCTCCCTTAATACATGCCAAAATTACTTATTTCAAGAAATCATCATGAAATAAAGAAATAAACTTTATCCAGGATAATTTCACTCTTACCAGAAAGAGATTGTTGAAACCGGTCAAATAATCTGCCTGTGCAGTAAAATTATTTATAAAAAAAGATTTTGTAAAATTGTGAGTTACTGTACTATAGCGGCCTCTTATGTTTTTAACTCCCAGTGTACAGCAGAGCCCCCCCCCCCCCCCCCCCGGAGTTACAAAACAGATATGCATGTTTCAGAAGAAGAAGCAATTGCGATCGTAATCAATTATCCCATTTTGCTAAATTTGGAAATGGCTCATTGGAGTAGTATCCATTGTATCCATACCAGAGTCCTGCGCGGGTCTGATTTTCAAGACCCGGTTCCGCCCGGCCCCGCGACGTGCAGTACCGACCCCGCTCCGCGAACCCGCACATATGATCAATCAGTACCGCAACCCACCCCGCCCCGCAGACATGAGACCCGCCCCCCGACCCGGAACCGCATATATATAATAACCGTTAATCTGCAGTGCAAACATAGTGAACCAAACGAAACTGCCACCGTTTCACACGAGAGGCGAACAGCAGTCTTTCTGGCCGAGACTCGTCAGCTGATGTACGTTAATTAGCTTTTAGCAGCTGCTAGCTCACTAACCAGCTGGATAGCTCTGCTATCAGACACACAGACAGTTACAGCAAGCAAAGTGACTTACCAGCTATTTCCAATATGTCCGGTATAATCCATACTGCCTTTATGATTGCTGTTGGAGGAACGTAAATCCACGTTGGGATGAGACCTCTCCACTTTCACGCTATCCATCCATGACCTGTTGTTGCCTGTTGCTATGAAAACAGCCAGTGTGTATGTTTGACTGGAAGCTAACGTTAGCCTACTATATTATCTGTCCGACTCGTATTGTCTCCAATCAATCACCTTGACCGCAGCTGAGTTTTGAATGTTTTGTGCAGTCCATATAGCATCACACATTGCACAGTATGCGCATACTTGAAACGATGCCGGTTATGTAAACAAATTAGCGAAAACGTGCGTCAGAAACTCCAAATGACCCTGGCGTATGTCAGACCTTGTCTGGTCTTTTGCTGAAAGGAAGAGGTGGAGGTGACAAATAAGGAGAAATTGCACTAAATGGGTGACATCATGCAGCGAGAGGCTCGAGGGACTTTCCCAAAGGCACGTTGTTGTGAAAATATCCGTGTTTCGGAATTATCAGATGAAGTTGGAAAACAAGCAGAGCATTTTGCATGCCCTCTCTTGTGCTTCGCAACCCCCTGATCAGCCAATCAGTGTGATTTCTCTACCCGACCAGCCAATCAGTGTGATTTCTCTCAAAAACGCCAATTCAACATGTTGAAGCGGCCGGAAAAGCAGCCGACCAGCCTCCATCAAAGTACACTAGAGCCAACGAGGGACACCGCAAAATACTAGAGCGACTGACGCTCAGACATGGCCGACCCCCAAAAATTGCCTTGGTGTGTCACGGCCTTAATCCTAATCCTTCCACAGGTACACCTCCAATTGACTCAAATTATCTCAATTAGCCTATCAGAAGCTTCTAAAGCCATAGCATCATTTTCTGGAATTTTCCAAGCCGTTTAAGGCAGTCGAATTAGTTTCAACAAATGTCCCTAAGTTTGTTTAAAATCGCTTAAAGCAGCGAACTTCGTTTCTTGGGCCCCTAATGAGAACAAAAACAATGGGGCTGCATCAGCAAGCTTGGACCCCTAAATAACAGTTGCAGAACAACTATGTGATATGTACCAGTAGGCCTACCTGGCATAGGGGTGGTGGAAGGCGTAGTAGTGTTCACCATAGCAGTGTATGGAGCTGTTGTTGATGGAGTAGTAGGTGGAGGAGTAGTAGTAGGTAGAGTCATTGGCAGAGTAGTAGCTGTTTGAGTCATTGGTGGAGTAGTTGGTTGAGGAGTGGAAACAGTAAAGGCACATGTCATTAAAGCAATTAAGATGTTGCAAAACGTATTCAGTGTGTAATTGTGAATGGGATAGTAGTAGTCTCGCTACACCCACATTAAGATCTCAACCATGAATTGTCAAACGAAATCATACACTGCAAAAAAATAAGCTGTGCAGTGAGTTTATCTTGTTTCCAGACCCATCAAACTTATTCCATATGTGTAGTCAAATTATCTAACTGCATTGCCAGATAGTCTTCCTGGTTTCAACAAAGCTCCCTTAATACATGCCAAAATTACTTATTTCAAGAAATCATCATGAAATAAAGAAATAAACTTTATCCAGGATAATTTCACTCTTACCAGAAAGAGATTGTTGAAACCGGTCAAATAATCTGCCTGTGCAGTAAAATTATTTATAAAAAAAGATTTTGTAAAATTGTGAGTTACTGTACTATAGCGGCCTCTTATGTTTTTAACTCCCAGTGTACAGCAGAGCCCCCCCCCCCCCGGAGTTACAAAACAGATATGCATGTTTCAGAAGAAGAAGCAATTGCGATCGTAATCAATTATCCCATTTTGCTAAATTTGGAAATGGCTCATTGGAGTAGTATCCATTGTATCCATACCAGAGTCCTGCGCGGGTCTGATTTTCAAGACCCGGTTCCGCCCGGCCCCGCGACGTGCAGTACCGACCCCGCTCCGCGAACCCGCACATATGATCAATCAGTACCGCAACCCACCCCGCCCCGCAGACATGAGACCCGCCCCCCGACCCGGAACCGCATATATATAATAACCGTTAATCTGCAGTGCAAACATTTTGTAGTGAACCAAACGAAACTGCCACCGTTTCACACGAGAGGCGAACAGCAGTCTTTCTGGCCGAGACTCGTCAGCTGATGTACGTTAATTAGCTTTTAGCAGCTGCTAGCTCACTAACCAGCTGGATAGCTCTGCTATCAGACACACAGACAGTTACAGCAAGCAAAGTGACTTACCAGCTATTTCCAATATGTCCGGTATAATCCATACTGCCTTTATGATTGCTGTTGGAGGAACGTAAATCCACGTTGGGATGAGACCTCTCCACTTTCACGCTATCCATCCATGACCTGTTGTTGCCTGTTGCTATGAAAACAGCCAGTGTGTATGTTTGACTGGAAGCTAACGTTAGCCTACTATATTATCTGTCCGACTCGTATTGTCTCCAATCAATCACCTTGACCGCAGCTGAGTTTTGAATGTTTTGTGCAGTCCATATAGCATCACACATTGCACAGTATGCGCATACTTGAAACGATGCCGGTTATGTAAACAAATTAGCGAAAACGTGCGTCAGAAACTTTTCTCCTGTTCGAGTCAGACCAGCTGCCAGACACCCCCCCTGCCAGACACACCTTCCCCCTGCCAGACACACCCCCTGCCTCCATCTGAGTGCAACAGAAAAACATACAAGGCTCATACGTTGTCGTTGTTCCACCCGCCGCCCGTCCGCATTTATTAATTTTTACCCGCCGCCCGACCCACCAATTTACAGAAGTGTATTTTTTACCCGCCCCCCGCGTTTTTTTGCGGGTACCCGGCGGGGCCCCGCGGAACCCCGACCCGGTGCAGGACTCTGATCCATACCAATACAAGACTTTCAATAACGATAGAATCTGCAAGACATGCCTTTTAAAAGAACAGACCAGCTCACAGACCAGCTCAGTGGCCTTGTGGTCTGAGTGTCCACCCTGAGACTGGGACGTCGTGAGTTCGATCCCCGGCCGAGTCATACCAAAGACTATAAAAATGGGACCCGTTTGCCTCCCTGCTTGGCACTCAGCATCAAAAGGGTTGGAATTGGGGGGTTAGATCACCATATGATTCCCGAGCGCGGCGCACGCTGCCGCTCACCGCTCCCCCAGGGGATGGGTCAAATGCGGAGAACAAATTTCACACATTGTGTGACAATCAGTGGGACTTTACCTTTACTTTAGTCCTAGTTTCCCTTACCATTACACATCTCTGTGATGATGTTATCCTTGATGGGCTTCAGGGCATCAAAATTAGAGACCAAGTCGGAAGTTCATGAACACGTAGGTTGAAGTCAAACGAATTTTCAACCACCCCACAGATTAGGGTGTCTGGGTAGAGTAGAGGTAAAAGCACTCGCCTACCACTGCAGAGACCCGGGTTCAATTTGGGCCATGCAGCGGTACTTCCAGCTTGGCCAGAGATTCCTACAGACAATTTGCTGTGTCTGTGGATGGGAAGCTGGTGGGGTATGAGTGGTCACTGCACACTAGTGCAGAATATGTCTGATAAAAAGATCCAAATGACCCTGGCGTATGTCAGACCTTGTCTGGTCTTTTGCTGAAAGGAAGAGGTGGAGGTGACAAATAAGGAGAAATTGCACTAAATGGGTGACATCATGCAGCGAGAGGCTCGAGGGACTTTCCCAAAGGCACGTTGTTGTGAAAATATCCGTGTTTCGGAATTATCAGATGAAGTTGGAAAACAAGCAGAGCATTTTGCATGCCCTCTCTTGTGCTTCGCAACCCCCTGATCAGCCAATCACTACCCGACCAGCCAATCAGTGTGATTTCTCTACCCGACCAGCCAATCAGTGTGATTTCTCTCAAAAACGCCAATTCAACATGTTGAAGCGGCCGGAAAAGCAGCCGACCAGCCTCCATCAAAGTACACTAGAGCCAACGAGGGACACCGCAAAATACTAGAGCGACTGACGCTCAGACATGGCCGACCCCAAAAAATTGCCTTGGTGTGTCACGGCCTTAATCCTAATCCTTCCACAGGTACACCTCCAATTGACTCAAATTATCTCAATTAGCCTATCAGAAGCTTCTAAAGCCATAGCATCATTTTCTGGAATTTTCCAAGCCGTTTAAGGCAGTCGAATTAGTTTCAACAAATGTCCCTAAGTTTGTTTAAAATCGCTTAAAGCAGCGAACTTCGTTTCTTGGGCCCCTAATGAGAACAAAAACAATGGGGCTGCATCAGCAAGCTTGGACCCCTAAATAACAGTTGCAGAACAACTATGTGATATGTACCAGTAGGCCTACCTGGCATAGGGGTGGTGGAAGGCGTAGTAGTGTTCACCATAGCAGTGTATGGAGCTGTTGTTGATGGAGTAGTAGGTGGAGGAGTAGTAGTAGGTAGAGTCGTTGGCAGAGTAGTAGCTGTTTGAGTCATTGGTGGAGTAGTTGGTCGAGGAGTGGAAACAGTAAAGGCACATGTCATTAAAACAATTAAGATGTTGCAAAACGTATTCAGTGTGTAATTGTGAATGGGATAGTAGTAGTCTCGCTACACCCACATTAAGATCTCAACCATGAATTGTCAAACGAAATCATACACTGCAAAAAAATAAGCTGTGCAGTGAGTTTATCTTGTTTCCAGACCCATCAAACTTATTCCATATGTGTAGTCAAATTATCTAACTGCATTGCCAGTCTTCCTGGTTTCAACAAAGCTCACGGCCTTAATCCTAATCCTTCCACAGGTACACCTCCAATTGACTCAAATTATCTCAATTAGCCTATCAGAAGCTTCTAAAGCCATAGCATCATTTTCTGGAATTTTCCAAGCCGTTTAAGGCAGTCGAATTAGTTTCAACAAATGTCCCTAAGTTTGTTTAAAATCGCTTAAAGCAGCGAACATCGTTTCTTGGGCCCCTAATGAGAACAAAAACAATGGGGCTGCATCAGCAAGCTTGGACCCCTAAATAACAGTTGCAGAACAACTATGTGATATGTACCAGTAGGCCTACCTGGCATAGGGGTGGTGGAAGGCGTAGTAGTGTTCACCATAGCAGTGTATGGAGCTGTTGTTGATGGAGTAGTAGGTGGAGGAGTAGTAGTAGGTAGAGTCGTTGGCAGAGTAGTAGCTGTTTGAGTCATTGGTGGAGTAGTTGGTCGAGGAGTGGAAACAGTAAAGGCACATGTCATTAAAACAATTAAGATGTTGCAAAACGTATTCTGTGTGTAATTGTGAATGGGATAGTAGTAGTCTCGCTACACCCACATTAAGATCTCAACCATGAATTGTCAAACGAAATCATACACTGCAAAAAAATAAGCTGTGCAGTGAGTTTATCTTGTTTCCAGACCCATCAAACTTATTCCATATGTGTAGTCAAATTATCTAACTGCATTGCCAGTCTTCCTGGTTTCAACAAAGCTCCCTTAATACATGCCAAAATGACTTCTTTCAAGAAATCACCATGAAATAAAGAAATAAACTTTATCCAGGATAATTTCACTCTTACCAGAAAGAGATTGTTGAAACCGGTCAAATAATCTGCCTGTGCAGTAAAATTATTTATAAAAAAAAGATTTTGTAAAATCGTGAGTTACTATATCGGCCTCTTATGTTTTTAACTCCCAGTGTACAGCAGAGCCCCCCCCCCCCCCCCCCGGAGTTACAAAACAGATATGCATGTTTCAGAAGACGAAGCAATTGCGATCGTAATCAATTATCCCATTTTGCTAAATTTGGAAATGGCTCATTGGAGTAGTATCCATTGTATCCATCCCAATACAAGGCTTTCAGTGGTGAGTAACTATAGAATCTGCAAGACATGCCTTTTAAAAGAACAGTTTTGTTTTTGTTTGTAAACATCCTTTTAACATAAATTTCTTAGAGCATTGTTTGTTATACTTTGTCCTATGCTCTTTTTTTAAGTGTAAAGTGTACTGGGACCATGCTTCATGGTGATTTTGCACTTTAAATAAAAATTGATTGATTGATTGATTGATTGATGTACCAGTAGGCCTACCTGGCATAGGGTGGTGGAAGGCGTAGTAGTGTTCACCATAGCAGTTTGAGTTACTGTAGTTGTTGCCGTAATTGTTGGCAGAGTCATTGTTGTTGTAGGCTTTAGAGGTCCAGTAGTAGGTGGTGCAGTAGTGGGAGTAGTGGGACCTGTAAAGGCACATGCCATTTAAAACAATTAAATAAAAGCAAACCTTTTTCAGTAGGCCTATTTGTATGCAATTGTGAAATACATGTATCTAGAAAATCATAAGAATGATGCTCCAAGAAATATTATCTATACTTACAGACTATTATTCCCTCTTTACAGGAGCTTAAGAGGAAAATCCATGCATTAGAGTAGGCAGTTTCTCATATATTATGGCAGTTGCACTGTCAATACATACAATGAAGAAGGATATTTAGTAGTAGTATGTTTTTAGTTTAAATAAAAGATGCAAGGCATGGAGAGAGGACTTAGATGATGAAGACATCACTGAAGGGGACTGGGAGGAGGCATGCGATAAAGCGCAATCCCAAACGTTTAACTCACGCCTTAAATTGCTGCAGTATAACTGGTTGATGAGAGTCTATGTAACGCCAGAAAAGATCAATAAATACAATGGTGCCATTCCTGATTCAAGTGCCAAAAAGAAAAAGGTACACTTTTCCACTGTCTATGGCAGTGCAGCCAAATCAAAGCATTTTGGGATGCAGTGAGAAAGTGTATCCAAGATATTTTGTCCATACAAATACCTTTAGACCCAAAGCTCTTTATTTTAGGATTATATCCACTTAATTTTAACATCAGAAGGAGACAGAAAAGGTTTTGGATATAGGTTTACTTTTGGCTAAAAGAGTTATTGCCGTAACTTGGAAACAGGTTGGTAGGCCGGGGATCGGGAGATGGATTTCTGAGTTGACAACAACGCTGCCCTTAGAAAAAATCACATATATCATCAGGGGTAAACAGGAATTGTTTGACAGCATTTGGGGCCCTTTCATTTGTTATCTAGAGAGGACAGATGTGGCCGACATGATGGAAGCACCTCGGACGGGTTGAAAGGCTGAATGTTTATGTTTTCATCTGCATTTAGTTTTTTGCTTCTTTATTCCATTTGCTCTCTGTATTCCATTCTAAGTACCTGTACATGAGTCAAGATGTAACTGAAAAAGTGTAAACTAGTTAGCCCCCAGAAGAATCATGGTCTGTATGTCGGTGTGTTTTTGTTTTTGTTTTGTATGTTTGTTTGTTTTTCTGTTGTGCTATCGGGGGAGGGGAGGAGGTGGGATATG
>NC_139642.1:50889982-50939598 GCF_964638095.1 Poromitra crassiceps | reverse complement strand
GAGCTGACCCCAAGAATGACTTTTCTTTTAGTTCAAATACCTGGGTATGCAGTGCACCTATTTAATAATGTATGCAAAACAAATCACAACAATCTAATTTCTTAGTTTTTTCACACTTTTTCACATCAAAAGTTCGTTTTTCAAGATTTCATTGATAACAGTAATTTACAGTTTGCTGACGTCACCCAGTACCATCAAATTCTACCCCATTTCAACCAATCATATCACGACATGGAGCTGTCAATCAAATCTTCATTTCTGGATAATTTTCTCTTCCAAATGAAGTCGAAAATGGCGCCTAGTGCCTGTCATCTGGCAGAATTCCTATCCCATAAACTAACTACCGTAAATTTTGGACTATAAGCTGCGGCTTTTTCCCCATTTTTCCACCCTGCGGCTTATATAACGGTGCGGCTTATCTATGGATTTTTACAGCTAACGGCCACTCGGGGACCTCCTAAATCTATGGATTTTACAGGTTACAGTCGGGAGCGGGAGGCCGGAAAAGGCCGGAAAAGGCCGGAAAAGAGTGAGACAGGTAGCGCGCAAAAGTAAAAGCGGAACCGGAACCGAGAGTGAGAGAGAGAGAGAACGAGAGCAAGACAGACAGACATTACGAGAGCGAGACAGTAGCGAGACAAAGGAACGACAACAACAACAACAAAGATCATGCACAAACCCTCATCATGGAAAAGTTTCATCGCTCAAGTTTGCGAGTGGATCCTGACAGCGTGGAGGAGTGTCAAAACATCCACGATCACCAACGGGTTCCGAAAGGCTGGACTGCTGCGTGATGAAGAGGAGGACGCCGCCACAGCTGAGGCCCTTCAGAGGCTGTTCGATTCCGACAGTGACGAAGAGGAGTTTGTTGGTTTTTGAGAGCGACAACGAAGGAGAGAGGAGAGTGGCTGACGAAGCCACCCTGAACCTCTTCGTTTCCGACACTGAAGATGAGGACTTTGGTGGTTTTAGTACGCACGTTGGTTTTGAGAGCGACAACGAAGGAGAGAGGAGAGTGGCTGACGAAGCCACCCTGAACCTCTTCGTTTTCCGACACTGAAGATGAGGACTTTGGTGGTTTTAGTACGCACGTTGGTTTTGAGAGCGACAACGAAGGAGAGAGGAGAGTGGCTGACGAAGCCACCCTGAACCTCTTCGTTTCCGACACTGAAGATGAGGACCTTGGTGGTTTTAGTACGCACGTTGGTTTTTGAGAGCGACAACGAAGGAGAGAGTAGAGTGGCTGACGAAGCCACCCTGAACCTCTTCGTTTCCGACACTGAAGATGAGGACTTTGGTGGTTTTAGTACGCAGGAAGAAGACGAAGATGAGGATTATGTGACTTGACTTTTCTGGTTACAGCCGTGTGCTGCACCTTAGCCTAAAAGATGAAGACGAGGATTAATGACTTTTCTGGTAGGCTGATTACCGTATATTTTAAGCAGCCGTGTTGAAAACCACTGCTGTAGATCACTGCCGGTACGTGCGCTGGGAGCGCACCGTTTAAGTTTGAAAGTTGAAAAGTTTGTGTGTCTGAAACGCTATGTGATAAAGTACAGTTTACACAGCACAGTACATGTTCTGTAGCTACTATTGCACTAAATGGTAACACTGTTAACAAATGTTAATAAATGGGAGCTTCCTCAAACAGCCATCTCTTTCCCGACAATCCCCTCTGTGCACGAACCCTTACATATGGTAATTAAACATTAAAACACCTGCGCCTTATAGTCCAGTGCGGCTTATATATGTACACATCATTCAATTTAGCTCCTGCGGCTTATATTCAGGTGCGCCTTAATAGTGCGGAAATTACGGTACTAACTTGGCCAATTGTTAGAAACATGGATAAAAAACAAAAACTATAATCTCTAAGAATGCAAAGAAATGTAACTGGCTCGTTAAAACGCGCATTCCAGGGATATCGTATCGTTATAGCAGCGATGATGGCGCGCGCATCCGAGAGCTTGGTTGTCCGGGGTCGCACTTCGGAGATTCCAGGTCGACGTGCTGCACTCTCCGCAACACGAAGGCAGCTGGCTGCCTGCGGGTCGCTGAGTGCCACTCAGCCTCCCGTCAAAAGGCTCTTCCTGAGGGGAGCGCCACAAAAACACTGAATCGCACTCGATTTGGAGGCGGAACACGCCAGGATTGGCCAAAGCCAATCCAGTCCCCAGAATTGTCAAATAAAATCATCGACATGATACTATGACCCGCCTCTCAACCTGTCATCTCAGGCAAACTATGATTTCAGTCTGAAACGGACTCATTATGCACGTTGACGAACAGGTTCAGTTCGACTTTAATGGGCTCAAGTGGCTTTTTCAGACACTAAAGAGACCAAACTCTATACTCAAAATAACAAGAATAATTCCTATAATATAAACTGTAGTTTGTGCATTTGATCCATGTCTGTAAACTGGATGAAACCGATGTAAACTGGATCAAACTGAGGATAAACGTCGCTACACCACTTGCACGAGTGGCAGACTTGGTACCAACTATATAATAACAAAATTACATTTTCTGGCAAACAGCAGTTTTATACATTCAAATTTAATCGTAGTTATCAGTCAATCATCATCACTATCAATCTTTAACTGATGAATACCATACAAGTGAGATTTTAGTTATGCGGTTACCTTCCAGCTTGCCATCGTTGTAGTTTCTGCCGCAGCTGTGCATCTGACCACAAGGCTCGTACTGCCAGTTAGATGGGCCTCGTTCATAGTAGTCACAGTACACCGCTGAGGTTCAGAACAGTAAAGGTACAGCTTAGGACACAGGCAGAGTTTCACCATTTTGTAGCACAGGCCACAAAATTGTACCATGCGTATAAAACATCTGTTAACATCTCTAAACCTAACATCTGTATGCAAAACATGCGCTTCAACTTAGGGGTATGAATTTACTGTAATTGAATGACCGAATGGAAAACTGTGACAAGTCACTGGTATCCTGGTGTCCACTGAAATATAATATGAAATACAAGATAACCTAACCTGCTAACCTATATTGATGTCTTGACCCAATGCAGCACTCCCATTTGTATCTTTATAATATGAAATAATTGGCAATCAAGATAAATGGAACTGGTCGACAGCCTTTTTATTTTAAGTTAACTGCATTAATTCATGAATAAATTAATCTGAAAGCATCTTATAGTCTCCTGGCTGTACTAGCGAGAATAACAAAATGAAGTGGAGTGCTGTGTTGTTACTGATGATATGTTAACATCATGTTATTAATGTGTTAGTGGAGAGCAGCACAGAGATCAGCCTCTCTGCTGCACCGTTGAGCGGGCGCAGGGGCTTTGAGGCGAAATAGGCTGATCACAAGTTACGTTCTTCACCTCAGAGTAGGGCTGTGCCCTACTGAAAAGTTCACAATAATAGTTATATGCATATCGTCAATTCATATAGTGATAGGCAATATTCCGACGTTTCCAACGTGATATTGCAGATATGAAAGCATGAAACGGACGAAATACGATTTTGACGACCATCGACTACTGAAAGGACTTTTATTTGAATAACTGTTGTGCAGTGTATAGTTTCATCTCGCCATGTCGACATTATGTTGTATGTATATAGTGTACTTGTTATGTAGGCTTGTACTTGTAGAGTAGCCTAAGGCTAGTGTACAATTGTTTGTGCCGCCTCATTTAGTTAGTCTGAGTGATGGCGAGTTCATATACTTTCACGTTCGTCTGACAGAGTCTGCAAAGTGGATGTTGATCGAGATGGAAATGGATTTCTACTTACGGCACATATCCGGTGTTCTCCAGTTGACACAGACACTGCAGTCACTGCAGGCCTCCGCATAGGCCGCCACGGCCGTACAGTAGCCCAGGAACTTCCCTTCAAAATCACAGGAGCAGGACTCCTGCACACAGGCCTGGTAGTAGGGCTCGGCCTCCACCTGAGGATCGGCAAAACACCCAGTAAATGGAAACGGTCTGAAAACGATGCCTTTTAATTTGGCTTGGCTAATCAGGACTTTTATAGGCATTTGCAATTGAGACATTACATAGAGCAAACAATGAGAGAGGGGAATCTAGTTGGATCAGAATTGGGAATAATTAATATGTTTACCTTGGCACATGAATCAAACTTAGGAAGAAAATTAATTTCGAATTTATATATGAGAGTGGAAGATTTGAAGGGCAGTGACACAATATATATATAAAAGAGAAATGGGAGAGAGAAGCAAATATTGAGATGACAGTGGAGGAATGGGAAGAGGTCTTTGAACAACAGTGGAAAACAACATGCTCCTCATCTTGGAGAGAACATGGATGGAAAAATATTACAAGATATTTTTTTAACTCCCGCACAGAAAAAATATCAAAACACAAGGTGCTGGAGAATGTGTGGAGCAGACAGAGCTGACCATTTCCATATATTCAGGGACTGCCCTATTCTAAAAGGTTACTGGCAAGAATTAAAGAAATGTATGGATGAAATAACCAAAGTGAATCTTCCACTCTCATTTGAGGTATTATACTTGGGGAAAGTAGACCAAGGGCTTATGCGATTAGGAGACAAACATATGTTTAGAATGATGTTAATTGCAAGTAAGAAAGCGATTACAAGGAAATGGCTGAAGGCCGAAGCACCTAGGGTGGATGATTGGATTGAAGTAATGCATGATATATATGTGATGGAGAAGCTGACTTATGCTATCAGACTGCAACAAGATAAGTTTAAAGGAATCTGGGAAAATTGGATCGAGTATATAGCACCAATTAGAGCAGACTTTGTATAAGAGATTGTGCAGGGCAAGGAATCCCTTAGTTCAAGGTTTAATAGCTACAGATATGTACGGTACATGTTATGATTTATTTTTGTATTTTTTGTTAATGAATGTAAAAAACAGAGCTGATATAGAGATGAGTAAGTTGATGTATGGAGAAGAGCATAAAGAAATGTGTGGTACTGAATACAATTGTAAATAAGCATACATGGGAATTGAGAGAGGGGGGAGTGGGGCAGGGAACGCAGAGATATGAATGTATGTATGTATGAATGATATAACACTATGTATGACACAAGAAAATAATAGTAATGATGTATCAGATGCTCTGTATTCCATGCTGAAGAACAATAAAAAAAGAAAAAAAAAAGAAAGAAAACACGATGCCTTTTAGTGGTGTTTTTAAAGGGTTCAGGGATGCAGGTCATTAACTTCTACATTGCACAAACAGTCATAATGTAATTGGCTGAAGACCCCATGAAATGGCATGTCTACTTCCTGGATTTCAGGAGATAATGCAGTGAGTGATCATTCACAAGTCTATACAATGGAATATGACTCAGGGAGAGAAAGTGTGGAGGAGCCTGGTTGGTTATTGGTTAGAAATATATTTACGCCTACTAGTGTAGCACAAGGTCACCAATAAAGATACATTTTGAAAGGTAAAAGTAATGGGAGTTTATTTCATTGGGGACAAAAGGCAAATTGTAAGCCTTTCATGTCTGTATTGCTGCCTCCGTTTAGTTTAAAGTGATAATCTCAAAGATTTTCAAATAAATAAATGTCTATCACCAACTGAGGTAACACAATAGTGATAGAGCCTATGGTCCATTGATGTAAGCCTTTGCATTCTCAGTATTGCAGCATTTATGAACTGGGAGTCTGGTGAGGTGACGGATGATGCAACTCACCTCCAATCAGTCATTACCAGTCATCACCATAGGTGTTGCCAAAGAGAATTAAACAGAAATCTTCGAGATTATCACATCTGAACATTGCTAATCCTTCATGAAACGGAACATTAACGACATGTCAACATTTGCAAAGCAAACGTAATGTGCAGACTTAGTGGGACATTCCCACCCAAAGCGCTTTTGGAGCTGCCAGCGTCTTTCTGCAATTCATTCTCTATGCAAGGACGCGCTAAACATGCTCCTCTTTTAATGAACGCACCGGTGTTTAGCGCTGGTGGCGTCTTGTTTTTGGAGGAGCGCTATGGGCGTTTTTAAGCTGAAAAAGTTGAACATTAGAGGAAAAGCGCGCTGCTCGTCTTTTCCACTCCTACCTTTTCTCCTCCCGAGGGATCCTCGACCTCCGCTGCTGCCAGAATTGGCAATAATCTGGCTTTCATGTTGACAGTGAACAGACAAAACTAGCTGGCTACCGTCCATGTGGCCGTTGTGCTGCAGTGGGCGGAGCATGGCACTACAATAACACAGACTTCCAAAGGGCCTATATGTACATTGTACAGTAATGCATACCTTGAGGTGGCAGTCTTTGAAAGTGTCTCTCTTAATGATCATACAGCGCCGCTGGGCCCGGGCCAAGCAGTAGGAGTTGCGTTCACATGGAAAGCTCTCATTGGTCACATCAGTGCAATGAGGCGTCTTCCAGCTGTTGCCAAAGGCCAGGGCACTGGACCCTGCTACGAAAAGGAGACTTCCATTGGGACACTAGAGTTTTTAACCCTCGTCTGTGCCATTATCTTGATCACATGACAGGAGGGTTACCACAGCACACCCTAATAAATAAAACATAGAAAACCAATAGTTACTAAAAACCTGCTTACCTGTTGAGCCACTTATCTGTAGGTCGTTCATCTCATTGGAGTCAAAATTCCCACAGAGGCCACACACTCGGTTCTACAGGATAGAATATCAAAAATGTAACTGCATTTTTTTAAGTTTCAGACTGCCATTTTCCATCACCGAGCACTTGGCACAATGTAGAGATATACAGGTAGCTTCTATGGTGAAAGACGGCATGTTAGCCATTTAGCATCCCATCCAATCCAACTTTATTTATAAAGCGCTTTAAAACAACCAGAGGAGGACCAAAGTGCTGTACAGGGTACTGAAGAGCAATCAGCTAAAAACAATAAATCAATTAAATCAGATCAAATCAATAAAATGATAAAATGAATAAAAAGAATAAAAAGAATAAAATGAAATAAAATGAATAAAATTAAATAAAATGAATAAAATGAATAACCCATATCCAATCCCATATCCAATTCAAGCCAGAACAATTTGCGTGCAGCAGTACTCCGTTTTGAGGAACAAAGCATATGAACCTTATCCCACAAAGTGACAAGAAAATGATTCAATTTCAAAAGGCCCCCGTCTCTGCTCACCCTCCAGCGTGTATCCAGCCTGATGGTGACCCTGGTGTGTAGGTCCCAGATGAGAGTCAGACCTTTGCTGGGCACTAAGATCACTATATAGAGTCCCACGGTCTGTACGGAGTAGAGCAGCTCTACCCCGGAAGACACGCCTGCATGAATGCGTTTAGTCACTCTCATGTCACTCAGCGTCAGAGTGACACCAGCCTGGAAGGGACAGGACAAGAGAATAGCTCCCATAAGAATCACATGTTTTCTGCTCAAACTTAATGAAATAACTTTACAAAATAATTGTGAACAAATAAAGCGAGTGATGGATAATTGAAGTAATGAATGAATGACGCATACTGTAAGCATATGGACGACAGCCATTTAAGGAAGAACTAGAAGTCTAGGCAAAAACAAAAATGGTCTACCTGCAGTTCCAGAAGAACAGAGCGAGAGCAGATAAGAGTGTCCTCACAGCAGGGTACGCTCTCTGCTTGGACAGAGAAGGAGCCACCTCCACTCCCACAGTCATCCTGAAGGAGAGCAGCAGAGTTATGCAAAGTACAAAAACAAACCAGATTCAATAGAGCAGTGTTTCTCAAAGACTAGGTCGGGACCCACAGGTGGGTCGCAGGAGATTTTATTTGGGTCGCCAAATAAATTTGCAGAATTTCTTCCAGTCTTATTTAAAATATATATATATTGTTTTACTGATGAAAAATAAAAACTATACATATCGCCTGTTCCGCCTACACGCATTTATTTGATCTCATTTATAAAGTACTAATATGTGTATGTCTTCAATAGGCCTGACACATGCACAAAACAAAGATGTGCGAAATGGCTCGTTTACATATTATTGTAGCATATCAGGAACCAGGCGAGAGTCAGGATCTAGTTACCGCACTTTATTCTGTTAACACACGTTCCAGGGCTACTGTCAGCCGTAGACCACACCAAAACAAACCCCACAACACACACCGAAACCCCGCTATCTCTCCTAGCTTCTCCGCTCTCCCCAAACACAGCCGTCTCCCTCAGGCTCCACACACCAACTCCCCGAGCTGTTCCCCGCTCTCACAGCTCCCCTTCCCCCAGCCAATCACAGGTGAACCCCTCTCTCACCCCCCCCCCCCACTGGCTAAATGTCGCCTTCACAGACCCCCCGTAATTCCCCACAGACATGTCAATCCCACAGTTAACCCCCATGCACAGAACAGTACAACACACACAGTAGCACACAAACCCAACCCGTTACACTTCCCCCTCACGTCAAAGCTTCTGGCCCACCAGAAGCACACTAGTCCTTCTCCCCCCCCAGTGGGGTCACTCCTCCGCCGGGTGACTCTCCTCGCCCCCCCCCCTGTGTCCCACAGTCATCACACGCACTGCAGTAGTTCCGCACATCCTCCTTGTGTTTGCCCCAGTAGTGTCCCCCACGAACACGGCGGAGCGTCTCCTCAGGCCCGCGATGCCCGAGACAGCCGAGGCCCTTGTGCGCCCACCGCAGTACCAGCCCTCGGAGGGAGCTGGGTACAACCGTCTGGAATCCTCTTTTCCCGTGCTCCCCCCTCCCCAAAACTCCATCTTCACTCAGACGCAGCTTCGCAAACATGTCCCACAGTCCTTTCGTGGCACCGGAAAACGTGTGAATCTCCTCCACAGGGGCCCGGCGTCCGGCCACCACCCACGTATACACCGGACCGATATCCGCGTCCTCCGCCTGCCTGCGTTTCCACTCCTCCGCTTCGACCGACCAAATGGCCATCTCGCCCTCGCCCGCCAGGTCCACATCTGAACACTCCCCCTCTTTCTCCGCCTCTCGGTCGCGCTCGTCCTCCTGTCCCCCTCCCCCAGGGGGCGGCGTGTTCAGGACAGCCGGCCGCGACCACCACCTCGGCTTCCCGTACAGCAACCGTGGGGGGGCGTAGCGCAGGTCGGCTGTGCCGGTCCCTCCGGCGTTAGTAGCGACACCTGCTCACCTGGAAATATGAGCGTCGCTCTCCCGATCCTAACAACGTTCTCTTCCCCCCGGCTTTCCACACTCTCCCCAACCCGTGTCTCTTCCCTGACCTCCACTGTCTCAGTGCAGTCTCTGGCCAAATGTCCAGGCCTCTTACACGACCAGCAGAGTCTCACCTGCCAGCCGCCTGCACGTCTCTCCTCTCCCGCCGTCCTCTGCTCCCCGACAGCCTCCGGACACCCCCTGGCGAGATGCCCGAAGGCTCCGCACGACCAGCAGACACCCGGCCGTCCCCAGTATCGTTGCTCCGCGTACCCCGTCTGTCCCCCGGAACCGCTGCGACACCACCTCGCCAGGTGCCCATTTCCCCCACAAGTCCAACACTCTCTTTGCGGCTCCTCCGTCCGCTTCTCTCCGCGCTGCGCGACCTCCCGTAGCAGCTCCATAAGCCCCTCTGCCCAGGCAGGCGTCGCCTCCAACAGCCGTCTGATCTCCTGCATCAAGCGGGCCTCCACGCCGGCAAGTACCGCGCTGAGCTCCTGCTTCAGGCGGCCCTCCATGCTAGCAAGCACCGAGCTAAACTCCGGGGTCGGTAGCTCCTTTTCCCCCCCGTCCACCGACAGGCGTTCTTCTATGTGTACCATTCCACGTGGTCCTTGTAGCAGCTAGCACACAAACAGCTAACCGCTAACGCCAGGTCGCGCCCGAGTCTTCCAGTCGTTAGTTTTAACTTCTGACGCCAGTGTAGCATATCAGGAACCAGGCGAGAGTCAGGATCTAGTTACCGCACTTTATTCTGTTAACACACGTTCCAGGGCCTACTGTCAGCCGTAGCCCACGCCAAAACAAACCCCACAACACACACCGAAACCCCGCTATCTCTCCTAGCTTCTCCGCTCTCCCCAAACACAGCCGTCTCCCTCAGGCTCCACACACCAACTCCCCGAGCTGTTCCCCGCTCTCACAGCTCCCCTTCCCCCAGCCAATCACAGGTTAACCCCTCTCTCACCCCCCCCCCCCACTGGCTAAATGTCGCCTTCACAGACCCCCCGTAATTCCCCACAGACATGTCAATCCCACAGTTAACCCCCATGCACAGAACAGTACAACACACACAGTAGCACACAAACCCAACCCGTTACATTATATAAAGATAACAAGGTGATGTGGAAATGGCAGTAAAAAAATAGTCGGGAATTGGCATGTACAAATTCGCCCATTGTGAATTGTGTCACGATGGTTTGTCTTTTTTTTTTAAAGTGGGTCCCCAGAAAAAAACGTTTGTGAAATACTGCGATAGCGGCTTTTCAGGTGATTATATGCCCTCTGACGGCCAGAGTCTGCAGTTCTTGGGCAATGACGGATGTCAACAGCTGATTGCATTTCTAAACATAGAAGTCCAACTCTGTGCTCCTTTTAGTAGGAATTGATCATTTTATCACTGATGCATCTGATGGATTTTGTGCTGAGATAATTGTAGGCTTGTTAGCTAGTTAAACATCACCGTCTTGTTATTACCACATCTGATATGTAGCAAATGGTTGGTGCCATTCATGAATTCAACTAAAGAATGCAGCCCTAACTGGACGTCAACTCCAAACGTGATTTCGCAAATTCATGCGGTGAAATACATACAAGACGCCAGTTCGCCTCGGGCGGCGCCAATGGGCCGAATGTAGCAAAATTCTGCTGTGCGAATGATGCAATATTTGCCTCAGCCGCTATTCTCGAGTTGAAATTTTTAAACTTAAGCAAATAATTTGTGTGGTCAAACTCGAGTATCGCCATTCTCCGCCTCCTGGTGTGGATGCAACATTAGGAAACAAAATTGGAATCACAGGAAAGAGTTGAATATGAACTCAGTTTAGCTACAAGCATAATACAACTACAAAATAAAAGCATTATAACAATACAACTGATATCAGCTCCACCAGCTACTACTTTTTTTTGTCTCACCTCTACTAGTGTGTACTGGCAGTCCCCATCAAAGCGGTACTGTTTGGAGTCAAAGGTCAGGTAATGTCCATTCCCGTACACCTCACACTTCCCAGAACAATTCTGGTATTCACAGTGCCACTTGCCAAGACTGCAGAGACTGGGAGATAAGAGTGGTGATATAGACATTTATTTTATAGTAATAGTCTTCGGTAACAATTTACAATATCCCTTAACAGTTATGCATCTACTCTAGTAATCATTTATTAATGATGTTAATGTTATGTGAACTAGATATGGTATTGTGGGTACAGTTGAGGCATGAAGTCACTGAGCAAGCTTACGGTCAAGGCTGTTAATTAAGGGTTGCTTCGTCAACTAAACATTTTAATTAATGTAGCCTTATTGTAAAGTGTCAACTATCCTATACAACTTGTTTTTCCTCACTAGGCAGTTTCAACATAATCTGGTGACAAAGTGGCGCCGTCGTGTCAGTTAGCATACCATTAACTTAAAAACAGGCTTGACATTAGCATTGCTTATTGCTAGCGGCTAATGGTATACAATGAATGGAATTTCACTGACAAGTGGTTCTACAAGAAAAATAGCAGAATAGCCAACATATATAAGTGCTGTCTTTTCTTTTTTTTTGAATGCAGAAGTCCACCTTCTGCTTTATTTTATGACTTTCAGCAAAACAAGGGGGGCGCGAAGCATGAATTAGCCAGTCGCTAGTCCACTCAACACGCAGCGCCTCCAAGATTAGTCTTAACTGTGTGGCTGTGGCCATGGTTGGGCCATGTCTTCTTTATGATATATTGATTTGTGGAGTCATTTTCTAATGAACAGAGAAAGCATCAGCATCTTGGATGTTACTCTTACCATGATTTACAGTTGGTTCGGACACTCTCCCCTGCACTGTACACCTTGCCGCTATAAGCACACGTGCAGTTGTCCTCCGAAACACATTCTCCATGGTGGTTCTCATACTGGCCATCTGGGCAGTAACAGCCAGTCTGACAGCTCAATGTAGCACCCTGGAAATTATACCAAAAATAAATTCATTTAGGTCATGGCTGAGGGTTACTCTCAATGAAAAGGGTTTCTAGTGTGAAAACACATTTGGATTTCATTGACAGAAAACGCATGTAAAAACAAAGTACAAAATAACACCACCACCACACATACAGTACTAATAAAGCCTTCACTTTATGCCGATAATTATCACTTCTACTATATTTAAGTTATGAATATCTTTTACATTTTGATTATCTAAAAATTGAGGGTGCACAGAAATGTTTAAGGGGAAGAAGGGAACAAGGGATTACAACCCCCCCCCTCCCGCAGTTCCAATGAAGAATAGCAGACTAATGGCATGCCATTATGACATGTTACGTTGATGACCTACCAGTGGTTTGCTGAGACTGGAACAGGTTTTCTGATCCGTGTTAACAGACTTGTGTGGGCAGTGCACACAAACGGTCCCATTTTTGCAATCTAAAGCATACAAAAAAATTGCGTAATATATTAGACAGCAGAACATTTGACTTCCAACATATAGATAAATATATAGATATAAAAACTAATCATACTGTATGGTAAGGAATTGTTGGGTGCAGTGTTCATCACACTTTGCACAGCCTACTGCTGGGCCTACTATGGATTTTGCCAGAAACTACAGGCAAAATTATAATTAGTTTCCCATTAATTGTTCTGGCAGTAGTGTTGTGACACATTTCTGCATTTCTGGCTGTGATTTCCCACTACTTCTAAATGAATATAAATGAGTTGAAATATGGAGGCACATCTGTTCATGTGCAAACTTTACATTAAAAAAAAGTAAAAAATATAGCTGCAAGCGGCCATGAAAGGGGTTCAAGCCTTTACTGAGTGTCAGTGGTTCTGAGGACATGGTCCAAATAGCTCATCTGCCAAGTTTCACAATCATTGGACAAACCGGTGTGGAGTTGTGTTGGGCTGCACCCATTTTCCGTGTTTGTGGCGCCCCCTTTTGGTCAAACCTCACAATATCCAGTACGCATGGTCATTAATCATCATCTTCTTTATCTTTATTGTTTATTTGAGCAGGGATAGTACACAATAAACATATTGCACCAGAGATAGCTAAGAGCTAATTTGCATCTGTAGTCCTTGGGCGCACAGAGTCCTGTGCGCACATAGTACATATCAAATACAAAAATAAAAGAAAATCCTATTGACTAAACAATCAATATACGGTACATGGTACAAAAAAATGATAATACTTACTATTAGTAATATATAACAGTAAAATATAACACAGGTAGATAGCAATCCCCTAAGATCATAGTGGTAAATGAGGAGATGATCAGAAATAAATACACAATGTCAGAACACAACAAAATGAGACCACACCATAGGCAGCGGAACGCATCTGAACTTGGGGGGGCCGGGGGGCATGTCGGGGGGGGGGGGCGCGTGTCACACACACACGTCTGTGAACCACCATCATTGATTATTAGTATTATCATCATATAAAGATTTTGGTCGTTTGAAGCCAGATTCATATAGGAATATCTAATTTTAAATTAACATTAGGATTAGACGGTTGTGATGTCAGTATTCAGTCTTAACAATCATATATTTGCACCTTTTCTCACTCACTCCTATGTCAGCACCTGCTCTCCCTGCAGGGTTTGAGATTAAACTTTTTTTTTTTTTTTTTATCACCAGCCAATATGGCTGCTAGATTTTAAAGTTACGAGCCAATTAATTTCAACTAGCCAAAATGTTTTTCTTGAAATAAACCAGAATATGAGTGCCACTGGGTTAATATAAGCATACTTATCAATACAAATAAGTTATAGCATAATGAATCTATAAATTACAGCAGGGCTATTCAACTAAATTGTTCAGGGGGCCACATTGTCAGAAACCTAAGGGACCGGGGGCCGGACCGTTCCCCGAACCAGTACACTTGACGCAATGCGCCACCACATTTTCGCAGCTGCGCTGGAACTATTATTAAGTAGGGGGTGCTGTAAGGAATGGAATCTGGGCAGCGTCGAAGAAAATTTTATGTTTTTTGGACTTTTATCCATATTTAGAAGAATATTTAATTTTAAATTAACATTAGGATTATACTGTTGTGACGTCATTATTCAGTATCTTCTCCTTTTCTATTATTAGTATTAGTATTAGTATTAAATACCGAGTATCTCATGAAAAACTATTAATATTGCATCTTTTGTGTTTAGCTCCATCTCATAGCATTGTAACATTGTAGTGCAGCAAGAAAGGAAAACTACTGTAAACATTTGAACCATATTTCTTGTTTAGAACCTATAGCTAGCAACATCGCCATCTCCTGAAAAACATTAATATTGCACCTTTCTTGTGGCTACATCACAGCATCTACTGAAAAACATTTATAGTGGATCTGACTTGTTTAGTTCACTTTAGATTCACATCACATCTGAAAAACAACCAGTCGAGTGTAATAAGTAAATTAGGTTTAATTCTTCTTCTTTTTTTTGGGAACTCATTGTAAAAATGAAATTTACCCGGGCCATGGCCCGTGTGGCCCGGGCGGTTCCGCGGCCTATGGACCACACTAATGCTCATCAAAATCCAAAAGTAGATGTGACATTACAGTTTTTCATATTATGCAAATTAGCACATACAAAATAAAATCCACAACTTTTATGGCCCAGGAGGCTTTTATGTAGACCAAATTCAGCTAAGACTTCCGTGTAAAATTTCAAGTCAATCAAGTTGTGAGGGGCGTGGCCTTTCAAAATTTTAACCTTTACTTATAGCACCCCCATCAGGCCGATTGGGGGAATGTTTCTGGAGCTGGTAATGGTTAACATCTGTCAAATTTAATGTCTCTGTGATGTACCAACTCACAGGAATTTGCACCAACGTGACGAAAATAAACCAGTACAAAAACAGAAATCAGGTTTCAGCCCCTACGAGGATGGAAACCCCTAAATATATACTTACCACAAGTCCCGGAGCAGTTCAGCTTTCCATTCTCACAGACACTAGAAAAGACAGTATTTATTTTGAAACAAAATATGAAACAATATATAATCATTTTCACTATTACTGTTATTATTCTTAATTCAATATATAGCCATAGTTGTAGCCAATTCCGAGGCAGGTGGTCAAGCATGAGGCAGAACTGGTCTTTAAGCAGTTTTTCTGGAGAAAAGAAAATAGCTTGCAGGTAGTGAGGTCTCTAGACCATATTTCAAGCAGAAGGCCATTCGTGCATAATCTAATCCGATCACCCCTGACGTCAGTCAAGTTCTAGTATGACGTGGTCAGTCAAAGTCTTAGTATGACGTCCGTAATGACGTCAGATATGACGTCAGTTAATTCTCATATATATAGCAAGGGTTCTACGTCACCTCTCTCTCTCTGGCCGATCATAACAGCAGCAGCTTCACGGCAGTCCATCTCCCCTGAAGCCGGCCTCCGAAGCGTTGTTTTGCCCCACCCACCTCCCCAGTCCGCCACCAACGAGTCGTGACTCCTGATCCCCCACGGGGGGGGGATCTCCTAGCCTACGCAGATGCCCTCCTCTTGCCTCAAGAGCAGCGCCACTGGCTAATGGAGTCATGCGCCAAAGTATTTGCCATGCATGCCGATTGCTAAATAAAGTTTGTTAAATCCTACCAACTGGCCTCTCATGATTGAAATGAATATGTGAAATATAAACAAAAAGTAACAAAAAAGTAAAGGTTACAAAATTTGCACATTGTCGTGGCTAAAAAGATGTACATTTCTCAATTCTTCTTCTCCTGCTCTGAATTATCAGACAATGTTTTTTCCCCTCATGACTCATCCTCAGTGGGACTCACCACTGTGGGTTGTCCATGATGGCAGTCCCCGGTGGCATTGTGCCGCCCCGGTGGTAACATGGGCATTGTGCCATTGGGGTGCAGGTCAGCCCTTGGTTGAGGTGAGTTCCCTCCAGACAGCCGCAGCCCTCCACAGGGGAGTCGTCCAAGGCACAGCGAGGGTCAGGGCCAGACAGGGACAGACATGTGGTGTTGCACGCCCGCATGTCGTAGGAAAACTTTTGGTTCTTTGGACAGGACACAGCTGGGAAACGGCATTATAAGATGACATTCTGTGGATTTAATTCTAAATCTTGGGCCTCTGAAAAACTTTCAAAATCTGTTAAGAAAATTGGAAAAAAATGCATGGTGGTCAAGCTACAAACTGGGCAGTTTTTCTCTGAAAAGTTCATATCTTGGAGATATGGGGGTTTCACTAGACATTTTGGAGATGTGGGGGTTTCACTAGACCGCAACGATAAACTTTTTCAGTTCAATCTTTATCACAGTTGAACTCACTGCAGTTGGTGGCTTGTCTCCAGTCTCCAACTGAAACGCCCTGGCTGGCACAGGCTTTGACATAGTTGGCCAGAGCCACACACACGCACTGCTGTAGACCACTGCTGCTACAGGTACAGGTTTTCTTGATGCAAGCCTGTCAAAAACAATTCCATTTCTTGTCAACAGGAGTCTGCAATTTGCGTAACATTTATGATAATCTGTCAGTGAAGAGCAAATTCTAAATTCTGTTGAAATCATTTTCAATCTTCATTGCAAATGTATTCCTGCCGCCTGGTGTCTACAATATACCCAAGTCAGTTCTGAAATAATGTTTACCATGGTCTGGGTGAATACTCGATTCTGATTTGGTTGCAAGGTGTCCATTATTTTCTGATAATCTACTACTGTAAGTAGTTCCTGTCAAATTGTCTGTTCACCGTTCTAAATGAATGCGATGGCTACTTCAGTTGCGCATGAACACCACAGGATGGCGACAAGCTGTACGAAGTAGCTAGGCTATGCTGAATGATGGATTTGCACAAAACTTTGTAGAAAAGTAGGTCAGGGGCTAAATTAGAACCGATTAACTTTCCACACCGTATTGGCCAAAAGGGGGTATGACAACGTGCATGGCCAACGGCAAAAAAGGTGCCTAACTTCCAAACAGCATCACGTAACACCACAAAACTTTGTAAAAGGATTGCCGGAGGTATGCAGAGAAATCGATTGGTGTGTATAGGTAAGCAAGTATAAGTCTCCTTACCATCTGGTAGTAATCGGCCGGTATGTGCCCATGGCATTTGGCAAATATCCCCGTTGGTTTTGTTAACGTGGAGCACTTTTCTTCTGCAAATATTTCTGGGGGGGGGGGAATACTGTATTAACTTCAAGAAATATTTTTGCAAATACGGTAAGTTAAGGAGCCTAAATAGAGTAATCTATACACAAGGAAGGATCATTGTACCACAGAGAGGCTTCAAACATAGTGGGTCAACGGCACTGTTTAACAGCAGTGACCAGCAACTGATAAGTCATGAAATTTAAAAACAGATTGCTGAGTAGACATACATTTTTTATGTTTTATTATTGGGGGTATATTATAAGTATAAGGGTATAAGTTGTAAAAATGATAAGTTTTCCTTGATTTAAGGAAATTATAAATATTTTATTTTCAATGCATAAAATAACTTCCCATCCCTGCTGTAAAAAAATTTGTCAGTCAAAGATACTTGGGTGAAGTAACACTCAGCGGTACCGTTTTTTGTGTTGAAGCAGGGTGGTATATTTGGACAATACAAGTCCACACTCCAGGAGAATGCAAAAAGTTGGGCTGAGCTCTCAATAATCCCACTGCTGGTAGTGTAGTCATCCATGGTGTCATCGTTACTGTTGCCGCAGAGCCCTTCAGAGACAGATTGACAGGTATAATAGCCTAGGTGAGAATTATGCCATAAACATCCCAACCCTATGAGGATAACTTGATGAGCAGCTTGAAGCACTTCTGAATGACTACCAGTAATTGCTGCTTACAACACAATCTGAACGTCTCTTTGCAGTAATATGAGTGTTATGTATTGTCTGACGAAGACCTTGTTGGTCGAAACATTTTTCCATATGAATGTGTGAATGAGATCCTAACCTGAGAGCGCGTGGTTTTCCGGTGGGGTGACATAGATCTGGATCTCAGGAGACATCTGGACTTGGATCTTCATGCCAAAGCTTGTGTGAACCTGAACATACATTGAGCACTGCCAGAAAACCGTGGCATAAACTGAAAGGGAAAAGAGTCGGTGAGTAAGCAAACAAGTGCATTATGTACTGTATGCAAATACATAATTTATCCCAAACTCCTAAAGTCTTTGTTTTCATTCTCTTCTCCTTACCAGTCTGATGAAGCTCACCAATCTCCACATCCCCAAATTTAACCATGTTGTTTGAGAATGTATAGGTCTCCTGCAAATATCAAACGTACGACATTTGATATTCAGTCATGGCGGTCTCACTTAGCATTTCTTTTACTATGAAATACTTCTCCACAGAGGCTACTGTACCTGGAAAAGCTTAAGAGTGACTGTCTTCAGAGTGGCCGTCGTTTCAGAATACTGAATTAATATTTTCCAGTTCACACCCTGAATATGGACCAAACAAAAGGAGGGAAATTAAATGCATGGTGGCAGTTAGCATGACAATTAGCAACATGGATTAATGTCACTTAAGGGGGGTGGGATTACCTGCGAGGCCACATATGTGCATTTAGCAACGGCATATTGTCTTCCATCAAATGTCACCACAAACTGCCCTTCAATCACACACTTTCCTGGGCATGAGTTTTTAGAGCATCGCCACTTCCCTTCGACACATGTACTGTTGAGAGAAATGACGATGTGGTTTCATGGTGATCCCAAGGGGGATTTAGGTACTGGCACACGCACTCCGTGGACATAATGTGATGAACTAAATTAAAATTAATAGATGTAACATGAATAACCAAGCATCTGCTCTCTTACCATGACTGACACTTTGTTATCATTTCATGTCCAGGTTGGTAGGTCGTTCCAGCAAACATACAGGTGCAATTGGACACACTCCCACAACGATTGCCATCTGTGAGCACCGTATCTACAACACAGGTGCAAAACCTTTTTTTTATCAATCAGCCGCTTATCAAGCAGAGCAGAATATCTGTGTAACTAAATTGATGTGAAATGGACCTGTGTTATGATAGCCTATGATTACGACAACACTGCTAGTGCTACTACCCTACTACTTATGACATTAATTTCGCACCTACAGTGTAGTCAGTTTCTAGGTAGTTTGATGACAGTTATATCTCACCCATGCTTTATTGGTTTCTCCAAGCATTTTATTCTGAGTGCAAATCATTGTATTTCCGTTGCTAGTCTGGTGTAACTGTCGCTATTTTGTCCATGGATGATTTGAATGCCAAATTACAGTAAAAACAAATCTAAAGTCACGTACAGGCCAGGGATGTCAAGACCCAGCATCAGTTGCCCCAATTGCTCAAGTGACATCACTTATGACATCAGTGGGACAAAAATTGAAACTGCGAACAGAGATGGCCCACATGCTCCTTTTTATAATATGATAAGGAAGGATTATGCACTGTATTTGTTACTGTAGTTGCGATATTGTGATAATGTGATGTCTTGTGTTAATATTCTTATGTTTCCGTTTTTGTGTCAAGGACTACAGATGGAAATTAGCTTATTGCAAATTGGTGGAACCATCTTTTTATTCTCCTAATAAGTAATGTTTGTGCAATGCACACTGTACTTTTTCTAAATTAAATAAACTAATCGTGCATGGAAATGTTACAGCACTCACCCTGGGGGCAGCCACAGGTACTGGTGCGGTCTGGGGATTTAGGGTTTGGGATGGAGCAGCTGGGAACAATGGCGCTGCCCAGTTCTTCAAAAATCAGCTCCCCCGGACATGTTACAGCTGCACTCAAAACACACAAAATCACATTAAAGTCACAATGAAACCGCATGTTCAGAGCATCTCGCTTCATTAATGAGATTTTTTTTTTACACTTTAAAGCAGCTACAGCAAGATTTTCGATTGTTATTAAACAATATAATTACAATATTGATGATTCACATCTTACCTATAATAGTAGCTGAGACCAAAGCCGTGTGAATCGGAGATTGCTCTCTTGATGATTATAGAGTCTGTGTCTGTCTAACCTCGCGTCACCAGGGGGCTCTCTCTCTCTATCTGGTCTACCGGCGGACCGGATAAACCCGGAAGTGAAACGCAGCTGCCTGCCTTCTGCCGTTTCGCTGTGCCTAGCAACAGACCATAAACAAGGAGCCATGCAGGGGCTTGCGACTCTCGCGTACATCTCTCGTTATATTCTAACAGGTTTTTTGGAAGTTATTTTGTGGTTATGGCCGAAGTGGCTGCTGCAAACCGTTTCATTTCACTTCCTGATCTGCCCTGGCCACAGACAGACTAACACTGGCCGATTCACTCTGGGTTCAAGCGAGACTACTCTGCGTTGGTATAGTTTACTATTACAGGTAAGATGTGATGCATCGATATTCAATTTAGACTGTTTAATAACAATCGAAAATCTTGCTCGTAGCTGCTTTAATTTTTATTGAGTTTCGTTTTCCGAACAAGTATACATAAAATAGACAAGACTTAAACATCAAAGACATACATAATTATAAGAAAAAGAAAATGACAAAGAAAACTACTGTTTGGGTGCTACTTTCATTTTTTCTTTTCTTCCAGTGAGTCAGTCAATCGTCTGTTGTATCAGTTATCTTCGTCGCTGTTTTAGGATTTGAATATTGTCCATTTCTCCCATTTTTCTTCCAGCTGTTGTTCCTGTAGTCTTAGTCGATATGTCAGTTTCTCCATGCTATAGATTTATTCTATTATATCCCTCCATTGCCCTTGAGTAGGAGGTTCTACTTTTCCCCACTTCCTTGTGACAGCTTTTTTACTAGCTATTAACAATATTTTGATCAGATATCTATCTCGCAATTGTACATTTTCTTCAGTGAAGTTACACAGGTAAAGTACACTAACTCTTAGGGATATCATATCTTAGTATCTTCTGTACAAACTTATGAATCTCAGTCCAATACAATGTTAACTTGTGACAATTCCAAAATGTATGCGTGTGATTTGCATCTGATTATCCACATTCTCTCCAACATTGTACATTTATATTTGAATATTTACTCTTAACCTTGGGCGTGATAAAAAAAACCGAATCAAGTTTTTCCAAGAGAATTCCCTCCATACCCGTGAACTGGTGGATGATTGGTGTATTGTCCACATGTTTTGCCAATCTTCTTCAGAGATTTTTATATTGAGCTCTGACTCCCATTTCTCTTTGATATATTCAGTTGAATTCTTATTTGTCTTCAATGCTTGGTATAATGCAGATATAATTCTGATATTATTATTTTATGAATTAATTATAATTTTGATCACACCAAACACTTCTATGGAGGGATCTCCCTTGATATAATAATCCCTTAGTTGTAGATATCTGTAAAATTCGTTTTTCTCCAAATTGTATTTATCTTTTATATTCTGAAAACTCCAGCTGCCCATCGTTCACCAACGTACACCATGCTGCGATTCCCTTCGTTACCCACTGTTACCACTGTTTAAATCCTCTATCATAATCGGCCGGTTTGAAACTACTATCAAATGATACCCATTTTAACAAATTTATATCTTTTTTTATCCTATATTTTTTAATTATTCCTAACCATATTTCCAATGTGAATGATGTAATTGAGTCAATTTGATTTCCAGTTTTTTTATAAACTCTCTTATCTCCAATAATGGTCTGGATAGGCAATCCCCCAAACTCCTTTTCCATTTCTTTCCATTTTGCTGTATAATGTGGCTTGCACCAGCAAACTATATATCTTAACTGGGCTGCATAAAAATATTCTTTTAAGTTTCATCATTAATGAGATTTATTTGCTGTTCGGGATCATTCAAAAGTAGAATCCAAAGTAGAATCCAATGGGAGATCAGTTATGTACAGATAGGCAGTTTGAGTTGATGGGAAGAGTGGAGGGGGGGGGGGGGTCAGATAGATAGATAGGCTAGATAATTAATATTTCTGGTGAGTGTTCTTTTATCACAGTACATGTGTTGTTAGCCGTTAACTATCAAGCTAGCTACCGCTGCTGAGCTAACGTTATTTTCAATCTGCTTCCTTGCATATTGTGCACTGGGATCAGTGCTCATCCAGTGTTTATCTGATAGCCTCAATATAGCCTCAATCACCATTGTGTTAACTCACTATCAGATAGTGACTTATTTCAAATTATTTTTTTTATCTCTAGATGAATATCTTTGAGATTATAACTTTAAATCAGAATTCTGAAAATAAAGTTAGAATTCTGAGTTTAAGGTCTTCTGAAAAAAAGAAGTCAGAATTCTAAGGTCAGAATTCTGAGTTACTGTCACAATTTTGAGGGGAAAAAGTCAGAATTTTGAGATTAAATTCAGTATTCTCAGATTAAAGTCAAAATTTTGAGGGGAAAAAATAAGCATACTGACTGTTACATGTGACATCACTGGTGATGTCTGCTGATATTATCGATGTTGGTGTACCGGAATTTGAATGTTTCGGGTCCCTAGATTTTTGTGACGTCAAGTGGGGTCACAAGCCAAAAAAGGTTGGGAACCCCCGGCCTAATGAGATTTTGATATATAAAAAAAGTTTTAGTTTTGATAATTTCATCTAATTTCAGAGTGAAACTATCCACCACCAACAAAGTCTTACTTTATGGATTTTGTTGAAAATGGTCCTGATTGCATTTGGATGGGGGGGGAGGGATCGTTTGAGATACATGCATGTCAGTGTTAACCACTGAGCACGGTGGCTCAGTGGTTAACACTGTTGCCTCACAGCAAGAAGGTCCCGGGTTCGAACCCCGGTCCATCCCAGGTCCTTTCTGTGTGGAGTTTGCATGTTCTCCCCGTGTCCGTGTGGGTTTTCTCCGGGTGCTCCGGTTTCCTCCCACCATCAAGAAAGACATGTATGTTAGGGTTAATACTCCTGTCAGTGCCCCTGATCAAGGTACTGGCAAAAGAACTGGAGTTGGTCCCCGGGCGCTGCACAGTGGCTGCCCACTGCTCCTAGTTCTAGGAAGGTTCCTAGTAGAGGATGGGTCAAATGCAGAGGATGAATTTCCCAAAGGGGATAAATAAAGGATAACTTAACTTAAAAACTTAACTCACTGAGCACTTACTGCAACCAAACAGAGTTCTCCAGGTTTTCGTTATGTTATCTCTGCACAGGTGAATGAATTCGCCGATGAAAGCACAGCCAATGTACTCGCTCTTCTCATAACCGTGGAGATTCTCTTGACAGAGTTGCAGGAAAGCCGTAGAATTGAGTTGCATACAATTGTGGGCCAACTCTCTGCAATCCTACGAAAATGACCATAAAGACAAATCTAATGAAGGAGGGCAGCGGCGTTCCATGCAGGCGAGGTCAGACTGAGAGAAGGTGCTCTTTGGTCAAAAATGGGGTAACATTAAGTAATCAAAGCCTAACCAAGGCACTCTTCAAAGATTTAAAAAAACTTTCATATAAATGCTTAAGTCCATTACTGGACAAATTAAAAAGCAAACATGTTTCATCAGGGCAGATGATGAAGGCTGTGTGTGGCCGAAACATGTTGACTTTTTAATTTGTCCAGTAATGGACTAAGCATTTATATGAAAGCTTTTTTAAATCTTTGAAGAGTGCCTTGGTTCAGCTTTTTTGATGACTTGTAGTGAAACTTGTGAGCACACTGAGGGAAATTAGTGTTTTCATTTGAGTTAATATTTAGATGTAAAAAGCAAATGCATGGTATACACACACACCTTCCTTTTTCTGTTTTACAAAATGAAACTATATTCTCAACAGTCACAATTTGATTGCAGGCAGAAAGTTACTTTTGTCTTGGAACATGGCTCCACTACTAACAAACACTGCAACAACCCATATCAAGTACAAGTGCAAACCCTTCGTACTCTACAAAGACCAACAGTAGACATGTTCTGTCAAACACTCAACTCACCTTATTGTCTGTGATGACAGTATCTTGGGTTTGGCACCTTTCGTCAGGAAGCACGCTGTACAAAATCAACTGGTCCTTGTTGCCTAATTATAAAAACAGTCCATTCTTAGAACAAACGCATATGTCGTGCCAAAATATGTATGTCCCCATAATCAGCTCTGCATTATAAGAAAAAATTATGTGACCCCCAAGTAGATGAACTGGGATTTCTGCCATTAGACAATAGCTATACAGTAACTATAGACTTGATTCAAAATCCTATTTGGATCAATCAATGAACTTAAGTCAATGAACTTAACCGACAGGATTGATGACTTTGGGTGTTCCCGTCAAGTGGCAGAATTGTGATAACTCACATTTTATGGAATTTACTACTTCTATACTGCTGCCGTTACTACTAATGTTTCCTTCCAGTGCTTGTACTCATCAATTAGATGCCATACCAGGGGCATTGGGCGTTCCACACAGTCCAGTCAGGCCAGTGTTCAGATCCCGCTCCAGTTCCACCTTAACAAGTTAAGTCATAAGAGAGCTTCAGAAGGTGTTATAGTCCCCATGAAATTAACTTATTACTTCTTGGAAAATGCATATTGCACGGTGACCTCATGCTGCACTACTGTAACAGGCGTAAAGACGAATTTGTAACCAATGGATTTTTGAACAACCCGCCCCTCCCTACCCCTCCCACCAAATACAATTGCCTCTCTCGATCCCATTAATTTACAGTAGACTTTTGAATGATGGCTCGATGTATTGTATCCGGCCCCATCCTGTTAATAGTGCTTCATACACAAGCAGCTGTGATTGTAGAGACTATTACAATTCAACACAACTCCACGGGTACATGCGTTTTCGTGTGTGTGTCTATATGTAGGGTGTGTGTCTGTCTTCTCACCCAGATAGTGTCTACTCCTCCAGGTACGTTGTGCCAGGTGATGGTCAGAGGAAGCACAGTGCTCCTCAGTCTGGTGTAGATGCCGTAACGGAAGATGTGCTGGTATTTGTGGTCGTAGGGAAGGGAAACACTGCGAGCAAATAATAAAACAGAGCACTTAGTATCAAAGGCCAGAAGTTGTTAAAAGTGGTGTCAGATCTTCACTTTGGAAACTTGTTTTGAACACATCAGAAATAATCTACCCCAGTGGTCCCCAACCACCGGGCCGCGGACCGGTACCAGGCCGCGAGCCGGTCCAAAAAACAAACAAACAAAAATTAATAAACATAGGCTATACTATTATAGGCTGTGTGGTACAGTAGTTGAAACATAGTTTCAAGTTGACATTTATTTATGTTTGTAGTTGAAACAAAAACATAAATACTGTAGGCTACATAAATGGAAATGTTTGATCATTAATATCTACTTTTAGAAATTATATAGGCTGAAATCAAATCACTGCATAATTGTTAAAGTTTCTTTATTGACACATGAAAAAGCTCTTATTTACCCTTTGTCACCATCTGGTGAGTAAATATATATGTAACTAAAACCATTTAAATTGACAACCGCTCCGCAACTTTTTTTCCATGTATCTACCAGTCCTTGGCACAAAAAAGGTTGGGAACCCCTGATCTACCCCATCTCCCAATTTCACTCGAACGATGGAGCTGGATGCCAAAGGAGCCATGTCACCTCCACCTGTACATCGTCCCAAAGTCAGGTGTAACATTAGAACAGACATTGATGACATTAGAAATGCTGCTGATGTGTTTGACTGAGAGTGTGAGTGTGTTTCTACTGTATGGCTGCATGTAGTGTGAGGGCCAAACCTTTTCGTCTCCACCAGGATGCTTCCATTGTGCAGAACGGTTCTGATTTTATTGATGACGATCTCGAGTCGGCCCAGCAGCCCAGTGTCGTCTCGCTGTATGGTGACGTCACACTCTGCCTGGTTGTGTGTGAAGCGGGTGAGGGTGAAAGGGCAAGTGGATCTCACGTGGAAAAACGTCTGGTTGAAGGTCTGGACGACGCCACTGCCGAAGGTCTTGCATGTGGCTGATCACAACAACAAAGTCAACTGACTGCATGTTTGAATGCAAGTGTAGGCAATTGCAGAGGGCATTCATTCATTCATTCATCAATGAATCAAGCAATGGATCAATGTCATTTTTGCTTCAGGGTTAGAGGTGTTATTTTTGGAATGCAATCTGTTTTTATTTTCATGGTTTAAACTGTAATTGTAATGAATCTACCACATTGCTCAAAATCAGTAATGATTACTTTCAGTTGCAGTTACTTCTGAACTATTCTGCCTCCAAATAAATTATTCCAATGTGTAGACTAATTTGATTAGCTTTTTGAATTGACCACACAATCTATTATTTCAAGGTGTGTAAAATGACATTTGTATCCATTTGTTTATAATCTCACACATCCCAGTTGCAGACTATTGATCACCCAAACTTAGTTAACTTTAACTCACCTATACGTGCTTCTGGTACCATTGATTCACTTGGCCCAAGGACTAGGATAGAAAGTATATTAATTTCAGCAATGTCAAGGTGGAACTCAACACATTTTATTTATATATATAAATATATATATACAGATACACACATACAGTACGTGTCTGTGTGGATATAATGAATATCAATAATATTGAGTGGTGGAAGTAAAGGGTTTAGTTGCACTTAAAATTTCCCCCTAAAAACCTGCCGATATGGATTCACAAAAAGGTTCAAATCTAATCAAAACAAAGGGGGCAAATCCTCTGAAATAAGTAACAGCTGGCAGCATGTCCACATGCACTGAACAACAATTGATAAGTAGCAATCTACCACTTTAAAGCCTTGAGGAGCTATTGTTTCTCAAGGATTATAGGCCTATGAAATCTAATTCAGATATCCCTCTGATGACTTGAAATAAATCGCTATAGGCCTATTCCCTTGCAGAAAATAACACTAGAAACAATATGACCACTTATTCATTTTAGCTTTTCTATTTATTGTGGTCAAATGTGACCAATTCATATTAATGTTTTTCATGTTAAATTTCAATGTAAAAAATTAAATAAAACATTTTCAGATTAGTAAATAGAAAAGGTACCTGAGGCCAGGAAAAGGCAGACAGTCTGTATCCATCGCTGAGGATGCATGATGGCTGATTCTCCCTCGTGTTGAGCAGCTCAGCTGAAAGGGAAAGAACAGCCAGCCTATGTCACTGCTTATAAGATAGCTGCTATACACACACAATATGGACAAAATAAAATATGATACTTTTAAAATCATTCATCTGGAGCAACCCCGGAAATACGACTCAATGTTTACTCACTAATGCATGTCTACACTTCCGGTTGCTCCAGATTAATGATGTTCGGTTTCTCAAAGACAGAAAAGTGGATTTTATGCAACAATTTGGAAGCGGCAACTATATGCATTTAAAAGAAGAGTATGTTGGCCATCGGATAGCGTCTTCAATTCCAAGTTTCTGGCTCAGGTAAGGGTTCATTTGTATACCTAGACGTGAGAGCGGCACTATCGTTTGATTGGAAATGCGTTGATGCCGTCGCGGGGCGCTAAAATGCTCAGTATGAGCGAGAAGCGCCCGGCTAGCGGGGTAAAGGGGTGTAACAGTTATCAAACCGTTTAGGTAGGAAGCTTTAGGTTCAAACAATACGCATTCCAAACTGAACAAATCACTGCTGAACAGTGCACCTGTTCTACAAGGACACCTGTATCATGGTAAACTGCTGAAAAAGGTTAAATGTTTGTTCTAGGGCAACAACTTACCCACCACTTGTAGATCTCGGGGTAATTGGCGTCCCAGCTGATCTTATCACTACTGGTGAAGGGAATAACCAACATGAATGAATACAATGAAAACAAACTACGGTAAGTACAAAAGCAGTTGGTTCAATCTAACATACAACACCTGTGTGGTCCACAATCAAACAATCACAGCAGGCAGGATAGGTAAAGCACTGACTGAAGGCAAAAGTATTATTTACACAATTTCAAGGCAAAACAGAGGAGACAGAAGACTGTTACAAACAAATAAAATCCAAAAACGTAAAGTACAACCTCACCTATACACCTCACAATCACCAAAATGGCCAATGTGGAAACAAACAGGCAAAGACAGGCAAGAAAGGTGGCTAGGGTGCCACAGGTGCTTTCGAGGAATCAACCTAATTGACACACCCTCTATGGAAGGGGTGTTCAAGAGCTAAGAGGGAGTAATGCATTACTAACATTCAAAAGCTGTTTGCCAATCGCTGTTAAAACCAAAAGAAGGAGAAGAAGCATGAACACAAGTGATACTACTGTACATTTCCAAACAAAATCATTCTGAAGTTGTCCGCTTTTGTCTGTTTGGTAAGTAGACTAAGAGCTTTCAGCTGTGTTTGGAATGATTCATTTTATTGGAAATATTATTGTTAGATTTTCTATTTCAACATTTGAAATTTGTAATCTTTCTGTTTTGAATGTGTTTTTGACTGTTTTGAGAGCAGTGTGTTATCATTTGAAAAGGTATATCAGACATTAAATTTTAGGGCTGGGCAAAGACCAATTTTATCACTTGGTCGAAGGAAAATGTTTGAAAATCAGAATCAGCTTTAGCCTATTGGCCAAGTACATACTGTACCTACAAGGAACTTGACTCCGGTATATGTTGCTCTCAATGTACTTAGCTACAGTACACAGGAAAAACAAAGTATATGCATACAAGCTAAAACAAACAAACAAGGACAGCGAGCAGAGGTACATAAAACAAGTTAACTGCTATTTACATTATATAGAATAAATGTGATGATAGAATAGATTAGGAAAAGAATATAACTTGAATTGCCACACGACCAGGGCCGGTGGTATTTGTTTTCGGTACAGGGTGTGAAGACACTGCATCTCAGTTACATTACAAAAAGTGCATTACAATTAAGTGCATACAGACAAGACCGGTGACAGTGCAAAGTTACAGACAGACAACAACCTTTTGACAGACCAAGACAATACATACATAGAGTCACATAGGCATAGTGGCAGTCCTTGTGTTAACGTTCAGAGTTCTGATAGCTGTGGGGAAAAAACTGTTTTTGAAACGGGTGGATTTGGTGGCCAGTGACCTGAATCGTGGGAGAGGTCAGAGATGATCTTTTTTGCTCGTTTTGTGACTCGTTGGTGATAAATGGATCGGATTGATGGGAGGGCAGAGCTGGTGATTTTGGAGGCTTTATTTACGATGCGTTGTAGTCTTTTCCGTGAGTGATTGTCCGTGTTTCTGTACCAGACTGTGATAGATGAAGTGATGATGCTTTCGATGATGGCTGTGTAAAAACGGACCAGGAGGCATCTGTTCACTCTGAACTTTTTTAGTTGACGGAGGAAATATAGTCTTTGGTGTCCTTTTCTAATGATGTGGTCTGTGTTGGTGTGCCATTTGAGGTTATTGCAGATATGGGTGCCTAGGAACTTGAAGGAGTCCGATGAGGTTATTGGCTGGGAGTTGATGTAGACCGGAAGTTTTGTATTTTGTTTCCGTCTGAAGTCGATGGTGATTTCTACTGTTTTGGAAGTGTTGGGTTTCGGTCCACGTGACCACGTGGGCAGGAACCAACTACAGGAATTAAACTGGCTACCTGTGGAGGCCAGGGTGGCACAAATTAGACTTACAATGGTCCATAAGATAGTCATGGATAGGGCCCCAGTATACCTCACAAACTACCTCACCAGAGTAGGAGAAGCACACAGCCACAGCACCAGAGCTAGCCCAGCCAACCTACAGTCAGTTAGGTGCAAACGGAAAATTGGCCAATGTTCCTTTGCTTTCCAGGGGCCCAGTGAATGGAATCTGCTCCCACTGGATATTAAGGAGGCCTCAAGTCAAAGCACCTTTAAAGTTAAACTTAAGAGGTGGCTGCTAGATAGGGTTCCTGAGTAAGGGACTAGGCAGAAATGGCGTGTTGTATTAATTAGTCTTCTTTTGTTATGCTGTAATAGAGTAATTTTAGTTTTAGTACTAGATAGCCAGATTTTATTATGAAACCACAGTATGTGTGGTGCAATGTCTGTATATTTAATGTACTGTATGCCTAAGAGCAAGGACCACAACGGAATTAAGTTTTTATGTACTTTTTGTGTTATCCTTGATGCCTTTTTTTTATTGTATGTACATTTAATGTATGGCATTTGCTTTTAAACGGATCATCAAATAAATCAATCTATTCAGTTGGAGGTTGTTGTCAGCACACCAGTTGACTATGCTGTCCACTGTATTCCTGTATTGTGATTCGTCGTTTTTGGTGATGAGGCCGATTATTTTTGTGTCGTCTGCGTACTTGAATATCTTTACTGAGCTGTGGTTGGATGTGAGGTCGTTTGTGTACAGGCCGAAGAATTGAGGGGAAAGGACGCAAGGACGCAACCCCATGTTGGATGTATTATGACCGATTTTGACCTTTTGTTCTCTGTTTAGCAGAAAGTGGAGGATCCAGTTGCATAAGTCTGGGTGAATGTTCATGCCTATTAATTTATTGTACAGTTTGAGTGGGTGAATGGTGTTGAAGGCTGAACTGAAGTAAATAAACAGGATGCGTACTAGGGCTGTGAATCTTCACTGGCCTCACGATTCGATTCGATTACGATTCATCTGTCAACGATTCGATTTGATTCGATTAAACGATGCATCACGATGCATCGCGATGCATCTTAAATCGATGCATCACTTTTTCCGCAATACATGATTTATTTTTTCTCACTTTCTTTTTTCTCACTGTGTGGCTACTTTTAAAATAAAAGTGCATTTGGAATTGCATTGTATTATGATCCATAATTAAAATAAACAACTGCATGTACTTACATTCTATTTTATTTGATTAAAAAAAAAATAATAATAATAATAATAATCGATTTTTGATATTTGTTAATCGATGCAGAATCGTGCACGTCCGCATCGCGATGCATCTTATAATCGATTATTTTTGACACCCCTAATGCGTACATAAGTGTTAGCTCGCTTTATACTCGCAGTGCCGTGAAGGGCGCGGGGGAGAAGCGAGGGCCGCAAGCGTCAAATGACGTCAATGTGTTGGGCGCGACCTCCGTATGCCGCCCACCGCGTACCTGAAGATTTTTCTCACAGCGCGATCTCCGCACGGCTTCTCTCCAAACATGGCCGCTTTCGAGCCACTGAGCCCTGAACACTGAGCTGTGTTTTCACCACATTTCTTGACCCATGTGGTAGGCTAAACTTTTTTTTTTTTGCAACTGTTCGTTTTTAGTCATTTCACCAAGTAAATGTGTTGTGTTGAGAGCATGATTGAGAGAGATTAAAAGCAGCACAGAGTAGGCTATCAGGGCTGAGAACTGAAACGGCTATTCGTAAAAACAAGTTTGGTGATTCATTCATGTGCTGATGTGCGGTCGTTTGAGAGGTGAAAGCGCACTCGGTAGCCTACTGCACATAATAGCGTTTCATTACGACTTTTCACGGGCTGTTCTCACTATTACCATTGTACAATAACATGCTGTTCACTTGGCTGATCACTTTTGAGTATAAAAGCATCTGCCCCAGCGCGAGGTCCGCACGTGACTCGCGGAGCTCCACCTCACAGAGCCTTGCTCGTGTATAATGAGCCCTTTAGATGAATCTAGGTGGTGTAGAGTGTGGTGGAGTGCTAGGTTGATGGCATCTTCAACAGATCGGTTAGTGCTGTATGCAAACTGGAAGGGGTCTTTAACAGATGCAGTGTGGGGTTTGAGGTGTGCTAGAACCAGGTGCTCAAATGCCTTCATGGCTACTGAAGTGAGTGCAACAGGTCTAAAATCATTCAGACAGCTCGCCTTGGAGGACTTGGGCACGGGGACGATGGTGGATGATTTAAAGCACTGTGGGACTGTACATTGACAGAGGGAGGTGTTGAAGATGGAGGTGAACACTGTTGCCAGCTGTGTGGCACAGTGGCTGAGTAGAGCAGGGCTAAGGTCGGTGGTCTGGGCAGAATCCCCCCCCCCCCCCCCCCCTAAATAATAGTAATTTATACCACCGCCCCCCCTCTCTCAGTATATTCTATTGAGTGGTCCATTTTGTTAATTGGTCTCCCAATTAATCCATGAAACAGTCAGAAAACGCCCCCCCTGCCCCTGACCGCAGTTGCTACTGCAGTTGGTTGGTTGGTCCCGACTCCCGACCACACCCACGCACTGCTGTTGGCTGGGGGCTACACAACCACTGCCCAAAGGTTGCCGCCCAGAACCTTTAGTGGACTGACCGACCAACTGACCCAACAGAGTGACTTACAGAGCTGCTGGTCGCAGCACAAAACGAGAGGAGAAAGACACAGTTTGAACATGACTTGATGGCATTCATGCAACTGCTATCACTGGTGCTGCATGTCTGGACTAGACAGATTCACACCCTCACTAAGAGGTTGATGGCTAATTGTGTGTGTGTGTGTGTGTGTGTGTGTGTGTGTGTGTGTGTGTGTGTGTGTGTGTGTGTGTGTGTGTGTGTGTGTGTGTGTGTGTGTGTGTGTGTGTGTGTGTGTGTGTGTGTGCGTGCCGTGCGTGCGTGTGTTTCTTAGCCTGTGTTTCTGGATTGTGTGTCTCTCTTTTTAAGTGGTTGTTTGCATCCTCCTCCTCCTCACCCTGGAAACAGCAGCAAGGATTTCTGACATCTTTCCATTCTACCCTCTGCATATTTCATATGTTCAGGTGCAAAGGCAATGAATGCTTTGAAAGCTAAATAATAGGTTGCCTTCTCCCCAGACAGCCAAAATAGGTTGCAGCACAGATGCATATGCATATGAATGTGACAGATAGTGGATGCAAAGGTGTGTTCGTCTCCGTGTGTGTGTGTGTGTGTGTGTGTGTGTGTGTGTGTGTGTGTGTGTGTGTGTGTGTGTGTGTGTGTGTGTGTGAATGTGTGAATGTGTGTTGATGCCAGAAAAGAAAGGAGAATGGGTGGGAGGGCTTTATGAAAAAGAAAGAAGGAGAGGGAGATGATTTGAGGGAGAGAGGTTATGTGGGTCCTTCTCTTTCTGCCTGTCTTTATCTGTCTGTCTGTCACTCTCTCTCTCTCTCTCTCTCTCTCTCTCTCTCTCTCTCTCTCTCTCTCTCTCTCTCTCACCGCTGAGTGAGAGAAAGCCATCTACCTGCCTGACTCCATATCACATTTTCAATCTGTACCTAGAAAGAAGATGATTAAAAGTGAATAAAGACGACAAAGAATGGACAAGAAAAGCAGCTGATTTGCAGAACTGAGGAGCCATCAGACATTTCAAAGATCAGCACAGGTAGGATACTCAATGGGCTACATGCACAACTCCACTACTTCCTGAAATTAGTACAGCTTCTTTATTTCCTGTCATCACTATTGGATGAACTGATTAATGTCAGGTGTGCTGCAGTCACAACAATGATCAGGCACACCTGATTAATCAGTTCATCCAATAGTGTAGGACAGGAAATAAAGAAGCTGTACTAATTTCAGGAAGTAAAAAAGTTGTGCATGTAGCCTATTTCAATTTGTTGCATAGCCATACACAGACAGACATGCATGCATGCATGTTCCCATCTCTTATAAAAGAAAAGTAGAAAGGATTAATGTTGAATATTACAGTAGTTGTTTAATTATAGTTATTCCTAATTATGGTAAGTAATTATAGTAAGTAGTTATATTTTGTAATCTGTTACAAAATTGCAGTTTGTCAATTCACAAACAAATGCTGATAAGAGAGATTTTACACTTGCTGTGTTTTGTGTGGCCTATTTGCTTATTTGATAAATGAATCATGAAATTACAGTATGTATACAAATACAACCCACACACACACACACACACACACACACATACATACATACATACATACATACAGTACATACATACATAAATTTTTGCATTTCTGAGAATTCTGTACATTCCCATCAGAATAGCATCAAGTCGATAACTCTGTCCCTAGAGAAAAAGACACGTTCTCACTATAAAATTGAACGTTCAGTATACTGAGTTTGAAATCTTCTCATCTCAACAGCACCCAGTATACAGTATGTTCAATATACCACTTATATACCACTAAGTACATTTTCTCTCTGAAAACTTTAAACATTGCCATTGATCGAAAACGCAGTACTAAAAATCAGCATCTTGTGTGGCAAATAAGGCAGAGAAAAACACAGAAAATAAATTAATATGCAAACTCCCCCGTAATGCAAATTCAAACTGTCATTTTATCAGACCTGCTTATGATTTTTTTTTTCATATTTTATTTTATAATTTTCAGAACATAGAAAGCAAAAACAGGCTCAGACAAAAACAAACAAAACATACATATATCAACATTAATATAAAAAAATAGCGCTACCAGCCGCATCAAGTTCCCATGTGCTTGTAAGAAATGTGCGTGCAAGGGGTCCATGAGAAGTCAGCCGAGCAAGTTACTTGTCATTCTTAACCTCATTTAAGTAGTCTATAAAATAATGGGTCCCAGATGATTGTGAATTTCCTACATGAATTGGTCCTCAGGAACCGAAGTCTCTCCATATGTATAAATGAGACCATGTCTGTCAGCCACAGCTGAAAAGAAGGTGGAGAGGGGGACTTCCACTCCTTCAAAATGAGTCTCTTGGCGATAGTCGTCCCCTGCGTCAGAGACTGTTGTATAGCCGTAGGGAGGACGAGCAGAGAGGACTCTGAGCAGCCGAAGATGGCGAGTTCCACCTCCGGCTGAAGGGTCGCTTTATAAGCCTTAGAGTACCAATCAAATATTTTGGCCCAGAATCCAGACAGTGAAGGACAAATCCAAAAAACATGGGACAATGTACCCTCTGACACCCGACACCTTTCACATAGTGGTGAGACAGAAGGGTAGATCTTGTGCAACCTGGACTTTGAATAATGAAGACGATGAGTGACCTTAAATTGGATCAGTTAGCCCTGCTTATGATTAACTGTGACCTGGTATTTATGGTTCATGTTTGCCTAGCCTCTGCCGCCAGCTCACTTTGAATGTCTCAGGAGATTGGAGTTATCCAATATTGATATTGTGTGGTCACTATGAGTCAGTGTTATCTGGCACAGTTGAAGTCCCCCTTCCTGTTTTGCATTTTGAGGGTTCTCAAGTCCCATCATGCCTCAGAAATGAGCTCCTGGGTCTGCACGGTTTCCACTATAGGCCATGGCAACAGCGTTACCAGGCAAAGGTGGATTTCTTCCAAGGCGTCAGATAAAGTGGACAGTGTGAGACCAGCTTGGATCGGAACACATGTCCCTGCTGTATAATAATAGCCTCCACGTATGACATTTGAGATTAAATAATGCAGTGCCCCTGAGAGAGCATGGCCCTAATGAGGAGAGTGCTGCTAAAGCAGTAAAGGTTAGTAACAGCTTTAGAATTGAATTGAAGTTTTTCAAACGTGTCCTTCAAAACTAGTCCACTGATGTGTTACAGTACACAACTTCTACACATCCATCTTATGTCATGTACGTATATAAATATAAAATTGATTGATTGATTGATTGATTGATTGATTGATTGATTCAGTATTTCCACTAAAAGAGTTGATCAGATGTGAATCATTTATACAAATGGTAATAGCAAAAAGAGTCATCAACTGGAACACCGCCTATGAGGCTGCCAACTGTGTAGCATACATGACCCCATCATGTTGGCTGTGTCTTTATTTATTTTTTATAATATTTTCTTTTGATTATTATTTTTATGATAGGGAGGTGTGCCTGAGAGATCTTAGAGATGGATATCTTCATGGATGAGGACTTCAGCAGCCCCACTAACACCAGTCCTGAATCAGGACGAGAACAACTAGTAGGCAGTGAAAGTCAAGGGCTCAACCGCACCAACCCCCTGGGCATGTTTTCAGGCATGGAGCTTCTTCTGCGCTTCAAGCCACTCTTCCTGCCTCTCTACTGCCTCGTAGTGGCCGTGGCTGGTGTTGGCAACTCTTTCCTGTTGGCCTGCATCTTGGCGGACAAAAGGCTCCACAATGCCACCAACTTTTTCATCGGTAACCTCGCGGCCGGTGACCTGTTGATGTGTCTGAGTTGCGTGCCACTGACGGCGTCTTACGCCTTCGATCGCCGCGGCTGGGCGTTTGGACGGCCTCTCTGCCACCTGGTCTACTTGCTGCAATGTGCCACGGTGTTTGCATCAGTGCTTTCCCTCACCGCCATCGCAGTGGACCGCTACATCGTCATAGGTAGGAGCGGGACCTCAGCCATTATTTGTTTAGGTTCTGTTAGACTCAGCCCTCAGTCTTAATCCGTTTCACTCCTGTAAGACTGAGAATATTACTATTTAAATCTTTGCATAACATTAGGTGGCGCTGTTGGAAGCCTTGCATCGGAGAACCAATCATGAGTGTTGTGGGCGGGCCTGCTTTCTGGGGGCAGTGACGCTCATGCAGAACCGGTGTCTCGCAAAACATTGCCGCGTTTGCGGAGAAACATATTAATCACTTAGAAACAAACATAACCTGTTAATAGGACGTGTTTCATCCGGCCCCGGCGGCTAGAGGTCTTTCCCCCAGCGATAAGCCCGACTCCCTCCAAGAGTCGAGGCTAACGTTACAGAGCCTGCTGATGACTTCACAGTAGCAAGCGGACCACTTCCGGGTAGGAAACATTATTGTAAAATAAACAACGGGTATAAACTCTCTTTGCAGCACATCGGTGTCTTGCTCTATATTGGAACTATGGAACATTGCATTGCCGCTACCAAATAAAATTCTAATAATAAATGTAGGCGTGTCTGCTGCCGGGCCTTTCTCGCCGGGCTCGGAGAGACAGTTTCTGACAGTGAAATTCCCAGACGTTTGGTGGCGCAGCTCACCAAACGTCTGGGAGCCGAGACTAAGGTTCTGTAAGCCCAGTTATTTTCATAACTATACATAGCTACGTCATAATGCATTCTTTCTTATTGTGTCAAATCTATGTTTTCCTGCTTGTCTCAGCTCACCCTATACGGAGGAGGATCTCAGTGTGGGGCTGTGGGGCAGTGGCTGTGGGTGTGTGGCTTGTATCTCTGGGCCTGGCTGCCCCTCCGTCGCTCCACATGCGCTACCTGGATTTCCGACCCACCGGCATTGACCTGGTGGTGTGCGAGGAATTCTGGCCAAATAGCGGCCATCTGCGCTTGCTCTACTCCTGCTTTATTCTCATAGCCTCCTACATGATCCCGCTGCTGTCGGTCAGCGTGTCCTACTGTGCCATCACTGTCAGCCTGAGACGCCACGCGCTGCCTGAGGAGACGAGCCACAGCCAGCACCGCTGGAGCCAAAGGAGGAAGAAGACCTTCTCTCTGCTGGTGGCCTCTGTGCTGGCCTTTGCTCTCTGCTGGCTGCCGCTGCAGGTGGGTCGTAAAAAGCTGGTGTTGGACTCGAAAATATAGCCAAACTACTGTACAAGCCATTTGTATAGCTGGTACCTTATGGTAAAGACACACTGCAAGCGGTTTCACCAGGCGGGACAGCGGAGGCAAATGGGTGGATCAATTAGTGAAAATTGCAGCACAGTATCCAATCAGACTTGAGTAAAACACCCGCTTTTACTTTCATTTTATGCAGCATGTGGTTGATTTTCTAATTGCTTTCTTTCCTGCCGTTACACCTCGTTCCTTACTGCTTACCTAATCTATTCAGTGTTGATTGAGAGGGACCATGGTTTTGAGGTAGGATAAGAAGGGAGATCAAGTTTGGAGACGTGAGAACGACTGTAAAGTCTTCACTGGAATGATTTAATTATAGACATCATTAACCACATAAACAATTGCACATCGTCGTGTAATGCAGATGCTAAGGGGTGGGATTTGATCAGGATTTCATCATCATATTAAAGGGATAATCCACATTTTTTCAAGTCGAGCCCTATTTGCTACTTCCCAATGATGATGTTGATTGATAGGGTTCTTTCTCAGCACAATCCATCTTGTTCCTCATAGTAGCTCTGGAAAGTTGGGGGGAAACAAATACAAGGTCAGTGGGGTCACGCTCCTGTATGTACAACCAATCAACATCATCATTCCTAGCAAATAAGGATAGACTTTAAAAAAAGTTGAACTATCCCTTTAATGGGGAAAGACACTTTTTTTGCAGTAGTGATGAATAGACATGGTTATCAGCAAGCATATTTCAATTATAAAACTTTCAATGTTAAATTACCACTAACATTGAACCTTGAACCCCATCAAACCACAAACAAACAAGTGCCTTTCTGGAATCGTTTTAAGGGGCATGTATTGTCAAGACTGTATTACATATTGTATGCAATTACAAGTATTCCCATGTGGGTGTGTAGGTGCTGAACCTGTTGCTGGACCTGGACCCAGACTTCAACATCATAGGGAAGCGCTACGTAAACGTCTTACAAGTCTGCTGCCACTTGGTGGCTATGAGCTCTGCCTGTTACAACCCTTTCATCTACGCCTCACTGCACAGCAAGGTCCGCCTTCACCTGAAAGGCTACATCTGTCCTTGCCGCACTGGTCAGCAGGAGGCGGTGGAGAGGAGGACATCCGAGGCCGATCCCCCGCTATGCCTGTCTCCACCAACAGATGGTGCACAAGCCAAAACCTGCACCCACAACACTGATGCTGATGGCCAACACCCATTTTAGGACACATTTCACATTTCCCCATCTTCCTCTGGCAGCTGAGGTTGGGCATCAAGGCATTTGGACCTGTTTTGTGCAGTTTCACCAGAGGCAGCACTAAATAAGGCCACTAATGAAGAAAAAGTGAAGCGGCCGAATCCAGACCACGGTGTAGTTTAGCGTGATGGGGAAGATGAAGTCATCCCTCTGGATCCCTGTGTTTGTCTTGGATGTCGGCAGAGCTTCTGGAGCAGATGCTGAGCAGATCTTGCACTTTAAACAGGGCCAAGGCCATAAACAGTACCGTGACCTGGCGCTGATGACTGAGTAGCTGCTGACATGATTGGTGCTGATGGCTGGACTGAAGCTGGAATCAGAGCTGGCGTGCAGTAATGTAGTGAATGTCGACTCGAGGGAGTTGACCTTACTTTGAACTCTTCTCACTGCCCATGCATTACAGAACAACTAGAGGAGCTGCCAAGACACAATGCGATCTCCATATTAATCTTTTCATTATTTAGGCTGCTTTATTACCTTTGTGTGTCATGTGTGTATGTATGTTTGTGCATACAAGTGTGTGTACTTAAATGTGGATATGGATAAATAAGATTATGTATTACAGAAATTTCAGCAACCTGCAGCTAATATGTTGCCTTCAATCTCCTGTTAGTAAAATATAATCTAGTAGACCAAATGATGTTTTCCCAGTATACGAGCATGAGCAAGTAAAGCAACCGAAAACCACCACTCTGCCACCAATGTACATAATGTGTCAATCACCGCTAATTTCCTAGCCTAAATGTCCCATTGAGTGTGGTTAATGGAAATCAAGTCAATCATTTAGGGAAACCTCTATTAAAAGAGTCACCAGAGACGTAACCCTGACATATTCTAAGTAACATTTTAACTCAGAAGACTTGACGTGCTACACTTTTGATTGCTACTTGTGATGAAGGTAATATTTTGTTGTGTTTATCTTTATTTTTGAGTGGGCAAAATGTATGTATTTATTAATTTGTTAATTAAATTATTGATTGATTGATTGATTGATTGATTGATTAACTGATTGATTGATTGATTGATTTGTTTGTTTGTTTGATCATAGCATATTGCACATGATAAAAGTATTATAGTGCAGGCTGCACTGCCATCAAACTTATTCATCAATATAAAGTTTGACAAAACTGCTCAGATCTAATGAAACTCAGTGCAAGCCAATAAGCCTAAGCCTGCCAGCCTATGCTGTTGTTGCCAACCATCACCTTTTAAGTTGAACAACAATCAGATTACTTTGTCTGTTTCTGAGAAGCGAGGCTGCACTGCCCTTTTTTCCCGAAGTGAACCTTCCTTGAGACAGGATTCAACTCTACCCAATTAGATTAGTGCCCTGATGCGCTTTCTGAGAGCATCTTGGGACTTGTCATTATCGCCGACCTGAAAGGTACCTGTACTGACGGTTGGGGTTAGGCAAGGAAAGCCACTTGGTTGGGGTTAGGGTTTGGATATGGGTCAGGTTTAGAAACGGGAGGTGAATGGAAGGCGGTGGTGGGGACCGGCCTGCGGCTTCCCGGGGGATAGGAAGCCCAGCACTTCCAACGCTGGGCTTCACCCGGCGTTAGGATGCGGCCCACCGGGGCCAGTGAGAAAGACGGGGGGTGCCGGTGTCAGTGCTGGAGCCGGTACGTCAGAATATGCCTTGGAGGGGTACGTTTAGCATCGTCAGAGCGATGCCTTTGACAAATAGTCAACGTAGGACGAGATGGGAATGAGAATGCATTGTCCCATCTTATTGGCAGAGACAGTGGTTTCATTGTGTATATATATATATATATATATATATATATATATATATAAAAGGAACTAAATAAAACAGCAGCCAGTCAGGAACAAGTCCAAAATGTAGACAGCACACTCCAAAGATGATGACCAAAATTTGTCCAAAAGACTTGATTTATTGAGAACACGTTTCGCAGACATGCTTCATCAGGTTCATTCACAAAGTGGAGATCACAAACACCTTTGTAGCAGGCCATGTGACAGAACGGCCCGCCCCTCAATGAACAGCTCAATCAATCAATTAACATTATAAGAAAAGAACAAAAATGCATATGCCAGTAGGCTGAAAACATTAAGATGTGACAATTCATGTCTACATAAAACATAGCTATATTTTATACATATACAGTAGATCCACATGTGAGAGGATAAAAATATCCTCTATGGCTATGATCTGAGACATATAAGTCCCCAGTCAGCTGAGTAACATAATAATAATTTACTCAGCTGACTGGGGACTTATATGTCTCAGATCATAGCCTATATATTTTTATCCTCTCACATGTGGATCTATATACGTATAAAATATAGCTATGTTTTATGTAGACATGAATTGTCATCTTAATGTTTTCAGCCTACTGGCATATGCGTTCTTGTTCTTGTTCTTTTCTTATAATGTTAATTGATTGATTGAGCTGTTCATTGAGGGGCGGGCCCTTCTGTCACATGGCCTGCTACAAAGGTGTTTGTGATCTCCACTTTGTGAATGAACCTGATGAAGCATGTCTGCGAAACGTGTTCTCAATAAATCAAGTCTTTTTGACTAATTTTGGTCATCATCTTTGGAGTGTGCAGTGCAGTCTACATTATGGACTTGTTCCTGGCTAGCTGCTGTTTTATTTAGTTCCTTGGATTTATCTTGCTGTGACCTGCACCTCCCTTTGGATGTGGACTAGTAACTTTCTTTTATATATATACATATACACATATACAACACTGTATATATTGTGTTTTTGTATTTCTAGTTATTTATATTTATAAAATTCCCTGCATGCATTTGCATAATGAAAGTTACAATCTATGGCGCTTGTGTTGCTAATTAATTATTAAAGTCGAGCTGAACCCAAAAATGACTTTTCTTTTCTTTTAGTTCAAATACCTGGGTATGCAGTGCACCTATTTAATAATGTATGCAAAAAAAACACAAAAATCAAATTTCTTTAGTTTTTCATACTTTTTCACATCAAAAGTTCATTTTTCAAGATTTCATTGATAACAGTAATCTACAGTTTGCTGACGTCACCTAGTAGTACTATCAAATTTCTACCCCATTTCAACCAATCATATCATGACATGACAGCTGTCAATCAAATCTTCATTTCAGGATAATTTTCTCTTCCAAATGAAGTAGAAAATGGCGCCTACTGCCTGTCATCTGGCAGAATTCCTATCCCATAAACTAACTACTAACTTGGCCAATTGTATGAAACATGAACAAAAAACAAAAACAATAATCTAAGAATGCAAAGAAATGTAACTGGTCGACAGAATTGTCAAATCAAATCATCGACACCGTATATGGTCCGCCTCTCAATTTGTTTTCAGTCTCTGATGCTCGTGCTAGTGCATTCCGTTCCGGTTCACCTCGACTTTAAATGTGTGTTTTGCATTCAGAAATGTTGGCTAAGTGCTTGGCTCTAATTGTTAAGATCTCTTGCTGTGTCATTGAACAGAGAGCAGCAGGGATGTATTGTATTCAGCAGGAATATTAACTGATTAGCATTGTTTGCGCATTGTTTGCTCATTGTAGAGGAAATGAGAAATAGTTTATTATGCCTTATCTATCAACACTAAAAGAACACTTATTCTAAGAATAGCTCAATTTATTAATGCATTCAGACCAATCCCACATGTTGTGTCTGAGTCAGACCAACTCATCAATAAGTCTGCCTGCTGCCCAAGAGACCTCATTAAAAGTTCAATCTGGATAGAATGGCTCAATATCGAAGTCCTAATACCATGCATGGTGGAATGTAGCCTGAAGTCATTTTCATCTTGAACGTGACTGCAATTTAAAACATGCAAAAATATGAAGTCAGACTTTCTCAAAGAATGCTGCTTTAAACTGCCTAAGGCATAGTTGTAATTATGTGAGGTCTAATCCAGTGAGAAAAAATAGTTCCCCTCACGCCCTCAAAGACAACCTTAAGAAAATATTTTACAGAAATATTTTACAGTGATTTCTTTTGCTAATTTGTCTCTATTTTTTCTCTCTGCCTCTCTCCTAAACAAAGATTCCTGGCTTCTCTTGAGAGTACATGTGAATATAAGAAATCTCTGAGCCAGGGTCAGCATTATAAACATCTTATGATGAAAGACTGGATGGATGAACCTTGACAACCTCAGGGTTACATGTAATACTGGTACTCTAGCACTCTGCTGGTGGCATATTGATGTGCACAGCAAGGAGCACTATTGCCTGAGAGAGCCACTGTATGAATAAGGGACCAAACATCCAACAAAGCAACAACAGGAGACCTAAATGCTTTCACTTACATAAACACAACACACACACACACACACACACACACACACACACACACACACACACACACACACACACACACACACACACACACACACACACACACACACACACACACACACACACACACACACCACTGCTGTCTGTCTCATGAATGCAACCTGTGCCCACACCAGGCATAGTGAAGTGCTTGAATTAATGTATGGCCTTATAATCCCCCAGTTCCCCTGTTTCTCTGGAAACGTTTAACATGTCATATTACAAGATGTAAAAACCTCCACTGGCTTCCAATACAGCACCGGATCCATTTAAAAATCCTCCTCATCACTTACAAAGCTCTCAATAATCTCGCCCCCCCCCCCCCCCTCCCCCATACCTGACAGATCTCCTCCATCGCCGCTGATGCCAACCTTCTCACCCGCATCACACCTTGGGGGACAGAGCATTTGCCATCGCTGCCCCAACCCTCTGGAATTCCCTGCCCCTTAACATCCGAAATTCTGACACACTCACTTCTTTCAAAAACCAACTCAAATCCCACCTTTTCAAGAAAGCCTACAGTATCTGACTTCCACCTCCACCATCCTCCTTCACACTGTAACCTCTTTATCTGTTCTGTATCTGTGTATGTTTGTTAAATGGTTAATTGTTTTCATGTAAAGCGTCTTTGAGTGTTTAGAGAAGTGGTATATAAGTCCGATCTATTATTATTATTAAAATCCCCGGAGATTTTCTGCGTGAATTCAACAGCAACCAAAAAATCAGAACTGTTCAAACCATTGGTTTATTTGGATTTAAATTCAACACGTTTCACAAAAACATGGACATGCAAAATACACAATTAGCCATGCACATAATCACAATCACAATATCCTCATATCTGAGGGAACACACAAGAGCTCTTCAATTCCAGCAGTGTCCAACCAGAACCAGAAGAGGCTGCCATCGAGCAACCCATCAACAGGAGAGCATGAACCTGCCAACAATCCAATTAAAGAGCTCTGATGCATGTTATACAACCCCCTCATCTTCAGTGTGCAGGACATGAGAAGATAAACGCAGAAAGACAGCAGTCTGGCCCTCTCAAAAGACGCCTGATTGTCTAGATGAAGGGTTGATGAGGGCGTGTACATAATACACTCACTCACTCACATATCGAGGGCTTAAGGCCTAAATATACTTCTGCGTCAAAGCCCTCGCCGAATGCAACGAGGGGTGACCTGACGGAGCCGGATTTCTTAATTAGGTGATTGCCCTAATTATGATGTCATAGAGCAGGCGAGGCCGCGACATGCAGTGGTCATCAGTGATGTCATAGGAGCAAGTGACCTATGGGCGCAGTCCTATTAATATCCTAATGAATATTTAGGTCAATATTAGATTAATGTAAATAACGTTAATATTACCATGAAATAACTGGTCAAGATGAGCTCTGATAGTAAGACTGCTGGTAGCCCGCAGTGTTATGAGGAGTTTTACAGGTCTTTGAATGTGTCCCACAGAGGATGCAATATTTTTTCCTATGGTAACGGAATGACCCACCCTACTGCTATATTTGTATTAAAATGAACGTGTTTTACAATTGTTTACTTAAAGGTCCCATTCCGTGCAAAAGCTGTTTTTACTTGCACATATAAATGCATATATACTGCTGTTAAAGTTCTCCTCAAGAACTTTAATCTTGATCCAAACCTGATTGGTTGGATCATAGATTTCCTAACGAATAGACCACAGTGTGTAAGAGTTAATGGTGCTCTTTCCAACCTGCTTTTCTCTTCCACCGGTTCTCCTCAAGGTTGCTGTCTCTCCGATCTCCTTTTTATTCTGTACACTAATGATTGTTGTAGTAACTATGTGAACAGATACATTTTAAAGTATGCCGACGATTCTGTCATTGTCAGCCTTTTAGAAGGGGAGAAACAGGACCATGGGCCGGTTGTAGATGATTTTGTTACTTGGTGTGATCAATCTTTCCTCCAGTTAAATGTGTCCAAAACTAAGGACATGATCATTGACTTTAGAAAATCACCACCCAGCTCATCATCTACTGTGATCAAAGGTGCTGACATTGACATAGTAGATAACTATAAATATCTGGGTATTGTTATCGATAACAGACTGTGTTTCGAGTCCCATGTTAACGCTACCTTCAATAAGGTCCAACAGCGCCTTTTCTTTTTGAGAAAAATGAATTCTTTTAGTGTTTCTACTGAGATGATGACTCTATTTTACAAGAGCTTCATTCAGTCCGTTTTAACCTTTTGTTTTATCGCTTGGTTCGGCAACTTAAATTTGTCAAACACAAACAGACTTAATAGTCTTGTCAAAATATCGAGCAAGATCTCTGGGACCAACCAGACCAAGCTCTCAGAGATCTATTCTCTACATGTCCTCAGAAAGGCACACGCCATTCTGGACTGCCAGAACCACCCACTACAAAGTGAGTTCGAGCTCTTACCTTCTGGTCGGCGTTTCAGAGCGCCTGCCAGGCGCACAAAGAGGTTCCACACCTCTTTCGTCCCTAGCGCCATTAACAAGCTTAACAGCAACTAGCTCCCCACTGCACTCCTTTCGGACACTCGCATATTTGCACATTATTTTTTGCACTGTATCTACACTTGTGTTTGCTCTGCGGTATGGGTTTGAAAATGACGTTGTGTGCTCGAACTCCTTGTTTACTTGTTTGCTGTTTGCCGTTTGTCATGCTCTCTTGTTGTCTTTGTTGTACTTTGTTTTGTATTTTATCTTGCTGCAAAATCAATTTCCCCTAGGGGACAATAAAGTGAACTCAACAACTCAACTCAACTCAACAAGTTATCCCTCCCTGTAATGAGTGGTCACAAGCTCAGAACTGCCACAGTTGGATTTGTCCCTATCCAGTTTCCCCCTGCAGTCTCCTTCAAGCCACACCCCCAAACGCTCTGTTCCCCCAGACGGGGTATCGGGACGTCACGATGGTCCTCAAGCATACTGCGCGGGTCTCTCTCACACAAGCTATCTGCACCATTTTGTCTATAGCCACAAAATTAACACTTGTAGCTGGAGCGACGCCAACTGTACGTGATCCAGCACCTGCGGAGGTGCATTCGGTAAGTCTAGGCATTTTGAGATGTCCTCTTTAGCGTAGCAACGTTAAGTTAGCGATAGCGTTAGTTGTGGACACAACGAAGCGTGCTGGTCCACAGACGCTAATCTGATTGGCCGCTGGGAGCCTGGGGCGGGCTCTCCCTCAGCGGCCAATGGGAACTGTTAGTTCTGAATATATTATAGAAACAGACCATTCTTGGGACGCAACGAGATGAGGAAGGGACAACTCCGTCACAACAAACGGGGTTGCTATATTTTCGACAAATTAATCCAGAATCATGTTTTATGGAACAGAGACACACGTTTTTAAGAGGTTACAGCTGCACGAATTGGGACCTTTAACATATGCCCATATACTGTACAGACAATGTTACTTTGTGCCAAAAAGGTGTATTTCACTCTTTTGCCATTAAAAAAAAAGGTAAACAAAGATAATTAAGTATTGTTTTCATAGTAATGCTCAATCTGATCAAATATTGTGCTTAGTAGGCTATGTGGTAACGGCAGGCGGGCAGCTGATCAAAATTGTTTTTGCTCTCCAGTGTCAAATCTACTATAACGCACTTACTGTACTGTACGCCCCTTTGGTTCCAAGCCCTCGATAAACACACTCACACACATGCACAGACGTTCACACTCATACAGCTTCCCCTTCATATTAAATGTCTATTAGGGTCCGTGGTCAGAGGACAGCCCTGCTCTGTCTGTGTCCTTTGACGTCTCCTGCAACACAGTTTCACCTCCTCTCGCATCCCGTTGCTGACCAGCGCGTACAGCACAGGATCCACCACACAGTTCAGACTGGACAGAGCCAGCGTGCAGGAAAAGTAGAAGCGCATGGTGGTTTCAAATTGGCAGTAACTCCCACCACCAGTGGTGTCCTTGCTGAGGTAGAAGGCGAGCGAGCGTGCCAGCAGGAGGATGTGGTAGGGGGCAAAGCAGAACGAGAAGATACCGATCACCCCGAAGGAGAGCAGGCGGACCTTCCTCTTGGCCTGGGCGGTCAGGCCGGGGCTCTGGCCCACAGTGGCCAGTACCTTCCAGTAGCTCACCGCCAGCACCAACAGGGGCAGCAGGAATCCAAAGCCCACTCTCAGCAGGTTGAATAAGGCGACGGGCCCCGGCATGGGGTAGGTCTCATAACAACGGTCAGTGCCATTGTTCTCGTCATGGACATCCACAAGATTGTCTTTGACCAGCAACACCACGTGCAACACCACCACCACAACCCAGACAGAGAGGCACTGCACCCAGGCGTAGCGGGAGGTGCGGTGGGTCTTGGAGCGGAGGGGGAAGGTGACCACCACGCAGCGGTCCACTGAGATGCAGCAGAGCAGGAAGATGCTGACGTACATGTTGCTGTAGTAGATGAAGCCGACTACGCTGCAGGAGGCACTGCCGAGCTTCCACTTGTGGTCCTGTTGGTAGTAGTTGATCCAAAGGGGTATGGTGAAGATGAAGATGAGGTCGGAGATGGACAGATTGAGGAGGAATATGGCCAGAACATTTTGGCTCCGCACTTGATTCAAGATGGGGCCCAGAGTCAGGGCATTGAAGATCAAACCAAAGATGAAAGCCAGGATGTACACGCCCATCATTAGGTCGCTGATGTAGCTCTTCTCAATATGCACACACATAGTTGAGTTCGTTGAGTTCATCATTGTTGCTCCAGATTTGTTTGCCAGTTTCTTGGTTGCAGCCCATTCAAAGAAATTGCACCTGCAAGTGGAAAAACAGCAGTTTGTAACATTTTGTATAAATTGGCTCCCACTGTGACACAATTGAGATTAACTTAACTTAACCCCTTGACTTAAAATATAATACAATTCTTATTTCAAATATGCTTTTTGCATCCCCCTTCCTATTTCATGGTTCAATGAGCTCAAGAGATGGATGAAATCACTTGACTGTCCCCTCTGAAGTTGTTGAATTAGTTTGACTTCAATTTGCACACACAGTTCGACTAGGAATGAAGATTGCCAAATTCTCTCCTTATTGCCAAAAAACCACATTATCCATGGCTGCAGTTTTCCTAAATGTAACGTATTAACTGTCCTATTTGTTTTTTTTAAACTGAGAGCAACAGGGAGCTAACGCCTTATTTCACATAAATGAGATTTTCCTTGCTGATTACATTATGTTAATGATGCTTTCATGAAATTCTCTATAAAACTGTCACACTTAGGCTATGGCACGCACGGCATGGTCTAAAACTGAGGGGCAGGCAGGGGCGGCACAGACTGTGAGTCACAAAGTGTTCATTTGCATTTTGATGTAAGCGATGCTTAAAACTGAAACATAATCTGTGCAATAATATGCATTTGTGAGTCAGTGGGTAGAAAACAACCCACTGGCAGATACAAGGAGTTAATCAGAACAGGGTGAATAGGGCATCTCTCCCAGACAAGTGGGATTTAGATGTTTACTGTGGTGTGGAGAATGCATAATGTGATCTTCACACATTATGTGAATTTATCACCTTAATTGCTTCCATGTTTCACTGAATAGATAGATGCATGATGGTCAGAGCCAATCCATGGCAGAGCTGTGAGTCCTGCCTGTTACACAGAGTCCATTTCACTCCAGTTTCAACTGTTATGGGGATGAAACCGCACAGCTGCTGAAAAATAGTTTGGCAGCAAATCTAAATGTCATGCCATTTTGGGCCATGAGTAATAATAATAAAGCCACCTGTAGATGATACATCATCCCTTAAATCACCTCCTACAAAGGCAAAATATGATCATCACTTCCTTTAATGTGAAAGAAGAGTGCCTCAAATATCTTTTTAGTTTTTATAGAGGGATTTTATTGTGTCAATTTCCATCACTATCTCTGTGGTTTCTGTCAGGAAATTAAACCTGATCTGTACAGTTATCTCTGGCTATTTTTCTGTCTCTCACTTTGATATTAGCACTTTTCTGTTTTGTTCTATCAGGCTTGACTGTGGTGTGTTTATAGAAGCAGGAAGCGCCTAATGCCATTAGCGTCTGGGCAGAGATCAGCTATCCCATCTAAATTCAATAATGGAGAAGCCATTTAGAGTAGCCTCCTCAAGTGAACGTGTGTGTGTGTGTGTGTGTGTGTGTGTGTGTGTGTGTGTGTGTGTGTGTGTGTGTGTGTGTGTGTGTGTGTGTGTGTGTGTGTGTGTGTTTAATTAAATGGATTTTTCATAAAGCTTTAAAATAATCACACTGGACAGCTATAAGGTTTTTTCCCCCCATTAAAACGGTCTGAAGGGGGAATTCTGTAGCAACAGCTGACACATTTCAGAAAATTATTCATAGAATGTTGGTTTGTCATCAGTCTGGCTGGTATGACTAACTGCTGGCTAACATGCTGGTTTTTCTGTGTCACCACACACACACACACACACACACACACACACACACACACACACACACACATATATATAGATATATATATATATATATCTATATATATACACCTATTATCTCTCTCTCTCTCTCTCTCTCTCTCTCTATATATATATATATATATATATATATATATATATATATATATAACCCCCCTCCAACCAGGTTTCATCTTCATCTTTTCATGTGTTTATTCATGAATCAAATGCCGTTGACACTTCCATCAATCACATACTTGTAAGTAAACACAGGCGTACTTTTCACTGCTGGTCCAGGCTTCAGTCCGTCCTCTCTTCCATCTGAGCCAAGTATGTGTTTACTAATACTATGAGGCCAGGGTTAAGCCTGCCTGCTTCATTTCATACTTTGCCTATATTATACCACCAATACTAAGAGCTGAATTTCAGCTTCT
>NC_139642.1:50867482-50884982 GCF_964638095.1 Poromitra crassiceps | reverse complement strand
ATTTAAGCATTGGTTGCTGTTAATAACTGTCAAATTTGCTAGCTTATTTTCAACAGACATGAGACAAAAGCCTACTTGGCCCAACACCAAATAAAGCTTAAATTATGTTAATTTTAGTTGTAGGGGAACCTGGAGATTTTGAATATAGTAACCTACTTGTCTAAAATGTCTTTAAATAGATTATTTATTAGAGGCTTACCTTTTCACAGTAGGACTTTTAAGATAGGTCAAGGATGTCTTAAAGTTAAGAAAAAATCAAGAACAAAATTGAGAACCTTAATTTTAATGTATTCCTACGAAGAAGAAAGTTAAGGAAATATAACCTTTATAAGATTCCCCCCCTCCTGTCACAACACCATTCTGCTGCTCCCACCTGAACCTACAAACCTGCTTCTCATCACCAATCAGCACTCCTGCCAGCAATCAGCACTCATCTCACCCACTATAAGAACCATCCTCAGTCATCAGTCTTCGCTGGAACATTGCCATTGCACGGATCATCAACCTGCGGACTTGCCACCCAGAGCTCAACCTGAACATTTCAAAAATAAATACTTTGTAATTTTTTCCTCACCTGGTTGTCCGTCTGCTTTTGGGTTCGACCCTAACTCATGAGAGAATGTTCCAGCCATCACGAACCCAGCGGACACTACCACCATGGACCTGGACTCAATCTGCCAGGCCGTAGCCAACCAGGAATCTGTCCTCAGCCAGCACAGCCAGGGGTTGCAGCAAGTGACCGATGTCCTCCGTGAGCTCACCACCAAGGTATCCGAAATCCAAACCCAGCTCAGGGCCTCACCTGCTCCTGCCGCTCCAGCGCCGCTGCCTGCCGTTCCTCCCACTCCGACTAAGGAACCATGGGTTCCTCCTCCGGACAAGTATGATGGGGATTTTGGACTTTGTCGTTCTTTTTTGATGCAGTGTGGAATTGTTTTTGATCAGCAGCCCCAGTCTTACCCCACAGATAAAGCCAAGATTGCCTATATCATTGGCCTTCTCCGGGGTAGTGCTCTGGCTTGGGCTACAGCGGTTTGGGAGACGGGGGCCACTACCTCATCCTACACTGCCTTCACTACTGCCTTCCGCCAAGTGTTTGATCATCCCGTCCGAGGAAATGATGCATCTAGGAGATTGTTCTCCCTCCGCCAAGGCTCCCGCAGTGTTGCAGAGTACACTGTTGAGTTCCGTACCCTGTCAGCAGAGAGTGGATGGAACGGTGAGTCCCTCCAAGCCGGGTTTTCCAACGGGCTATGTGAGTCCATCAAAGATGAATTAGTGTCTTACCCCGAGCCTGGAAGTTTGGAGGAACTAATTAATCTGGCCATGCGTGTAGACAACCGTCTCCGTGAGCGAAGGAGAGAGAGAACACGCCGTCTTCCAGGTAAATTTCCTCGCCTCCTGTCCTCGCCGGGCATCAAACTAGCAGGCTCGTCGGGAAAGGGGAGGATCCTGGCGAGCCACACTGTTTGCCCTCTGTCTCCTCGTCCTCGCACCCAACTGCATGCAACCATCACAGTTAAAGGTCAGTCCACTGAATTTCTAGCCTTGATTGACTCTGGAGCAGATGAAAGTTTTTTGGATTCTATTGTTGTTAAGCAATTAGGTCTGGCCACGGTGACTCTGGATCAGCCTCTGGAGGCCAACGCCTTGGATGGACGTCTCCTTTCCAGGATAACTTCCAAGACTGAGCCCGTGGGCCTATTGCTATCGGGAAACCATCAGGAGGAGATGAGTTTTTTTGTTATTGATTCGCCTTATGTTCCCATTATACTGGGTCATCCCTGGCTCATAAAACATAGTCCCCACATTGATTGGGCGTCTGCAAAGATTTCAAGTTGGAGTCTTTTTTGTCATAATGTGTGCCTCCAGTCTGCTCGGCCTCAGTCTGTTCCCAGTCAGGTGTCCACCCCGGAGACCCTGGATCTGTCTCTGGTGCCTTCCGAGTACCACGAGCTCAAAGCAGTTTTCAGTAAGGAGCAAGCCCTCTCTCTTCCTCCTCATCGCCCGTATGACTGCCCCATAGACATGCTGCCGGGAGCACCCCTCCCTAGCAGCCGGCTTTATCACATCTCCAAGCCAGAGCGGGAGGTCATGGAGAGGTACATCAAGGACTCCCTGGCTGCAGGTCTCATCCGGCCGTCATCTTCACCTCTTGGTGCAGGTTTCTTTTTTGTAGCCAAGAAGGATGGGTCTCTCCGTCCGTGCATAGACTTTAAGGGTCTCAATAATATCACGGTCAAGAATAAGTATTCCCTGCCTCTCATGCACTCTGCCTTTGATTTTCTCCAGGGGGCCACAGTGTTCACCAAACTCGATCTCCGCAATGCTTACCATTTGGTCCGGATCAGAGAAGGAGATGAATGGAAGACGGCCTTCAACACCCCCCTGGGGCATTTTGAGTACCTGGTAATGCCATTTGGCCTGACCAATGCCCCCGCCGTCTTCCAGAGCATGGTAAATGACGTCCTCCGGGACATGCTGAATCGTTTTGTTTTTGTTTATCTGGATGATATCTTGATTTTTTCTAAGAATCTCTCTGAGCATGTGCTGCACGTCCGCCAAGTCCTCCAAAGGCTCCTGGAGAATCGCCTTTTTGTGAAGGCAGAGAAGTGTGACTTCCATGCGTCCTCAGTGACATACCTGGGCTACATCGTGGCCGATAACCAGGTAAAAATGGACCTAGCCAAGGTGAGCACGGTCCTAGAATGGCCAAAGCCCATCAGCCGTAAGCAGCTCCAAAGATTCCTTGGTTTTGGTAACTTCTACAGACGGTTTATTCGTAACTATAGCCGTGTATCAGCCCCTTTAAATGCTCTGACTTCCACCTCCAGACGGTTCCAGTGGACACCTGCCGCAGAGGCAGCCTTTGACGACCTCAAACACCGCTTCACCACTGCTCCCATCCTGATTCAGGCTGACCCGACCAGGCAGTTTGTCGTGGAAGTGGACGCTTCAGAAGTGGGACTAGGGGCAGTCCTCTCTCAGCGGTCCCCGGAAGATGGTAAGCTGCACCCATGTGCCTTCCTGTCTCATCGTCTCTCCCCAGCCGAGAGAAACTACGACGTGGGAAATCGTGAGCTCTTGGCAGTGAAGTGGGCACTGGAAGAGTGGCGGCACTGGCTGGAGGGGGCTGATCTTCCGTTTATCGTGTGGACCGACCATAAAAACCTGGAGTATATTCAGTCAGCCAAGCGACTCAACTCGCGCCAAGCCAGGTGGGCACTCTTTTTTGGTCGTTTCGACTTTACTCTGACTTACAGACCCGGATCCAAGAACACCAAGGCCGACGCACTCTCTCGGCTGTATGAAAAGGAGACTGACTCCAGCCCACCTGACACCATTATTCCTCCTTCCTGGGTGATCGCTGCCGCCGCCGTCACCTGGAACATAGAGGAGGAGGTCAGAGAAGCACAACGGACTCAGCCGGACCCAGGTAATGGTCCCCCAGGCCGCTTGTTTGTACCTGACGCTGTCGTATCCCGTGTGTTACAGTGGGCTCACTCCACCAGACTCACATGTCATCCTGGCATAACCCGAACCCAAGCCTTCCTCCGTAGGCGGTTCTGGTGGTCTTCCTTGAAGGAGGACACTAGGTCTTTTGTTTTGGCCTGTCCGGTGTGTGCCCAGAACAAGTCCTCCACTCAGCCCAGTGTGGGGTTGCTGCGTCCTCTGCCGGTTCCTCACCGTCCCTGGTCACACCTGTCTTTGGATTTTGTCTCTGGTCTACCTGCCTCTGACGGTAATACAGTCATACTCACTGTCGTTGACCGTTTCAGTAAATTTGTGCACTTTGTTCCCCTGTCTAAACTGCCCTCAGCTCAAGAAACGGCGGAGGTACTAGTCAGGGAGGTTTTCCGGGTCCATGGCATTCCCCGTGATATAGTGTCGGACCGAGGGCCCCAGTTCACTTCGGCGGTCTGGAAGGCATTCTGCTCCGCCATTGGGGCCACCATCAGCCTATCATCGGGGTTTCATCCTCAAACCAATGGTCAGTCAGAGAGGGCAAACCAGGACCTGGAGACTGCCCTCCGCTGTCTCGTCTCCGCCAACCCGTCCTCGTGGTCCTCCCAACTTCCCTGGGTGGAATACGCCCATAACACCCTGCCATCGTCAGCTACCGGTATGTCAGCCTTTGAATGCCTTTATGGCTATCAGCCGCCCCTTTTTCCTTCTCAGGAAGAGGAGATCCTGGTGCCATCGGTCCAAGCCCATGTCCGTCGGTGCCGGAGGACCTGGCGACGAGCACGTGCGGCTCTACTCAAAGCCTCTGGTCGTTACCAACGGGCGGCTGATCGCCACCGTTCCCCTGCTCCTAACTACTCGGCCGGTGACAAGGTATGGCTTTCTACCAAGGATCTGCCATTGAAGTCTGATGCTAAAAAACTGTCTCCCAGATTTATTGGTCCTTTTCCCATCATCAAAGTCATTAACCCATCAGTGGTTCGTCTGAAACTGGCCCGTACTCTCCGGGTCCATCCTTCCTTCCATGTGTCTCGCCTCTACCAGCAATCTAGTTCCTCCAGCTCCGCCACCCCCACCACCTCGAATGATCGATGACCATCCTGCGTACTCTGTCAGTCGTCTCCTGGACTCTCGCCGCCGTGGTCGCGGTATTCAATACCTGGTTGACTGGGAAGGATACGGTCCTGAGGAAAGAAGTTGGGTCCCTCGTCGGCACATCCTGGACTCTAACCTGGTCCGTGGATTCCACAGGAGGCACCCGGACAAGCCTGGTGGTCCGCCTGGAGGCACCCCTTAGAAGGGGGGGTACTGTCACAACACCATTCTGCTGCTCCCACCTGAACCTACAAACCTGCTTCTCATCACCAATCAGCACTCCTGCCAGCAATCAGCACTCATCTCACCCACTATAAGAACCATCCTCAGTCATCAGTCTTCGCTGGAACATTGCCATTGCACGGATCATCAACCTGCGGACTTGCCACCCAGAGCTCAACCTGAACATTTCAAAAATAAATACTTTGTAATTTTTTCCTCACCTGGTTGTCCGTCTGCTTTTGGGTTCGACCCTAACTCATGACACCTCCCATTTTTTCTTTTTTCCTCTTGAGACTAAAGTTAAGATAAAAATTGCACTTGTTGTGGGTTGTTTTCCCCCTCAACAGGGTTTTGTCAACTCGGTCCCAGGTTATCAGGTACTGAGGCTATAGAGCTGCACAATCCGTTTATGAAATGATTGTTTATGAAAGAGAATCTGAGAGATCCAGGCCTGTAGCCATCACTAATCCTCTGTTAGTGTGACGAATAAACATTTCCACCAGCTGTGGATGTTGTGCATTTTCATAAGAACAAAAATGTGCACCTCTGGCTCAAAATCTCTTAGCTGCATTAAGAGGAAGAGGGATGAAGAGGATAAGGAAGTGCTAAAATCATAGAGAACTGAAATAAAGTCATTCACAGGAGATAAAGTAAAATCATAGCAAAACATTACAACACATAAATAAAACAACATTCATACAATTATGAGATTATACAAAATAGAGTGAATAAAATGAATTGGCGAGTCTTTTTTCTCTGTCCTTTGCTCTCCTAGCTCCTATAGACGGTTTTAACTTGACAACAAAAACATTCTAAATTGAACCCCCGCTCACTTCCTGTTGCAGTGTTTGCTATGGACATAAAAGAAAAAAAAACATTCAAGTGCAGGACTGACCATTCCATGCAAACCGTCTATACAGCTGAGCGGCGAAAACAAAAGTAACGATGTCGAGTGAATATTTCTGCAGTTTGCCGAATGCTGAGAAAAAGGAAGTGCTGTGGGGTTGCGCTCTGGTGAAAACCGTCTATAGGGGCTGAGTGAGTGTGTCAGAGTCTGGCTCAGTGCTGAATCATATTTATGATGAATGGCTGCTTCTTAATAACAATTTCTGAAACATCCTGCAAACGACATTTCCAGGAACCAAGAACTGTCTGATGTCTAAATGTCGTCAAAAGAAAGAGAAAAAACTAATAAAGAAACTGAAGCGGATTAGTGACCTGTCGTGTGTGTGTGTGTGTGTGGGTGTGTGTGTGCGTGTGTGTGTGCGTGTGTGTGTGTGCGTGTGTGTGTGTGTGTGTGTGAGAGAGAGTGTGTGTGTGTGTGTGTGTGTGTGTGAGAGAGAGAGAGTGTGTGTGTGTGTGCGTGTACGTGCGTGTGTGCGCAGGTATGTGTATGTGAGGGGGGCTGCTGGTGATGACACACGTATTGCAGCAACAGTAACCTCTCTATGGAGATGTGTTCATGTTGCAGCCTGTGCCTATTGCTTTTGCTTATGGAAAGGTAGACTAACAAATCAAAATCAAAATCAAATCATTACAACTGTTTTTTACAGTTACAACTGACAATTTCAGGTCAGTTTGTTACTATACTTGTTTGTTCACATGCCGCATTTCACATGCCATTTCAGGTCAGTTTGTTACTATAGTAACAAACTGAACTTGTCTGGTGGCAACTGACATTGGAAGGTGACAACTGACATTGTCACCTTCCATATATGGAAGGTGACAATGTTTTGGTCACAGCACGTGTGTGTGTGTGTGTGTGTGTGTGTGTGTGTGTGTGTGTGTGTGTGTGTGTGTGTGTGTGTGTGTGTGTGTGTGTGTGTGTGTGTGTGTGTGTGTGTGTGTGTGTGTGCGAGTCCGTGCTCGCGTGCGTGCATGTCTGTCTAGATTTTTTTTTACGGTTCCTTCCAGTGTGTTAAAGGGTTTAACAAAGTGTTCAGTTAAAATCTGCCTAATATCTATAAGACCTATAAGAATCAAACCCCAACAAGCTGCTTCACACAGGAACACAGAAGAGACTGTTGTTTATAAACAGTGGGAGGCCTGGAGGAGGCCATGAAACCTTGGGGCAGAACATGTGTGTGCTCAGCATTAGAGGATTATAATATCTGTCTTTTCTTGTGATTTGTCATTATTTTCCAATTTCAATGTAATGGATTCAACTAAATTATATGTTCCTGAGGCTTACTATCATGGTGCTATCTTTTTATTCGATTTTTACAACTCTGTTAGGGTTTCTAGCTGTCAGTAACTACAGAACAGTAACCCAAAGAGCAAACATTCCCTTAATGCTCCTTTATGTATTTATTTATTTTAATGTAATGTAATTTCACATAACATCAACATTTATTTTTGGCCCGAGGTCCTCCATCCAGATAATTGTTTGGCCCTTCATAGGAAAGAATTTGGCATCTCGGGTCTGGATATGGTGGTGGGCTTAGGGTTAGGATCTCCAGGGGACACGCTGGGGTTTTCAAGCTCAAGCCCCTAACCTGAAACCAGGGAGAGGGTCACCTCTTCCCAACTCATTCTGGACGACGAACCTGACGGCACTTGACGTTTGCCTGAACGCACAGGTGCAGAGTGCTTTTTTACGCGTTCCATAAAACGCACAAGGTCCCGGGGCGCGTGACCTCAAATGCACAAGGCACGTGACAAAGCAGGGCTCTAGTACGAGTTCGGAGTGACTACCTGTTCACTCATTGGCAATAAAAAAATATTCAATGTAAATATGCCTCACAATTCTTACATACGTATAGTAGCTTTATTATTTAATTTCTTATTCATTAGCAGAGCCTATTGTCGTAAGGTCACTTCAACATCTAGCAAATCGTTACAATTGTCAACTCTATGTGCAGGCTTGTTTGTGTGAGTGAAGTTTACTGTATAACTGGCGGCCCGCGGGCACATGCAGCCCCCGACCTCACTCAGTGTGGCCCCTGGGTCAATAAAAAAAAAAAACCAAGGTGGATGTTTTTGGTTAGATTAGGTTAGACCACCCGAATCTGTGTTTTTATTGGTAAAAATGGTAAAAATGGCATTAGCATTGTCCATTCACATACTGTTTAACATTAGCATTTGAGCTAACGCTGTTGTATCAAACTATATCCAGGATGCACATTGCACATGCAACATTACTAATCTAATTAATATGACATATTTGGGTGATGTACCCCATCAAATTGCTGTAGCCGGCTGTTTTAAAGCTAGAGCAAACTTTCTGGTGTCATTTGAATGGAAGAATTCATAAATTTGAATATGAAAAATATAAATGTTGGTATAATAAACTTTGATAACCAGTCCTTGTCATCAGATTAGTAGCTATAATTGGCTTGGGAGTGATGGTGTTACTGTAGGCTACAGGTGGAAGTGCATGGTCACAATCTGGCCCTCTGGTAGTGAGGACATTTTTTGTGGCCCTCTCTATCATCAGTTGTTGCCCATCCATGCTGCATCAGAAAACCTGCCATCCATGAAGGACATAGATGTAACAATCCATGTTGCCAGTTGCCATGGCAGCTGAAAGCCTGGGCATATCATAGGTAGCACCTTTCAAATTGGACATTTCAATTTCCCTCTTCCTCTTTGGAAGGATTGGATACATAACGACTTTAGAACTATTGGTTGAAGCACATAAGTACTGTATGGCTTGTGCCAGGTACAGGCTTTGATGGCCAATTTCTTTACATGGAGCGGAGATCTTCCACCAGATACGTGGACTTAGTTGATGGCTGAAAGTGCATGGTGACAAACCTGCACACACACACACCAGGCGCGTAGCCACGGGTGTGCTAGGGTGTGCCAATGCCACCCAGACAGGCCGCTGGCACACCCAAAAAAAATGGGGTAAAAAAGGTTTTTTGTTTTGTCTGCAAAACACATCAACGCTGTCATGCACTGTGTCCAACTTATCCTATGTGCGAATAGAAATCACGCTCTGCTGACCTATGTGCCCCGGAGCATCATGGGAATAGTTAAGCTGTCGTCCACGTAAAGTAAACAAATGCACGCACAGCTGTAGCAGCAGCAGCAGCGCAAATCAAGAAGACATGAAACAAAGCTCGCTTTTAAGCTTTTCGGCAAAGGCAAGAAACGTCGCTTTGACGACGAGGAAGAAGATGACTCGTTGTCACCCTCCCCCTCAACAAGTGCGGATTGTAGTGCACCCTTCCCGCACCTGTATTGGTGGTGTACAGTGGAGAAGAGACAGATGATTATGAAGAAGATGATGCAGCCGAAACAATGACGTTAACAGCGGGGAACGCAGCCAACAACACACTGGAGGTTTGTGCAGAGCCAGAGGACACTGAGAACGCTACAGATCTCTCTGCAGTAGACGAACCTTCATGCCAACCAAATTTGCGTTCTTTCCCGACTAGAACACTCATTGGAAAAAGTAGGTGAGACTTTTTTGAGATACTAAACAAAGTGGTTTTACATGTTGCCAAAAAATACAATTTAATTGACTGCTTCTACCTGCTAATAATGAGTGTGAAAAGGAGCAAACAACACAAATATTCCTCTAAATCTGGTTTGAAAAGACCCAAATTTTTTTGGGCGGCGGCCTTATGGCCGCCACCAAATGGTCCGCCCCCTGGCATACCCTGGCTTTCTGTGGCACACCCAATGAGCCAAGTCTGGCTACGCTACTGACACACACACATGTCACAGGCCAGTTTTTAAATGCTTTGTCCCTGTAAATTAACTTTAGGGGTTGAGACGAGTGAGTGAATGGTTGAATGGGGTGGGAAAATCCTAATTGAACACAGCTGCGGCTGATTAGGAGACTGGGTTTTTGCAGTGGGCTGGCGTTCTTCTCGCCCTTTTAAAGGCAGCCGTGGAGGTGAGAGGAGAGGAAAGGCAGACGTGGTGGAGAACCAGGAGAGAGAAGGCAGGCGTGGTGGAGAACCAGGGGGATCTTCGATGTCGAAGTGGGGAGGGTGCTGGCCAAGGTGGTGTGAAGCAGACCTGAGTGTGAAGCAGACCTGACGGTGAAGGAAACCTGACGCAGGAACAAACGCAGTCCCGGGCAAGAGCAGCCAAACCAGAAGGTTGACGGGACGTTTGGAAGAGGGCAGAGCTACGATACGAGTAGTGAAACTCCCGATGGCGCACGGTATCCAGACCCACCACCATTGACAGCAGTCTGACGGCCAGAGGAACTGCACGACACGGCTTTCTTGGAGGGGAAGCATCGTTGGAATGTAGAGGGGTGTAGTCACGACGCCCCTCTTACAGCTAAGTGCCCCTCTTATGTCTCCTGCAAATTGTCATCCTTCCTGTTGTCCTCCTGCCTTTTCTACCCCTTTTTACTGATGTACCCGGCCTGACCAGATGAACATTGTTTTTAGATTTGTACTTTGACACTGTAGCCTACTTTGAGCGCCATTTTTATTGTACCTCGCCCCATCTAAACAAGGCCCACATACCACCTAGCCACTTGAACGGCCTGCTAGCTATAGCTGTTCCTTTTTGACGTGCGGTGTAAAGCGTGCTTTTGATAAGTGAAGAAGTTATAATCACGTGTGCAGTTACTATGGAGCGCGGAGCATTGCCCCCTTCAACTTTCCATAGCATAAAGCTAAATACCCAAGAGGTTCTTAAATCACGTGTGAATTTGCAGTGATATTTTGCAGTGCTGTTTCCTTCCTTTTTCTTGGCCATTGTTCTGGACAAACTCGGACCACTAGCTGGTTTTGCCATCTCCCTCGGGAGCCTGGGCCTCTGCCCAGTCAAGTGACTTGTTTCATTATTCCCCCGTAGCTTCCTTGGAGGTGTTTGGAACACGAACGGAGCGGCCAGAGGACACTGTGGGACCTACTACACCTGGACTGTGGGCTGGGGTTTCTAATATTTTCCTACTTTGTAATAAAGATTATTGTGTATCCAGCTCCTGGTGTCCTGTCTCATGGTTCTGGTTGGCTCCCCACCTGTATACATATAGTTCGTGGTTGTAACATCTGTTGGCCACTGGTCACATTTGGCGTTTGTCGGCAGGATTTTGTACACGTGGGTTGAGCCTCCTTAGCCATCTGACATGCCAGGAGAAGGATCACAGGGTCCAGGCCAGGCAGAAATGATTTTATCATGGACTTTATTGTTTGTCATATTTGTTCCCTGCATAACAAGGTACAGGGATGTGAACCTTTGTTTGTCATGTTTGTGGCCCTGCATAACAAGGCACAGGGATGTGGACTTGGTTGTCATGTTTTAACCCTGCATAACAAGGTACAGGGATGTGAACCTTTGTTTGTCATGTTTGTGGCCCTGCATAACAAGGCACAGGGATGTGGACTTTGTTGTCATGTTTTAACCCTGCATAACAAGGTACAGGGATGTGAACCTTTGTTTGTCATGTTTGTGGCCCTGCATAACAAGGCACAGGGATGTGGACTTTGTTGTCATGTTTTAACCCTGCATAACAAGGTACAGGGATGTGGATTTTGTTTGTCATGTTTGTGGCCCTGCATAACAAGGTACAGGGATGTGGACAGGGTTCTAAGGGACTAGAACCATTAAGTGTGGGGGGATGTCACAGGCCAGTTTTTAAATGCTTTGTCCCTGTAAATTAACTTTAGGGGTTGAGACGAGTGAGTGAATGGTTGAATGGGGTGGGAAAATCCTAATTGAACACAGCTGCGGCTGATTAGGAGACTGGGTTTTTGCAGTGGGCTGGCGTTCTTCTCGCCCTTTTAAAGGCAGCCGTGGAGGTGAGAGGAGAGGAAAGGCAGACGTGGTGGAGAACCAGGAGAGAGAAGGCAGGCGTGGTGGAGAACCAGGGGGATCTTCGATGTCGAAGTGGGGAGGGTGCTGGCCAAGGTGGTGTGAAGCAGACCTGAGTGTGAAGCAGACCTGACGGTGAAGGAAACCTGACGCAGGAACAAACGCAGTCCCGGGCAAGAGCAGCCAAACCAGAAGGTTGACGGGACGTTTGGAAGAGGGCAGAGCTACGATACGAGTAGTGAAACTCCCGATGGCGCACGGTATCCAGACCCACCACCATTGACAGCAGTCTGACGGCCAGAGGAACTGCACGACACGGCTTTCTTGGAGGGGAAGCATCGTTGGAATGTAGAGGGGTGTAGTCACGACGCACCCCTCTTACAGCTAAGTGCCCCTCTTATGTCTCCTGCAAATTGTCATCCTTCCTGTTGTCCTCCTGCCTTTTCTACCCCTTTTTACTGATGTACCCGGCCTGACCAGATGAACATTGTTTTTAGATTTGTACTTTGACACTGTAGCCTACTTTGAGCGCCATTTTTATTGTACCTCGCCCCATCTAAACAAGGCCCACATACCACCTAGCCACTTGAACGGCCTGCTAGCTATAGCTGTTCCTTTTTGACGTGCGGTGTAAAGCGTGCTTTTGATAAGTGAAGAAGTTATAATCACGTGTGCAGTTACTATGGAGCGCGGAGCATTGCCCCCTTCAACTTTCCATAGCATAAAGCTAAATACCCAAGAGGTTCTTAAATCACGTGTGAATTTGCAGTGATATTTTGCAGTGCTGTTTCCTTCCTTTTTCTTGGCCATTGTTCTGGACAAACTCGGACCACTAGCTGGTTTTGCCATCTCCCTCGGGAGCCTGGGCCTCTGCCCAGTCAAGTGACTTGTTTCATTATTCCCCCGTAGCTTCCTTGGAGGTGTTTGGAACACGAACGGAGCGGCCAGAGGACACTGTGGGACCTACTACACCTGGACTGTGGGCTGGGGTTTCTAATATTTTCCTACTTTGTAATAAAGATTATTGTGTATCCAGCTCCTGGTGTCCTGTCTCATGGTTCTGGTTGGCTCCCCACCTGTATACATATAGTTCGTGGTTGTAACATCTGTTGGCCACTGGTCACACACACACACACACACGCTAGAGCAGGGGTTCCCAACCTTTTTTGGCATAACAAAAATCTAGGGACGCTAAACTTTAGCTAAACTTGGTGTAAAATTCCGGTACACCATCGATCATATCATCAGTGATGTATGCTTCTTCCCCCCCCCTCAGAATTCTGACTTTAATCTAAGAATTCTGATTTAAAGTGGGCCCTATCTTCCTAAAAGCGCTAATTTAGCGTTTGTGCTCATTTAACGCCATGCGCAATGCAAATTGGGGACGGGCACAAGCACATGCCTGTTATAATTGTACTGGGCATAGGCGTGCCACATGCCAAAGCAGGCGTTTCAACGCTAAATTGTGTGGATAGATGGCATTATCCTATTGTCAGCAGCACGCAATTACTTTGCGCTAAGAGCTTTGAAAAGGACCTATTTTCACGCAAATACCTCACTGCGGTGGGAGCGCACCGTAATGTCCGTGCAGCACAGCGCAGTGCAAAGTAAAATTCCTTTTGGATATGTCATTACGCACAGCCTTGCCACACCAAGACATCAAATTATGCTGCTAAAATTGGGTATTAGCAGATACTTCAATGAGGAAATCAACTATAACTCACTGAGAAACTTTTATCACATCGCAAAGAGGGAAATTAATTGAGAAAACTTGTTGGACAATGGACATAGGCTATTTACCTTCATAACCCGGAGGGTCGTTGGCACCACAGATGATCTCTCAATAAGCTCTCTACATCTCTCTCTGTCCTCGCACGAGTGAGTACACTCTATTACGCATGGAGAGAATTACAGCATATTGCATGCCTCGCGCAAACAGCCATTGCGAGACGGGAATCTGATTGGTTTTGATTGACGTAATGCCCAGCATTGCCTGGCCACGCCTGTGAATAATTCTGGTAGTTAAGACCCCCCAAATCCCGTTTGCGCAGGCATTTTGGGGCGCAGATGATTTTGGCACGGCTCTAATTTGCGACAGGTGCCGTGAACGTTTCCGCATGCCCGCCGAGAATTGCATCCCCAACATATTTGAGGCTTTTTTTTTACTTAGAAATCAGGGAGGTCACATCTACCAGACAATTATATCACTTTTAAACAGTTACATTTCTGTATAAATCATTATAATATGCTCCCGTGAGGTGGGGATGCTGCTGGCGCTGGGGTGCAAAACTCGGCATAACACCTGGCGGACGGCGTAAGGCGGACTGCTATCTGCAACAGGTGCGCAAGCGCTATTAGGGGATAGCGCCTGTCGGGAGATAGGGCCCACTATCTGATAGTGAGCCCATTGACACTGTTTGGATCTCACCTGCAATTACCACTCATCGCCATAGGTGTCATCCAAGAAAACAAAACTGAAATCTTAAGAGATTATCACTTTCACTTTAAACTCAGAACTAAAAAAAAAATAATAATAATAATCGCAAGTGACCCTAATCATCTTCGCTAGTTTTAAATTGCGTGTGGTGTATTTTTTTATTTTATATATATATTTTTTTAAAGAAATTTCAGGCGATCCTATTTGGATTCCAGGCAACCCCGGAACCACTGCGCTAGAGAAAGAGAGCGATAGTGTATTATCTGAGACCATTTGGCAATGGTCATGGGTGGAGGAAGAGAGGTACTATTTCAGCAGCTGTGAGGCTACCCACCATCTCCACCCCTACACAGCCACTCAGTGTTTGAGGTGTATGTAAAAAAAAAAAAAAAAAACTGACAATTAAAACTGAGTACATACAATATGTAGAAGCATAATCAATGGTGTATGCATCCATATGAGGAGAGCCTGCTAGACAAGGATTAGCTCTAGTGGCAGAACATCTAAACTGCACCTACAGCAGAATATCAATAAGAAACGGCTCTTTGTCACACAGCAACATTGTGTCAAACTGAGTGGGGAAATAATCAATTGCTGCAGTGTAAGTGCTCCTGATTCTTTTGTTGTGTTTTGATTGTTGCGTTTCACCATGTGTGAGCGCCAACTTGCTTATTCAATAGTTGACAGTTGAGAAAAGGCAATGTGTCTGTATGTCATTATTCATGCTTGTTCCTTTTTGTGTGCATTCTCTGCTTCCTCGACAAGCCAGATGACAAAATAATCGACTACAATGACTAACAAAACTGTACTATGGATGGTTCATGCAACAAATGAAACAACCCAGACAGAAGTAAAGGAATATTGCTCAAGGTCTGTATTGTCTGTTACAAAGGCTAGGATCATTCCTCCATTATGTTGTACATAATCATCTACACATATTTGACACTACATAAACGTCAGGTTACACATGTGTATAATAGGCCATCATAACTAGGTTTTATATTGTATCTAGATCAAATCTACTTCACAGAAACATGCAACTTCTTGACATGACGGGTTTCAAACAGTCAATAAATCAAAAGTTATTACATACACTCCCCACCCCGACCCCAACATCTACGTGCACCCCAACCCCGTCCTTCCATGCAGTTACATTGTACAGTATGTCATCGGGAGAGAGGTCTGCTCTTCCTAAGATCAACCTTCAAAGAGCAGAGTCATTCAAAAGAAGTGTCCATTTCTACCTGCTCAGGTGTCAATATCCCGCCTGCATTGAAGCGGTATAACAGAACTTATATACAGGCTATCTCTGAGGACATGCTATTCAGCGTAGAAAAATAAAGCGACTGTTGACTAAAGAGATGAGTGAAAGTGGTTGACTGGACACTTTAGAAGCAATGTTCAGCATTAGGTACATTAACAGACATTGTGGCTGATGTGGTGTAAACCGTCTGCAACAGCAAGTACAAACATTTAAACTGACGGTTTCCTGTCTGGCCACGACAGGAAACAAACATTTCCCACTGAACACCGACGTCTGACGCTACAGCGGGACGTCTTCTTTTTCGAGTCAAAGTGACACGATTAATCACACTGCTTTCACACGCGTCATGGAACTCAAAAAGACTGATTGTGAATTTTACCACAATTACTGCATGTTTTGCTGTCGCCAAGGCAACGCTTCCAGTTGTCACTAAAAGACATGCATTTAGGGAAATGCATTTGGAAATGAAGAGCAAGTCTGTGCCTCAGTAATTACCAGCACGGAGTGCTTTATCACTGTGAAACCATCCGTCACTGAGGAGAGAGGAGCCGGCCTGAGTAGGACAGCGAAGAGGGACTGATTCCACTCACCAAAATAAATGCCACTAAAACCAAAATGGTTCATACAGTATTCTTTTTTCTATGTTTTAAATTGTAACTCCACTTAGTCTACAAAACATACAGATACACACACACACACACACACACACACACACACACACACACACACACACACACACACACACACCGCAGTCTCACACAGACAGGCGCGCGCAGGCACACACACACACCTCAGTGTCACACACACAGGCGCGCGCAGGCACACAGACACACACACACACACACACACACACACACACACACACACACACACACACACACACACACACACACCACATTTTAATCTTTAATCCCTCTTGTTGAGGGGATTTGGAGCTGTGAGCGGAGAAGAAGATGCAGAGTAGCTCCTGTGAGGAACATGTTTGAGTTTTTGAGTTTGACTCTAAAGACTGTGTACTGTAGGTCACTTGATTGCAGGATGTGGAATAGAGAGGAGCAGTCCCCATCAGGCTCAGAGTTGAATGGTTGTAAAGGTTAAAATGGACCAATCAGAGAGAGGGGAGGAAGGACGAGAGGGGGGGATCTTGATGACGTCACGCTGGAGGAGAGGAGTTGGATTTGTTGCCCTAAAATGAGGTGCCGTCATTCTAAACCGCTGGACACATTCGACGACTCTGCGACATTATTTCTACATCGTCCTTCTCCCTATTCCAAGTTCAAGTCCGAGTCCCCCATGTCCCTCAGAGGCCTGCTTCTCAGAGGATGCTGACCCTCTCAGTGAGGCCTTGCATGTCTGCATCCTCCCCCGCCTCCTCTTCGTCAGAGGCTGATGCGTGCGGAGGGGGCACCAGGTGAGCAGGGTATGGCAGGGTATGGTCACGGGCGAACAGTTGCCAGCGGATGTCGTCACTCTCGTGGGTGATGTAACGCTCGCACAGCTTTGTTTCCAACTCCCGTAGGTCCAGCCACGCCTGATAGTCCTGAGACACGAGAGACGGGAAAACACAGAGGGATGGGATTTCAGTTAGGAGCTTCCAAATCTGATCAAGGCCAGAATGGCTACAAATAGGTTTACGGTACATCAGCCAGTAACAGTTTTAGCTCTTTTGTGTGTGTGTGTGTGTGTGTGTGTGTGTGTGTGTGTGTGCGTGCGTGCGTGCGTGCGTGCGTGCGCACGCGCGCGTGTGTGTTACCTGTAAGTAGGCATGGCTGAGACTCTTGTCCACACTGTAGCGTTTCCTCATCTTAACTTGCAGAAGGTTGTTGATCAAGTCAATCGCTGGCAACACAACAATTTAGTCATTAACCAATAAAACTGCTAATCCACCATATTAATTAAACAGAACACAGTTAATTAGATGGAACGTTCTGACCTAGACAACTGATTAGTTAAATGGTGCATGGAATGACACATATGGCTTACCATGCCAACAGCCATGATATTACTCATTGTTGTGTTAGAATGAGACACAGTAACGAACGGGAAAACTGGGTAACAACAAACTTTCGTTCAAAATGACTACAGTCCCATGCAGCCCCCCTGGAAAGGGGGGGGGGGGGGGTAGTGCTCGGATCACGCCCATTTTCGAACACAACCTTAATTTGTATGTCACGGCCATTTTCAAACTTGATCATCAGTTTTATATCAACTACACACCCGTAAAGTCTCGTGACTGCATCGTGCCCGGTTTTAATGCTATATAAGGCATTCACAAAGTCGTGGGGGGGCAG
>NC_139642.1:50857482-50862482 GCF_964638095.1 Poromitra crassiceps | reverse complement strand
TTTGTCACAAGCTAACACTACCTCTGTCTCCATCTGCTGGTTGACAATATGCTGTACATTTTAAAAGTGTTTAGGTTTAGGTTTGGGGTTAGGCTTATGTGCTAAATATCATACACCAAATAAAATGAGAAGAGTTTGGTCAGGTTGTACTATCGTTGCCATAATTTGCTAATTCTTCTTTAGGGCTAAACATTGTCCGATTAAAATGCCCCACAGAGTCAGACACAGAGGCCGTCTTCACACATGCCTACAGGAACATTGCCTGTAAATCAATAACGGCTATTTCCCGGAATTTCCCTTCACACCTGAGGGATCACATATGTAACTAGAACGACCGCAACGCGGACCTATGCCTCCGCCATTAGTTCATTCTGGGGTCCAAATCGCCATTTGAGGCAAATTGGAAGAGATTCCGTCAAGGCGCTCCTGTGATGTTGCTTTACAGAGCTTGGAAATTGGGTGTGTGAGAGGTCACAGTGACCTTGAACTTTGACCACCAAAATGTAATCAGTTCATCCTTGAGTCCAAGTCGGTGTTTGAGACAAGTTTGATTAAATTCCGTCAAGGCATTCCTGAGATATCGCGTTAACAAGCTTGAAAATGGCGTTCGAGAGCTCACCTTGACCATGACCTTTGACCTTTGACCAGCAAAATTTAATCAGTTCCTCCTTGAGTCCAAGTCGATGTTTGAGACAAGTTTGATTAAATTCCGTCAAGGCATTCCTGAGATATCACGTTAACAAGCTTGAAAATGGCGTTCGAGAGGTGACAGTGACCTTGACCTTTGACTTTTGACCACCAAAATGTAATCAGTTCATCCTTGAGTCCAAGTCGATGTTTGAGACAAGTTTGATTAAATTCCGTCAAGGCATTCCTGAGATATCGCGTTAACAAGCTTGAAAATGGCATTCGAGAGGTCACAGTGACCTTGACCTTTGACCTTTGACCACCAAAATCTAATCAGTTCATCCTTGAGTCCAAGTCGATGTTTGAGACAAGTTTGATTAAATTCCGTCAAGGCATTCCTGAGATATCGCGTTAACAAGCTTGAAAATGGCGTTCGAGAGGTCACAGTGACCTTGACCTTTGACCACCAAAATCTAATCAAATCATCCTTGAGTCTAAGTCGATGTTTGAGGCAAATTTGATGAAATTCCGTCCAGGCGTTCCTCAGATATCGCATTAACAAACATCGTACGGCCGGACGTACGGCCGTACGATGATGGTGAAACTCCGATGGTGAAATAAGTTCGCTTGTCACACAATAAATCACACTCGTTTGACTTAAGAGGGCATGTATGTTGTATCCTTCACATTCGCTAACCAGTCTTTGAACTGAAATCTTTGAAGAAGTTGGGATCCCTGTCGGAGAGAAATAGCCTGGTTCGATGTTTATCCGTTCACCTGCGTCACGTTGAAGCACTTTTTACAGACTGGCTTAGTTTGATGTGTCCAGGGGCTTGCCTTCGCTGTCGGCAACGTAAGGAAAAATACTTCAACATTTCGCTTCGTGCATCTGCTTTCTCTACAAGCGTTGGGCGGCTTGCAAGACTCTCAGAACAAGCCGCTGCCATTTTCGCTGTGTCTGTCCCTGTCGGGAGGAGGAGGACTGAAGGACTGGCCAGAGAGCGAGCAGAGAGGGGGGGGGGGGGGGGGGGGGGATGGGCAAGCCCACACATGAAGCAGACATACCGGTCTTATCAAAAGGTTAAAAGTGGTCAAATGTCCGCGATGACGGGGTCGCGCTTATACCGGAAAACAACTTTCACACATGAAGGCATTACACCGCTTTCTGGTCATTTCCCGGTATAAAGCGCATGTGTGAAAACGGCTAGAATGACATGTTTCTGAGAAGCAACCAGAGAAAAATAAAACATTTACTGCTAACTTTCTTTAAGGCAACGGCAATGAATACACTTGACTGATGCAGGAATATTTTGAATGTTGATCAAAATGGGAATGTAGGGAATGAGCTTTATCAATGTCAATATGATTGCCAGTGTATGAATGGATGTGAGCATTTTTCATGTATGTAGCAATATGATGAAACTCGTTGATTTTTGTAGCACTGACCTATATCAAAATATGGGTCAAGTAAATACTATACAGATGAGGTTGATGAGGAAGCTGAGGAGGAATGTCGAATTCAGCATCTACTGTATGTGGTATGTGTGTGTGTGTGTGTGTGTGTGTGTGTGTGTGTGTGTGTGTGTGTGTGTGTGTGTGTGTGTGTGTGTGTGTGTGTGTGTGTGTGTGTGTGCGTGTGTGTGTGTGTGTGTGCTTACCTGCAGTATGGCCACCTCATTCCTCAGCTGGCTCTCCTGCTTAGTGGGGAAGCGGAGTTTGTCGATCACTTTGACGGCGACGTCTCGCCCCGTCTTCCGGTGCTTACCTGACGGAGAGAGAGAGAGAGAGAGAGAGAGGGAAAGGTGAGTAGCCTACATTCTCTCCCTGTTTCTTCATGTGTACATTATCAGTAAAGTTGTTGTTTGTGTTGTTTTCTTGTTTCCTGTAAAGCACTAAACCTGTTAAAAGTACTCTATATAAACGTTACTTGGCTCAACTTGATTTGAAATGTAATTTAATTTAAAGCTCAAACAACATCATTGGCCATAATATTACATACCTCCGTACACCACTCCAAATTGCCCAGATCCCAGGACCTCATCAGCAAAAATTTGGTATACCATACCAATATCCTGCCGGAGAGATGGTATAGAATCATCACCACCATCATCATCATCATCATCATCATCCTCAATACTATCAACTTCAAATTCTAAATTTCTAAATGATAAAATGGACTCCAAACGTACCACATTCTCCTGGATTTGACTGTTGGACACGGAAATGCTGACTGAGGCTTGTCCTGAGAATACAGCACCAGCAACAACATGCAGGTTATATTATGGTGAGTTCCACATCTTGTAGGAGTTATTCGACACAGCTTGTGTAGTAAATCTTTCAGAGCACACGTCCACTCTCTCTAGCACTGAAAAATAACTGAGACCTTCACTCAACCTTTGGTCAACATACCAAACCCCATGTACAAACCTTCTACAAATCCACAGCTACGGTGGAACTCGTAATAAATCAACGTAATGAATAAAAAAAACACATTGAATATATATTTGAGTCGGACTACATGTAGTTGCCGACTTACTGTGAGGTGTGTTGGCCCCCTCGGCGGGGGGCGCGTCCTGGAAGATGACCGGCATGAGGGCCTGGCGGACGGCGCTCTCCCACGCCTTGGCCACTTCGCGGCCCACGCCGCTGTTGGGCGCCACTTGGCTGGGGGAGGGAGGGGTGAGGGGGGGGCCCTGGGGGCTGCTGGCGGACAGAGGGGGGAGGGTGTTGGGGTCCTCCCCGACAAAGTAGCGCATGGTGCCTGTGATGAGCTCAAAGCAATGGGGGCTTGTGCTCGGCGGGACAAGACTGAAGTCACCGGCCGGACGCACCTCCAGAATCTCAGAGAGAGGGATTTCCTACAGGTAGGACAGACGGCAACACAATGAGAACTTTATGTAGATAAATAAATAATAATAATAAATCATCAAACCAGCTTTATTTTTGGGGTTATAATGTAATAGGTAGTGTTTTTATTGTTTATCATAGCATGCCATTGCCTACTGCACAATGACACACCTACCTTATAACTTACCTTATAGTACTTGTTGGAGTTGTTGTTCTGGAAAAGGATGACGCACTTACAGTCCAGGCGCCAGTAGTGCCTCTTTCTCTGTCGGGGGGTGGGGTGAGGTGGGGGTGATGGGGGACGACAACAAGGGCAAGACATGAATTTGAGCGAGGGGACGGGGAGAGGACAGTGGGTGATGAACTCGGGGGACAGATCAGGGGGGCATAGTTCAGGGGTCAACATGGATTCATTTCAGATGTGGTTCAGCTGAGGTCCAGAGAAGAGCGGTCAGGTGAGAAGAAGGATGAGCAGGAGCGCAAGCTGTAAGATGAGAATCACAAGAGAAGGTGGTCGAAAAAGGGGAAAGAGAGAGAGAGAGAGAGAGAGAGAGAGAGTTATTGAGGACAGACCGAGACAGGAAAAACAAGCAAGAACCAGACTAGGTTTAGAGAGCATGAAAACGGAGAGCCTTGGTGTTTAGTTTGAATGCATCACACATCTCCTGAGTGCTGTTATGTTTTGAGGAGAGCCGGTGCCAGGTACACTTTGTCATCAATCTTCACACATGCTTTGGGAGATAGTGCTCACGTTGCCAGGCGCACGTGCACACACACACACGCACGCACGCACGCACGCACGCACACACACACACACACACACACACACATATAAAAGATAAAGGGAAGGAGTAAAGTGCATACAGGCAGAGACCAAATGATCAAGGTCACAGACGTCCAGGTAAAAGAAAGCGATAAATAAGGTGGTGGAGAAGTGGTGGACAGACCAAATGGACTGAGTGATGAGCAGACTGCCCTCTGGGTCAGTATAGACTGAGTGATGAGCAGACTGCCCTCACTGTCAGTGTGATTGGAAAGCAAACAAAGCAAGCTGCAGTCAGTGAGTCAAAGACAAGACAAATGCAGAAGGATACAAAACAGAGCTGTTCATACATCTAGAGGAGAACAAAATATCTGAAGATCAACATGTCTGAAGATCTATGATCATCCCTTAAGCCATCCTCAAAGAGACTTGAAGAGAGTTATAGAGGTTATCAAGAAGGGCAGGGCAAGATGACCTGGCAGAGAACAGCATGGGAATTCCAGGTAGTGCTTTTTTTTTTTTTTACCAGCGTGTCCTTATTGCTGTAGTGAACCATCCATCCTTCCTTGATAGCTGTACTGGAACGACGGGTTGTCTGCCTCACGGACTGCACCACCCTCATTAACGGGATGTAAACACTGGGAGAAAGAGAGGAATCAGGTGTTTAGGGCCCCTTAAGTTATAATAACGTATGTCTGTGTCTGTTCATGTGTGATTGCAATCTTGAAAAATGTCACAGTAACATTCCTATAGGAATTTATGT
>NC_139642.1:50784982-50847482 GCF_964638095.1 Poromitra crassiceps | reverse complement strand
CTGCTACCAGCCTGCTACTGTCAGTTAATAATAATAATAATGATAATAACAACAACAACAACAACAACAACAACAACAACAACAACAACAACAACAACAACAACAACAACAATAATAATATTAGTAATAATAATAATAATATTATAATCAGATTTATATAGCGCTTTTCCTAGTGCTCAAAGACACTTTAAGTTGCTTTAATTAAAAGTGTCAGTGGTCCCAATTTAATGTAGCCTGCCCTATGCAAAGGATGTGTAATTGGCTCATTTAAACACACATTTCAGAAAAATGGCCTTTGTGCATGGCCCGGCATGTGGCCTTGTGCCCTAAAAAGACGAAATTCCCAGCCTGCCCATGACTATAGAGAAGAAGTGCACAGTTGCCACTAACTGTAATGCACAGTTACAGACAGTACATTTGATACGATAGGCTTATGGTAGCTGAGAGAACCCTATGTTACACTAACACTATGTTCTTAAAATGTACCGCCTAATGCTTTACACTCAAATAAACAGGGAAATGTGCATGTGTCGTTATTTATAGGTTATTATTATGCATTGACTTTCCCTGTCTGGCCCACTGGAGACCAAACTGGGTCCCGTGTGAGCCGTGAACTAAACTGAGTTTGACACCCCCTGCCTGCCTTTAGAGTGCTGCTATACTGCTGCCTTCAATTCACTCACACACGGGGCAACTCGAGAGCAAGCCTAGTCATGTTCTCCTGCCCCCACCATCCAAAGCAAACAGAATGTACTGACCACAAGTGCAGTAGCCACGACTGGACAGACCACACGACTTTACAGTCCTACTGAGCACAATATCCCTCGTCCCCCAAACCACAGTCTCCTCCGAGGAAAATAGCCATGTTCTTCTCTACCGTCTACTCTACACCATTCCACTTCTCAGTCAAAGTATAGGTTTAGATGGTAGAAAGTATAAGAAAAAGTCAACACACAGCCGTCTCTATGCCAACACGGCCAAACTAGTCTTTGTCTTGTTATAATCACATAATCACTGCATGAATGTGTATACGGTCGGTAGCTACAGGTTATAGGAGTACTATTGTAAGTGTGTGTGCGTGTGTGTGTGTGTGTGTGTGTGTGTGTGTGTGTGTGTGTGCGTGCGTGCGTGTGTGTGTGTGTGTATACAGTGTGTGGACACTGAGCTTGCTGTATTATCATATAGTGTAGTGTGCTTTGCCTGGAGACAGGGCTGTGTCTCTAGTCAGGCTTCTTTGGGTTACCAGGGATCAGGTTCCATGCATTGCCTGCACCGGTGCTGCTGCTCTTCGGGCCAATGAAGCCATTATGAGTGAAATGAATTATGGACTAGGCCCTCGCCTTCTCCACCCCAACCCCTATCTTTCCCAAGCTGCCTCCTCCTCTTACTCACTTGTTGTTTATCCCTCTCTCCGTCCTTACCTGTCCTTTCCTATCTCCTCCCCCCCCTTTTCCTCCTCCCTTCCTCACTCGCTTCTCTGTCTCTGATCTGTCCTCTTCCATTGGTTTCTTCACATTGTGTGCCTCCATGAAAGGGAACAGGGCGGGAGAGAGAAAGCTGGAAAGGAGACAGAGAAGGAGAGGAGGATACAAAAAAGAGCGAGGCACATTGTGTCACTGTGTCTAGAGCTCGACCGGCCAATAACATTTGGTTCAATGTGGTCCACTCCCTCTCTGCTGCGCCGCGCTGATGTCATGTTAGTGCTGGCTAGCAGCTCTCCTCCTGGCTAATGACTCCACTAACCTACTTTGTTCAACGGTTTGATCTTCTGTTCTGTTTGGGACATGATCTTAAGACTAGATTTATAAAGAACAATCGTCTAGGAAAATCTACACTGTCACTCTTCAAGATTCTTCTTTTTTCCTGCTTAGCGGCGGCCAGCCCTTCTCTCTTTGACTATGAAGGCAAGAGAACAAACAGCTGGTGAGCTCATTGTTGATGCAGCCATGACCACCGCCATCCTCAATAATGCCAACTGTCCACTCTCTGTGGGAGCGGGTCTCTGCATTCTGTTGTCACTGTCAATATAGCGTCAGCAAGGGCAAACATCTTTATCTAAAGCGGCACATAATATATATGACTAAAAATCAGCCCCTCATTGAAAACGCACACATTCTCATTCTCTTTTCACACACAAAGATCGAAACGCCAAACACTGAAAACAAACAATAAGTGACGTCACCGTGCCGTGTGTACTCTCACACGCAAACACATGTCTCATCATATCAGAAGGTTCCGTGTCATGGAACAAGCCCGTTGAGAGTGAAATCTGAGCTAAAAAACAACAACATTGTATTCACACACACACACACACACACACACACACACACACACACAAACACACACACACACACAGACACACACACATGATGATGTCATGCTGCTGTTTCCTCTGCTCTGCGTTGCTTATTCTACTGGTTTGTTTATTTCCTTGTTGCTCACATGATGACTGAACTGATAGTGACTGAAGTAGAGTCATTTGTCTAGTGCACACTGTGCAGACAGAGTAGTAGTAATTCTTATCTATGTTCATCTATGAGTATTTCAGTGGTTCATTCAGAAAAATGTACATTTAAAGTACCATTAAAAAGATTGTCTTCCAATGATCAAGCATGCGGTAAAATGAACAGGATTGGAAGTTGTATTTGGTTAGAGACAAGCAACACAAAGGGTGAGGAAATGGCCAGAAAGGCTATCATAAAATGAGAAATCTAGCGTGTGTCAGAGGCAGACAGCAGGGATTTCTGTTTAAGCACATGTGTAAGTATTTCTCCTGTGATTTCAACATCCTTGCAACAGGGTTAGCCTTTACCTAATCAACGCAATGATAACACCTGATGCAAGCACAAGCGAAGATTAGCAGTTCCACAGTGCAGCGTCAGCTTCATGTCTGTCAACCCTGATGGCCTGATAGCCGTATAGCAGTCAGTGGTTCTATATGTAGCATCTCGAGACGCTGTGTGTTAAGAGTTACACAGGCTGTACGACATGCTGCTGTGAGAGACGCCTGCTTCTGCTTTTGATCCTCCCCATCACTTCCCCTCCAGCACCTTAGACCGCCAAGCCACACAAACACAAACACGCACACAAACACACGCACACAAATGCATGCACACACACACACACACACACACACACACACACACACACACACACACACACACACACACACACACACACACACACACACACACACACACACACACACACTCAGATCAATGGCACAGCTTCGCTGCCGTCTAACTATAGCTCTGTAGTATATATATATAAACAGCAAGTTCAGGTATATATATAACCTTTATTTAATCAGGTGGGAGCATGTCAAAGAGTTTGTGTCCGGGGTGGGAGGGGTTGACCATGATTTTATGAGACCGCGTTCTGGCGGTGTGCAAGTGCTGAAGGGGTGGCAGGTTGGATCCGATCACCTTTTCAGCACGGCAGATATGCTGCAGTCTGCTGACGTCCTTGGGAGTAGCAGCAACCTACCAGACGGTGATGGAGGAGGTGAGCATGGACTCAACAATGGAGTGCACCATCGTTGCCTTTGGCACATTGAATTTCATCAGCTGCCGCAGGAAGTGCATCCTCTTGCTGTGCCTTCTTGGTGAGACCTCTGATTTTCAGCTCCCACTTCAAGTCCCAGCTGATGATGCTCCTGGAAGCGTGGGGCTGCGTTCCTCCTATCCACCTTATTTCTAGCTGCCATGATGCCTGATGGGTGCTTCTTCCGCTTCCGGTGTAACTTTTACACTGTTTTAACTTGACAAAAAAAACGTCTATGAGGATTTTACAGCAGAGCATTCTGCTCTACAGCCGTGTCGTTCGGGTGCTGGGATAACGTAATGCATTGTGGGTAGTCGGCTACTGTGGCTAATGCTAGCGGCTAGCGTAATAGTTACTTTACATGGCAGTAAAACGCCACTGAATGACCAAATTGATTTAACTTTTAACCATTTCGAGTAACACTGTTTCCATACGGACCCTCAGCGTTGGTTAGTTGTTTATAACGTGACTATATTTAGAACTTTTATAACATACTCCAGTTTCCGGTTTATAATTCGGGTCTGCAGCCGAGTATAACAAAGGAAATGGCAAGCTGCAACAATAAGTCATGTTAAACCGGACCTTGTAGCCTACCCACAATTACTTTTTACAGTGGGGCATTCAAAAATAAGGTGGATAGTAAACAACCATCTCCACTAGCTTTTGAGCATTGCCGTGGGCCGCTGTGGGTGTCACCGGTGCTGATAGAGACACTGCATGAAATAGGTCAGCATCATTTTCCTTGAATTAAACATAGCTAAAAGCTGTTGTGTGGTGGGCTGCGCACACAACAAATGTAAAAAATCGCCAGTTAAAGTTTTTTTGTACTCCTGAGCAAAACAAGGAAGCCATTGAGAATTGGCGAGAAGAAAAATGTGGATCTAGCTGTCAAGGAAGTAAGTTGGAGTGTTCATCTTCCGTATATACGATATCTTGGTGCAACACGCAACCATGCACGCGACATAAGAGAACGCCAGGATTGGAGGGGTTTTTTCTGATTCCCCCCGTTTTGGGCGTGGTTTCTGAATAATGACGCGCTCCGCAGTGTCTCTATGGTCCATGAGTCAGTGACGTCCTTCTCCAGCCTCACTGATAACTGAATTTGCTTATCTTATCATCAGCTTCATCAACCACTAACTAAATTATAATAAGCTATTTTCTTTTCATCTGAGCAATGGTTTCTTTGATCTCAAAATAAGACCAGACTCCGACTCCTACCCTCCTCTAAACAGGTGAGCTCTACCCCTGACCTCATGAACAGAGGGAGCCAGGAACATGAACTTGCCCTCACTAACCCTAGGCCTTCAGAGGTGTGGTGTGGCCTGAGGAGGGAGTGTACCTTCAGGTTAGCTCTGGTAGGGAGGCAGATAACACAGTGTCACACACATAGCCACAACACACACACACACACAACACACACACACACACACACACACACACAGACACACACACACACACACACACACACACACACACACGCACACGCACACACGCACACACACACAAACACACAAACACCCTAATGGAAGATGGGTCAAGGTAACAATGCAGGATTGTTCACTGTATGAGCTCCACCTCCTACTGTAACCTGTCCATCCGTACTTTGCTCATGACTTTGCAAAATTAATAAAGAGAGAATATCTTCTCTTCAGCTGATGAAGCTTGCAAAACCGGCGCCTCTCAGAAAAGGGACTGAGTGATCTAAAATAAAAGATGAATATTGAATATGGGAGCACAGGTGTAACGGACTGATGTTTACACAAACAAGTGTTGTCCTCAAGAGTCAACTCTGAGGCAAGATGGAGGGAACCACTAACTAAATTATATTATGATATATATTATTATAATGTTCATTTCCATATAGTATAGAGCCAGAATAGCATCTTGTGTCTCTCACTCTTTTTTTTTTCTCTCTTTTTTTTTTTTAGCACTGTGTGAAAATAGATTGGTGAGACGAGATGTGACAGTTTCTAAGTGCTACTGACATCAGCAGATACCATGGGTTTTACAAGCTATGTCGGGCCGGCTTTAGCGTAGAACACGGTGGGGGAAATGACGTTAGCAAAACAAACATGCTAACGTTAAACATGCAGCCAAACACAAAGGAGCAGTGGAAGCACAGAGGAGAACATGCAGCCAAACACACAGGAGCAGTGGAAGCACAGAGGAGAACATGCAGCCAAACACACAGGAGCAGTGGAAGCACAGAGGAGAACTGCTCACATCACGTTCCTCATTGAGAGGTGTGTCGGAGGCTGATAAGTCAGTCAGCAAGGCAAATGGCCATGCTAGTCGCCAAGAACATTTCTTTTTCATTTTTTGTGATGTAAATTTTAGATGCTGACTTTTGATCACATCTTTTGTACATTTTGTATGTTTGTTTAATTGAATTGTATCATTATTTTTTACTGTGAGCTATGAGTTTAAGACTAATTTAAACGTGATTTACTGTATTGTATTTATTCTATTCATTTGTTTTGTAGGGTTATATGGGGGGGTGTTGAGGGTAGGTCATTCGGCGATATGCCATAAAATCTCCCTCTTTTTCACAGCCCCATGTTGGCAGGTATGCATTACAACATATACAGTATAGAAATACTAATAAATAAAAATACTACGAAGTACAGAAAATATACAGTGTAGTAACAGAACACTGTTAGTATGATATTCATTCACACTGAATGGCCATTTCACTTCCATTATTCTCTGAATAGCACGAGAAAACCTGAAAAGTGGGTGGGACGTAATTCAGGAGTGTGTGGACCCAGTGTGGGACTAGAACGCTGTGACTCTCTCTGCACTATTGTAGATCACTCCGACCCCCCCAAAAAAAGGTCGGACAACTTAAACACACAACCAACAACTTAGAATGAGCGTGGCAGAAACACAAGCCTGCGTATGACACAGCACACCAGGCATTGTAAACAGTGTGCGCTCTGTAGCCCTACATGGTCGTCGGAGCCTATGTGTTTCGGTAACAGAAGCTGGTTATCACAACAGGAACTTGATCCAGCCGTTTTATAGTGGAGAGGAAACACACTGCATCCCTTCAAACAACACATTGTTTAAACATCCACGTCGTACTGTGTAACTAAACACACCCTGCTGCACACCGACACACACATGTAACACGTATCACACACTCAAGCACACGTGCATTTTACATTCGCCAGGACCACAATGATGGTGGTTTTGAATGTGTTCTCCAATAGGACCACAACACCTCCCTGTCCTTGTTTCAGGAGGAAGATTTAGCATGTCAGGCACGCGCGGGACTCCCCGAAAGAACCGCCCCACCCCCCCCCCCCCCCTCTGACAGTTGATGAGGTGTTTTCACGAGGCGGTTGCTGCGGCGACGGGCATGTAAAGACGTCAACGATCTGCCCTCGTTAGCTCCCGACAACAACTGTTGGCTCAACACGGGAATTTCTCCTTTTGTGCCGAGCGTGTCAGCAATGGAACAAACGCATTGCTGGCCCCGCCGCGCTCCTATTTTTAAACCCAGTGAGGTCACAGAGTGACGGAGGGACGGAGTAGTAGTAGATGATAAAAATTCCTGCCATCCCTGCCCTCGCTGTGCCCCGCAGTCAGCCAGTCAGTCACTCAGCACCTGCAGGGCTCTGTCACTCCGTCACAGGCCTGTGCTGCTGTTTGGAAGGCAACAATGAGAGATATACGAGCTGTTGTTTATGCATTGAATCACGGGAGTGACTGACAGCTCTGTGCCCAGAGGGAAGGGAATAATGTAATAGCCATGACGTCAGCCTAAAAGACTGGGCTCGGCAGACGGCAGGGAGGAAAACGCAAAGTGAAGATGAATCAACAGAAAGAGTGTGTGTGCAGACAGAGCGTGACGGATGGAGAGCTAGGTCAGTGGGGTGACGTAGTGCAGAGGTTTCTCAACGTGGGGCGCAGGGGACCACCGGGGCTCCTTGAGGTGGTGTCCAGGGGTCCCCGGGCAAATTGATGAATTATTAACTGATGAATTATTCAACTTCACAAGTATTTCATTCAGCCTACAAGTAGGGGTGGGAATCGTGGAGTAACTCACGATACGATATGGTCACGATACTTGGCCCTCGATAACGATATTATCACGATACAGCGATTCTGCGATAATCGATATATTGGAAGAAATTTAACCTACGATACATCACGATATCTGTGTAACTGAAGAGAAAGAAATACCGCTAAAAGGCAACAAGCAGGTATTATGTATTTATTAGCAGAATTGACATGAACTCTCTCAGAGTTCACTCACTCACTCATACCATTTTCGATACCACGGAGGAAAAGTTACACATTAAGTCTTTTTATTATTATTATTAAAACAAGAAAACCTATATAACCTACCTACCTATATAATTTCTAAAAGTAGATATTAATGATCAAACATTTCCATTCATGTAGCCTACAGTAAACTATGTTTCAACTACCACACACAGCATAATATTTTAGCCTGTTTATTTAAAAGAAAAACAAACAAACATATCGATACTTGGTGCCAGTGTATCGATAACGTATCGCAAGTGGAAATATCGCGATACCGTGAGTATCAATATTTTGTCCCACCCCTACCTACAAGACGGTAACACAGTTAGAGAATGTAGAGTAATGACTATTTTGATATAGCTTCACTGTTATCTACAGATAGACATGGAGTTCTGGACGAATTATCTCACAATAAAAAATATTCTCAGATTTGGGTCTGAGAGACAACATCTCATCAAATGGGGGTCTGTGGCTAATGTGTGCAAAAGTTAGGTTGAGAATCAATCTGACGTAGTATACCATGTCACTGTCACTCCGGATGTAATAAACCCTATCTTATTCAGTTGATGGACAGTTGTAATGATTTGATTTGGATTTGGATTTGTTAGTCTACCTTTCCATAAGCAGTAACTTCAGGCACAGGCTGCAACATGAACACATCTCCATAGAGAGGTTACTGTTGCTGCAATACATGTGTCATCACCAGCAACCCCCCTCACATACACATACCATGTCCACACACGCGTGTGCACGCGCACACACACGCACACATACTGTACACGCACACGCACACACTATGAGTCACACCTTCTTCCAGGTTCGGCATGGGCCTAAGAGATTTCATTCCCAATTCATTTTCCCATATCACTCCACAGTTAACCAACAGTATTGATGACCTATCATTATAATCATGACCTATTGATAGATAGATCGATTATTGCAGCGCCTGAACTACTCCCCCCCCCCAGTGAGCCTTGTTCTTGCATAACAGGCAGCTGGCCCCATATGCAAAGCACGAATGATTTAATGGACATTTTGATTTTCCCTGACTCACCGTGCAGTGTGTGTGTGTGTGTGTGTGTGTGTGTGTGTGTGTGTGTGTGCGTGTGCGCGTGTGCGTGTGTGTGTGTGTGTGTGTGTGCATGCGCGCGCGCGTGCGCTCATTCTGGAGAGCAGCGACATAACCAGGTTTACATTCCTGACCTACAAGCTTCTGCATACCAGAGATAACTGTGTAAACCTGAGAGACTGGAGGAGAGAGTGGGAAGACTGGTCACACACACTCTCTCACACACGCACGCACACACACACACACACACACACACACACACACACACACACACACACACACACACACACACACACACACACACACACACACACACACACACACACACACACACACACACACACAGACAATGACACAGCAGAGACATAGCCTAGTGTATACTTTATACTAGCCTGGGTAAACCCTGCCTTCAATGTGACGTCCCAGGCTATGCCTGTAGCGTAAGTTTCTTCATGACTGATAGTACATAGAGGTCACGTGGAGGCTGGGTTTACCCAGGCTAGCTGTATACTGCTGCATAGCCCCATGGAGTCCTGCAAACACACATGACACTACAGTACATGCTTACTAACTTCACAGTGGAAAACATTCTCAGGTATATGGCCTGAGGCATAGAAACAGTTTGCAGGCTTAAAGGCCGTTTCACACCGGTGCAGATCTCCGTGCGAATAATCGGCACGGAGATCCGCAAAATAATGTTTGAATTAGTTGTAATTGAAGCTTGCACACCGCGGCGGGACATTCGTGCTGCGTTTTATTTTTCCGGATGGACATTGACGTCCGTGGATTTACGCCTGGGGAAAATACGTTTGACCAATGAAATCCTTTGTTTACAGCGGATGTCATACCACCACTACTCTTGCCGGGTAGCTTGCTGCTCAAATGGGGGAACCCGGCTCATCAATTTGGTTTCTCAACATCCAATTTTATACGACAAACACCGTGACGATCAACACCGAAATCAAGCACAATATATGGCTTCAGATCGCCCAGCAGCTGGGATTCACTGAAGATGGTGATGTAGCCGTTATGTAACGTAATTCACTTGCTAACGCACCGGACCTGTGTGTATAGGTTACAATGCGGAAAATCTGCATGCAATTTCGTACCGCATTCCGCTTCCGCATTCGTAGGTTTCTGTGTGAAATGGCCTTTAGGCTCCTAGAAACACACACACACACACACACACACACACACACACACACACACACACACACACACACACACACACACACACACACACACACACACACACATACACACACACACACACACACACACTATGCATGCAAACACATGTACTGTATTTGTCATGCATGCTGCATAACACAGAAGAGAAAGCCTTGAGCATGTAAACACAAATAACTCAGCACAAATAGAGGGCAGAGAAGAGAGGTAACATAACGAAAAGTGACAGAGTGGAGTAGCACACAGACGATGGATAAGATGGAGTGTGGCCAAGGCACATAATAATAATAATAATGGATTCGATTTAAAAAAACGCCTTTCTTGAAACTCAAGGACACTGTACAGTAACACAATTCAATAGAAATATAATAAAAGCAGTAGGAAAAAGAAAAAAGGGGGGCTAAAAACGGTTATGGGATGGTGCTATCCTGAACCCAGGAGAAAAGAAGTGAGAGATCTTTGATGAAAGTCTGAATGAAATAACGTGTGTACGTATTTTACACTGTGCACTTGAGTATGTATTCTGTGTGTGTGTGTGTGTGTGTGCGCGCGCGTGCGTCTGTGTGTGTGTGTGTGTGTGAGTGTGTGTGCGTGCGTGCGTGTGTGTGTGTGTGTGTGTGTTTTCGTGCAGTTAGTAGGTGGAAGAGGCTTAGTCTGGAGCAGGGGCGCAGGGACAAAGCGTCTCATTCTGCTCCGAGCATGCAGGAGGACGGGGAGGTAACCCGAGAGCCGTGGCCAGGCAAGAGAGAGGGGTCTGGGGATAAAGGAGCCACGCACTGCTGCTCTCTCAACCAGCCTTTGGTGGTAGTTGGAGCTGCCTCCATCTACCCCCCCCCCCCTTCTCTCTCTCTCTCTCTCTGTCTGTGTCTTTCTCTCTCTCTCTCTCTCTCTCTCTCTCTCTCTCTCTCCCCCCCCCTCTCTCTGCTTGGCTTGGTTCTGGGCAGGTAAGCCGATAGGAACCTTGGATTCAATCCACTCTCTGGGCAGTGAACAACCCACTGATTCACAACGAGAGGGAAGGGAAGGAAAGGAAAGGGAACCTTCAATTAAGGAGAGAAAGCAAGTCTAAAGTGAAGAGAGGACAAAATATAGATGGCTATTCATATTCTCCGTGGATTTGTTGGAAGGTCTTCTCAACGACAACGACAATATATCACAAATCAATGGCAATTAATTCATTTTCATTGGAAGCAAGTGAAATCCTCCCACCACAATGGCACATCTTTTAAAGCACGATTGAAGCAAAAAATAAAAACGATCAACGATCAACGTTACTATTACTATTATATATTTCTCTTCACTCTGCCCTTCACTCCTCTCTGCACTATCAATTAATAATCCCTTTCCGGGAAATATGAATCATCTAGTAATTGTTTGACCATAGATCTGGCCAGGGTGAACACAAAGGAACACCACACACACGCTGGCCCATGAGAGGACTGTTTGCACATGCTGAGAGTGTCATGGACACACACACGCATGCACACGCGCACACACACACACACACACACACACACACACACACACACACACACACACACACACACACACACACACACACACAAGTGCGTGCTGAGCACCACAATAGGCACATTACTGGGTCCTGAGTCACCCACTCTCCTCTCTCCTCTGATGTTAGACAGAGAGAGAAAGACAGAGACACAGAGCTGGAGGCTACACATTGAACTCCAGTCATATGATAAAATGTCTGCTTATATTTACGCCGTGAAGTCACTCACTCTCCCTCTGGCTGTCCTGTCTCTCTGCTCTCCACCAAACCACTCTGTGCTGCTCTGTCCCTCTGCTCTCCACCAAACCACTATGTGCTGCTCTGTCCCTCTGTTCTCCACCAAACCACTATGTGCTGCTCTGTCCCTCTGCTCTCCACTAAACCACTCTGTGCTGCTCTGTCCCTCTGCTCTCCACTAAACCACTCTGTGCTGCTCTGTCCCTCTGCTCTCCACTAAACCACTCTGTGCTGCTCTGTCCCTCTGCTCTCCACCAAACCACTCTGTGCTGCTCTGTCCCTCTGCTCTCCACCAAACCACTCTGTGCTGCTCTGTCTCTCTGCTCTCCACCAAACCACTCTGTGCTGCTCTGTCTCTCTGCTCTCCACCAAACCACTCTGTGCTGCTCTGTCCCTCTGCTCTCCACCAAACCACTCTGTGCTGCTCTGTCCCTCTGCTCTCCACCAAACCACTCTGTGCTGCTCTGTCCCTCTGCTCTCCACCAAACCACTATGTGCTGCTCTGTCCCTCTGTTCTCCACCAAACCACTATGTGCTGCTCTGTCCCTCTGCTCTCCACTAAACCACTCTGTGCTGCTCTGTCCCTCTGCTCTCCACTAAACCACTCTGTGCTGCTCTGTCCCTCTGCTCTCCACTAAACCACTCTGTGCTGCTCTGTCCCTCTGCTCTCCACCAAACCACTCTGTGCTGCTCTGTCCCTCTGCTCTCCACCAAACCACTCTGTGCTGCTCTGTCTCTCTGCTCTCCACCAAACCACTCTGTGCTGCTCTGTCTCTCTGCTCTCCACCAAACCACTCTGTGCTGCTCTGTCCCTCTGCTCTCCACCAAACCACTCTGTGCTGCTCTGTCCCTCTGCTCTCCACCAAACCACTCTGTGCTGCTCTGTCCCTCTGCTCTCCACCAAACCACTCTGTGCTGCTCTGTCCCTCTGCTCTCCACCAAACCACTCTGTGCTGCTCTGTCCCTCTGCTCTCCACCAAACCACTCTGTGCTGCTCTGTCCCTCTGCTCTCCCCCAAACCACTCTGTGCTGTCCTGTCCCTCTGCTCTCCACCAAACCACTCTGTGCTGCTCTGTCTCTCTGCTCTCCACCAAACCACTCTGTGCTGCTCTGTCCCTCTGCTCTCCACCAAACCACTATGTGCTGCTCTTTCAAATCACAACACTGATTCTTTTTTTCTTTAAAGCCCACTAAAAAGGCTTTCTTTTCTCCAGCTTACCACACATTGCATGCACGCGCGTGTGCACGCACGCACACACAACCACACACACACACACGCACACACGCACGCACACACACACACGCACGCACGCACACGCACACACATGCGCGCGCATGCACACACACACACACACACACACACACACACACACACGCAAACACACACACACAAATATTGTGCTAGTTGCTGCCCATAGGCAGAATAGATAAATACCAAGCCTTATCTGTGATAATTAGAGCCAATAACCCAAGTTTATGATGACAGTGATATAATATAGTCATTTTATAATTGCTTACACAATCAAAGCATTTATTTTATAGGCTTATAATATGCAGAAGGAAATTCAAGTAGCAAGTGTGTGTGTATGTGTGTGTGTGTGTGTGTGTGTGTGTGTGTGTGTGTGTGTGTGTGTGTGTGTGTGTGTGTGTAGCGGCTGCTTCTGGGACGCGGGTCGGGGTCGTAATCGGCCTCGGCTGGGTCTACTGGGCGAGGGTGTATGATGTTGACAGACCCGAAACACCTTACGACCCCAGTTAACATCACTGATGACACGTCCCAGCGCATGCTGTAGTATGTATATTTGAAACTAAAATCCTGGCTCCCCCTGGCCAGTGACACTTAGGAATAGACTAGGTGGCAACCAAGTATAGTTTGGTGACAAGCTGGAGAGACGGTTGACGGTCGGAGAGACGGCATCCGGTACGGGATGGGTTTAGCACCCCAGCCTGTTTCTCTCGTGAGGGAGAAATCCACAAACGCTACGGATCAGCCTCCTGAAAATCTGCGTAAACATCGGCGCGGCCTGGGGTCCTTCAGGCTAGAGCGAGGTGCTCGGCGCAGGCGAATGACGTGCAGCGCACAGGCCTCCTTGAGGCATCCTCCCTGCCCATGGTACGGCATGGTAGGATTGCCTTCTTCCACGAGAGGTTCTGATGCGACGAAGGAGGTGCCCGGCCTGGAATCACCCCACAGGGCCTTAGACCTCCATGCACCGAAGGGTCTTTCAATACTGCGGTGTAGCACTAACTCTATTGCAGCGGATTGGGTGTGATCAACCCCTTGCAGACAGAGTAGGAAGGCTGATCCGTGAGCGGCTGCTTCTGGGACGCGGGTCGGGGTCGTAATCAGCCTCGGCTGGGTCTACTGGGCGAGGGTGTATGATGTTGACAGACCCGAAACACCCCACGACCCCAGTTAAGATCACTGATGACGCGTCCCAGCACATGCTGTAGTATGTATATTTGAAACTGTGTGTGTGTGTGTGTGTGTGTGTGTGTGTGTGTGCGCGCGTGCGTGCGTGTGTGTGTGTGCAGCCGGTGTACTGAGTATTGAGGGGTTACCTCCCTCACTACTCGGTACACACATTATTTTCCTCTTGGTTCTGTCCATTGCCAGTGACCTGTCCTCAGTGCTGATGTCATGTGTTTACCCACTGAGGTAAGACTCAATGTCTTGCCCAGTCCCCCGAATGACTGTCCTCTGAGGCCCTGCACACACACACACACACACACACACACACACACACACATGACTTGTGGTGTGACTGGGCCACATGAACCCACACACGCACCCTGTCAACGCTCACACTGACCCCATTGTCTGCCGTCTTCCCCCACAAACCTGCCTCGTCTCACCCCATCCACTACGTCCATGCCTTTCAGTGATGTAGCTCTCCCTGCGCCGCGGTGTGGTGTGGTGTGGTGTGGTGTGGTTGGGTGTGCCATCAGGCCAGAAGTCTTCCTCCCTCCACGTGCCTCAATGTATCTGTCTCATGTGTAATCATCTTCCAATGCCATCATCTCAATGACCATGGTGGAAACGACAGTGAATGAGGCGACAGCAGCATGCGGCAGCAATGGCGAGTCCATTCATATATGTTGGTCCCACATGTCCTACATGACATGTGCTCCTTGACACCGGCTTATCTACTGTCAATATCTTGCTTGACCTTTTTATGACATGGCTCACTAACCTCCGTCTCTCTATGTTGGTGTGTGTGCTGTGTGTGTGTGTGTGTGTGTGTGTGTGCTGTGTGTGTGTGTGTGTGTGTTTCCGTGTGTCTGCGTGTGTGCTGTGTGTGTGTGTGTGTGTGTGTGTGTGTGTGTGTGTTTCTGTGTGTGTGTGTTTCCGTGTGTGTGCATGTGTGCTGTGTGTGTGTGTGTGTGTGTGTGTGTGTGTGTGTGTGTGTGTGTCCGTGTGTGTGTGTGTGTGTGTGTACAGTGTGTGTGTGTTTATCAGCCCCTGATCTCCAGTGCTCTGCCTCCTCTGAAAGAGCCTCTGTGCTGTGCTTTTTCCTCTGACATGAAGAGAGGAATTCTCCCTAACTGGCTGCTCCTAACTGGCTGCTCCTAACTGGCTGCTCCTAACTGGCTGCTCCTAACTGGCTGCTCCAAACTCTCCACATGGTGACAAGACGCCACCAAACGCCGCGCCGCTCCGCTGCTCACAATTGGATTACAGCACAACAGCGTTTTGACCAATGCTAATCGCTGGATTAGTATCATAAGGTCTCCTTTCCTCAGAACGAGAGCAGGAATGTAGGGTCTGTGTGTGTGAGGCCAACTAGACCATAGGAAAACAAATTGAACGTCACTTCCTGCTTCAGCATTGTACCAGAGATTTTCATCCGCCATTTATTTTCCCATAGACATTTCGTAAAATGCTTATAAAAATAGTTTTACTTGGTCAAACCAAACGGTACAGATATATTTAGAATCGGGAGAGAACATTTCACTCCAACATCGAAAAATATTTTCTTTGAATCCGCAGTTTTTTACGTTTTGGTCCGAGTGAAATGTTATGTGGTCTCTCCTGTTTCTAAATATATCTGAACTGTTTGGTCTTAGCAAGTAAAACTATTTTTATAAGCATTTTACGAAATGGGAAAATAAATGGCGGATGAAAATCTCTGGTACAGTGCTGAAGGAGGAAGTGACGTTTCACTTTGGCTCTCTATAGGAGAGGCAGCAGTATGGATTGTTCAAAAACGACAACGTACCCTTTGTTTCTCTGTCTGTTTGTTTGTTTGTTTCTCTGTCTGTTTGTCTGCTTGTTTGTTTGTCTGTCTGTTAGCAGGATTACAGAAAAAAAAATATTGGTCTGATTTTCATGAAACTTGGTGGAACGGTGTAGCATGAGCCGAGGAAGAACCGGAGCGGATCCACTCCGACTCCAAAATGTGCACAACCTGCACATCATAGCAGACTGGACTATAGACCAAATCACCGTGACGTCACCATGTAAACAACATGACTTCCGCGTACCACTTCGGGAAGGCGGCAGGTTTAAATTTGCGTGTTGTCAAATAAATGCTGTCAAACCCTCTCGTTGTTTTCGGCCGACTACTTTCAATTTAAATGTTCAAACGGTTGGTAAACATGCTTGTCCGACGTATCTAGCCTTTCTTCTGTGTTTGTTTTATGTAGTGTTAGCTAGCTAATAACGTTTGTTTACAACTGTCAAACTCTGGTCTGGTCTGGTCCAACAGGTAAATTAGCTAGTCTGGTCTCCACTAACGTTAGTGAAAGTGTTGTTATGAATGATATTAAACATGTGCATTTTATATGAATGCAATATACACTTTGAAATAACACAATGAAAATGTAACATTAAACATGTGCTGTTCACCGCCATTATGATGTGTGGACCCCAGGGGTAACCGGAAGTAAATGTAAACATCCCCGCTGATTTGGCCTATTGGCACCTTGGCGGAGATCTGTGCTCTCTGAGCGCCCTTCTAGTTGAATCATTTTATGCTCAACACAACTCATGAATGATAATGTCAGAATTCCAATCTCAGCTGCCGCTCAAAATTCAAACTTTTAAAGCCTCCATCCCTCGCCCCATCTCTCTCTCTCTCTCTCTCTCTCATACATCCTTGTCACTGGGCTCCAGGCGGCGATCTGTGCTTTGAATAGTCAAATGTCCTTGTGACGGCTAAGCTAGCCGACCATCAGACCGACAACAGTCAGGAAACACCAGGCACGGGCAGTCATGCAAAGCTGTTCCGCTAGCATGCAAATCTTCAGCCATGGCAGAGGAAAAGAGAGGGAACGGCACAGAGCGGGAAGGAGAGAGAGAGAGGGAGAGAGAGAACAAGAGAGAGAGGGAGGGAGAGAGAAAGAGAGAGGAAAGCTGAACTGATACAGTGCATGCTGCTTTGGGTCTACCCCTTTGAAAATAGACACAATTTCCTTTACAGAAATAATGATAATCGATGTGAGACATTTTGGTCTTATACCAAATGTCATCATGGGGCCTGATCAAGGCGTGGTTTGTTCTTTTGCATGTGTGTCCACCTGCCAGTGTCTTTGCTAATTGACTGGCATTTATTCATTGACCAACAAAGGTCTGGTCTGATAAGCCGTGTGTGTGTTTGCCCAGTCAGTGCTTTTGACACATATAAGGCATGTTACTAACACGAGCAGCGAGACAAACCCTCTGACACTAGATCAGTTCAGTGGATGAAAGTCTAGCTGGAGGTTGTAACTCAGACCAAATTAAGTCAGAGTCCTCCACTACAACAGTATTGTACACGGAACCGTGTTGTTTTCATACAAACAATGCCACCTTGTCTATCACACTGCCCGCCTTTATCTGCGAAATCAGGGGCGACTGTTATAGTACACTACTGTGTGTGTGTGTGTGTGTGTGTGTGTGTGTGTGTGTGTGTGTGTGTGTGTGTGTGTAATACGTGTGTAAGAGAGTGCAGTAAACAGGAGGTGGTGTGTATGATCCCATTCCCAGGGCCAAACAGCTTCTCCAGGGAGAGAGATAAAGAAACAGCCCATTCCGAAACGGAGGTGGAAACAATGGCCAGGGCAGGGGCTCACACACTCACAGCTGTGTGTGTGTGTGTGTGTGTGTGTGTGTGTGTGTGTGTGTGTGTGTGTGTGTGTGTGTGTGTGTGTGTGTGTGTGTGTGTGTGTGTGTGCGTGTGCGTGTGAGTGTGTGTGTGTGTGTGTGGTGGCTGATATTTCTAATTCTTTGTGATGATCGCCTGCATTATTAACCATCGATTAGTAATCTTCTTTCTTCCAATGAGCCCTGTGACTTCCTCTTTGTGTGCTGCTGATCAGCGTAGCAGAGAGCTTCTTGTTACAGGATAGAGACATCGTAGGTGCCTCTGCTGAAAAGAGCTGATAATGTTACTCACGGGCCTATTGTCAATGACGGAACACACAATTTCAACTAAACTAATGAATTGATGGCAGTGTGTATCCTCTGCATGCACTGCTGGCTATAATGTATAGCTCACTCTTTTTTATATCAAGCTTTTTTTTATCAGATTTTTCTCTTATTTTTTTTATTATTTTATTATTCCATTTTGAATTATTCAATTTTAAATTATACTTGGCCAATTCTCCCTGCTGTCCCGGTCATTGCTCCACCCCCCTCCCCCTCTTCCGAGTTGTAGTGTAGCTAATAATCCAAACAGGTTCATTTCGTCTATCTATTATTAACTATTAAGTTTTCTTATGGAAAGACTGTGTGTGTTTTTTGTTTGTTTGTTTTTTTACTTTAAAAAAAAAACTAAAGTAAATTTTTAAACTATTAACTTTTTAAGTTTTAAACTATTTAACTATTAAACTTTTTTTTTTAACTAAAGTTTTTTAGTTTGTAGTCTACCTGCTATCGGAGGAAGCATGTGCTAGACTCTAACACATGCTTCCTCCGATACTGCAGCCGATCCTTTCAACTGACAGCGAGGAGTTTCAGCGGCAGCATGTATCGCGTGGGAGGATCAGGCTATCCCTCCCCCCAGCGAACAGGACAAGAGGAAGCACTGGTTCAGCGACCAGGACTCATATACCCACCGGCTTCCCAGTAGCGCTGGAAGTAGCGCTACTGGGAATTGAACCTGTGTCTCCATGGTGGTAGGCGAGTGCTCTACACTACCCAGACGCTCCCCTGTAACCTCTACACTACCCAGACCCCCCTGTAACCTCTACACTACCCAGACCTCCCCTGTAACCTCTACACTACCCAGACCCCCCTGTAACCTCTACACTACCCAGATGCCCCCTGTAACCTCAACACTACCCAGATGCCCCCTGTAACCTCAACACTACCCAGACCCCCCCTGTAACCTCTGCTCTACCCAGACCCCCCCTGTAACCTCTAAACTACCCAGACCCCCCCTGTAACCTCAACACTACCCAGACCCCCCCTGTAACCTCTACACTACCCAGACACCCCCTGTAACCTCTACACTACCCAGACGCCCCCTGTAACCTCAACACTACCCAGACCCCCCTGTAACCTCAACACTACCCAGACGCCCCCTGTAACCTCAACACTACCCAGACCCCCCCTGTAACCTCTACACTACCCAGACACCCCCTGTAACCTCTAAACTACCCAGACCCCCCCTGTAACCTCAACACTACCCAGACCCCCCCTGTAACCTCTACACTACCCAGACCCCCCCTGTAACCTCTAAACTACCCAGACCCCCCCTGTAACCTCAACACTACCCAGACCCCCCCTGTAACCTCTACACTACCCAGACGCCCCCTGTAACCTCTACACTACCCAGATGCCCCCTGTAACCTCAACACTACCCAGACCCCCCCTGTAACCTCTACACTACCCAGACCCCCCCTGTAACCTCTACACTACCCAGACCCCCCCTGTAACCTCAACACTACCCAGACCCCCCCTGTAACCTCTACACTACCCAGACCCCCCCTGTAACCGCCCCTGTAACCTCTACACTACCCAGACCCCCCCTGTAACCTCAACACTACCCAGACCCCCCCTGTAACCTCTACACTACCCAGACCCCCCCTGTAACCGCCCCTGTAACCTCTACACTACCCAGACCCCCCCTGTAACCGCCCCTGTAACCTCTACACTACCCAGACCCCCCCTGTAACCTCAACACTACCCAGACCCCCCCTGTAACCTCTACACTACCCAGACCCCCCCTGTAACCGCCCCTGTAACCTCTACACTACCCAGACCCCCCCTGTAACCGCCCCTGTAACCTCTACACTACCCAGACCCCCCTGTAACCTCTACACTACCCAGACCCCCCTGTAACCTCTACACTACCCAGACCCCCCCTGTAACCTCTACAGTACCCAGACCCCCCCTGTAACCTCTACACTACCCAGACCCCCCCTGTAACCTCTACACTACCCAGACCCCCCCTGTAACCTCTACACTACCCAGACCCCCCCATGTAACCTCTACACTACCCAGACCCCCCCTGTAACCTCTACACTACCCAGACCCCCCCCTGTAACCTCTACACTACCCAGACCCCCCTGTAACCTCTACACTACCCAGACCCCCCCTGTAACCTCTACACTACCCAGACCCCCCCCTGTAACCTCTACACTACCCAGACCCCCCTGTAACCTCTACACTACCCAGATGCCCCCTGTAACCTCTACACTACCCAAATGCCCCCTGTAACCTCTACACTACCCAGACCCCCCCTGTAACCTCTACACTACCCAGACCCCCCCTGTAACATCTACACTACCCAGACCCCCCCTGTAACCTCTACACTACCCAAATGCCCCCTGTAACCTCTACACTACCCAGACGCCCCCTGTAACCTCTACACTACCCAGACCCCCCCTGTAACCTCTACACTACCCAGACCCCCCCTGTAACCTCTACACTACCCAAATGCCCCCTGTAACCTCTACACTACCCAGACCCCCCCTGTAACCTCTACACTACCCAGACCCCCCCTGTAACCTCTAAACTGTATCGTAGCGAGTGTTGAATGTGTGCTGCTCACTCATCACATTAGACTGCAGACATATCAATACGTCAACAATAACCTGTCGTAATTATTAATGAATGAACTGTGTGCACCACAGGCGTCACTGACAGGACTCAACAGGTCCCATGCACACACACACACACACACACACACACACACACACACACACACACACACACTTGTGTTCACACTTACGCACATGAGCCGCAACACGCCCAGTGATTTCAACACACATCGTTGCGCATCTCATTAATAAAGACGTCTCACATGTTGTTAATGTTAAAATAATAGAGAGGGACCGTTAAGCAGCCACACCTACAGTATTGGCAGCCTGGGCCGAGGGAAACACAAAGCCAGACCGTGACGTTCACTGTACTGTGCTGCAGTCACGTTCATAATCCTACCGCCTGTGTGAACCTGTCAGCGCTGGCAAACGTCCACGGGGACAAGAATATGTGACTGTGCTAAATGAATGTGACTCATAGCTGATAAACAAGAGGCAGGAGGGAGTCCTCCAACACCTCGTCCCCACTGGAACAATGGAGCAGGCAGAAACAGGAGGGAGGCCCCAGCCAGTAGGGCAGGGATACTCAACCTGCTTTGCCCGGGAGCCACTTTTGTAACATGATAGGAGGCCAGGGGCCAGGTAATAAACAAACATTAATATCATTTTTTATAGTCTGGCAATTTTTTGCACACAAAAAACTAGATGAAGGACAGAATGTTTGACAGTTATTGAGATTTGATTTGAGTTAATGAGTTATTAATTTGAGTTAGTGTGGACCAGTGATGTCACTGGTCCACACTTTAACACTCAATAACTATCAAATTAAATGACAGACTTCAAAACAGTTTACAGTTTTCTGATATACTACTGATGTTCTAATGATACAAAGCTGGTTGAAAATGGGCGGAGTGTTCCTTTAAGTTAGGTTAAGTTCCTGGGTGGCAAGCAGACGGCGGTATTTGACAATATAGCTGGAGCCTCAGTCAAACTTTATTTCACGTTAGTTTTCATTGTGAGTTAGAAAATGGTCGGGGGGGGGGGGGGGGGGGGGGCACTCCGCACCCTATCGCGGCCTGCATCTGGCCCCCGGGCCACAAGTTGAGTATCACTGCAGTAGGGACTGGGAGTACTGAATTCCCCCGATGACTCCACCCACCTGAAGCATGTTTCAAGATGGCCACCCTGAAGAAAAGGAATAAGGAAGGGAATGGATGAAGTGGAGGAAGGGGAGAGCATGCAGGAGATGAGCAGGAGGCAGGATGTGTTTATTAAGGCAGAGGAGGTAGAGCGTGAGAGGAGGTGGCAGATAAGAAGGAAGCCATGAGAGAGGAGGAGAGTCGAAGGAAGCGCAGGATCCACAGAGGAGGAAGAGAGGAAGAAGGCAAGGGAGGAGGAGGTCTAGTTCTCCTGCAGAGAGTTAGAGGAAACAAGCGTCGTTACCTTTTTATCCCAGGGACAATGGATGGCTGACCTGCCTTCTACTGTTAACATGGAGAAGAGGAGAGGAGAGGAGAGGAGAGGAGAGGAGAGGAGAGGAGAGAGGAGAGGAGAGGAGAGGACAGGAGAGGAGAGGAGAGGAGAGGAGAGGAGAGGAGAGGAGAGGAGAGGAGAGGAGAGGAGAGGAGAGGAGAGGAGAGGAGAGGAGAGGAGAGGAGAGACGAGACGAGATGAGATTTTAAGAAATGTTATGAAGATGGAAGGGGGTGGCTTGAGGGTGAATAATGATTCAGTTAGAACCGAAAGAGAGTCCAAGTCCAAGAAGTTATTGATTGACTAATAGCCATAATACTGATGTTTTATCAACTAACTGTTGATAAAGTGTTGATTAATCAACCACTACCTTTCCCACATTGCAATGGAATATAACAAAGAATTCAATTAAATCCAGTGTTTAGTGACCTTTTAGTTTTTCAAAGACCAACAGATAGGATTTGTCAATGCTATTGTGATGCCACATGCCAAATCATTTAAAGTGATACATCAACTCAGTCTTCATTGATTGAGAGCTAGCTGATGCTGACTAGTCAGAAATAACGGGGGGTTTCCCAGGAAAGCTGAGGAAAGGGGTAAATGAAGGAGAGGAATATTGTGGATGGAGTGAGCAGGAGAGGAGAGGAAAAGCAAAGTGAGGGCAGTGAAAAGGGAATACAGCCTGTGCTACAAAGGAGGGAATAAATGCCAGCTGCATCATGGTTGAACGGAGACGGACCTGTGGCTTCAAGGCCACAGTATATTAGTTGATGTTCCAGCAGGAGGAGGGGGGCTGGAGGTCAGCCTGTTGAACGGGAGTTGGGCCTGGCACGATGGCTGGGTGCAGAGCCAGGCTGGGCTTTAGCAAGGTGTGGGGACGTAACTGGACTGGACTAAGATATGGTACTGAAGTGTTGGGCGTGGGCGCGAGGGGCCAGGGTTACGGCCGGGATAGGGAGAGACTACAGACAGCCGGGGGTTGGTGTTGGGAGAGAAGTGAATGGAAAAACGTGTCAATGGAACACAAGGAGGGAGCCTGTGAATAAACAGAACCGGTGACTCACCCTTTCTGGGATGATGGGAGAGACGAGTGAGGGTGGGGGTGTGAGGTACCAAACTGCGTTAACTACCCCCGTACACACCAGTGTAAGTACACACGCACGCGCACGTTAACTACCCCCGTACACACCAGTGGAAGTACACACGCATGTTAACTACCCCCGTACACACCAGTGTAAGTACACACGCACGCGCACGTTAACTACCCTCGTACACACCAGTGTAAGCACACGCGCACGCACGCGCACGCACTCTCGCTGACATATATCTCACACACTCGGCCTGGCCAGGACAATCTATCTATTGTCCAATCTCCTAACTCAAGCAATATCCTGGCAGGGCAGAAGCTTTGTATTTAGGGGATTTTAGGATTGCTGTGCAGAGTGTGAGTGTGAGTGTGTCTGTGTGTGTGTGTGTGTGTGTGTGTATGTGTGTGTGTGTGTGTGTGTGCATGTGCGTGTGTGTGTGTGTGTGGGGGGGGGGGGTTTGCTGACTAGTCTAGAGTTGAGAAAGACCTGCTCTGAGTATCTTGTCACCTGCTAGTCCACCGAAACGAGTGACGGTACCACAAAGTGACTCGTTGCTGACTAACACACATACAATAATTCTCTCAGAAAACACACAACACAAAAATCCATGTGCTGTCTTGTGTATATGTACTATGTAGCCTACATTGCTGAATTATCTCGACAGTCACTGAATTAAACGAAATACAGACAGCACTACCTCCAAGAGGGACAAGAGAGGGAAGAGAACATTCACAAAGACAGATTAGTGTGTGGAGGTAGGTTGGAGACAGAGTAGTAGTGAGAGCAGTGTGGAGTAGGTAGGTTGGAGACAGAGTAGTAGTGAGAGCAGTGTGGAGTAGGTAGGTTGGAGACAGAGTAGTAGTGAGAGCAGTGTGGAATAGGTGGGTTGGAGACAGAGTAGTAGTGAGAGCAGTGTGGAGTAGGTAGGTTGGAGACAGAGTAGTAGTGAGAGCAGTGTGGAGTAGGTAGGTTGGAGACAGAGTAGTAGTGAGAGCAGTGTGGAATAGGTGGGTTGGAGACAGAGTAGTAGTGAGAGCAGTGTGGAGTAGGTAGGTTGGAGACAGAGTAGTAGTGAGAGCAGTGTGGAGTAGGTAGGTTGGAGACAGAGTAGTAGTGAGAGCAGTGTGGAATAGGTGGGTTGGAGACAGAGTAGTAGTGAGAGCAGTGTGGAGTAGGTAGGTTGGAGACAGAGTAGTAGTGAGAGCAGTGTGGAGTAGGTAGGTTGGAGACAGAGTAGTAGTGAGAGCAGTGTGGAGTAGGTAGGTTGGAGACAGAGTAGTAGTGAGAGCAGTGTGGAGTAGGTAGGTTGGAGACAGAGTAGTAGTGAGAGCAGTGTGGAGTAGGTAGGTTGGAGACAGAGTAGTAGTGAGAGCAGTGTGGAGTAGGTAGGTTGGAGACAGAGTAGTAGTGAGAGCAGTGTGGAGTAGGTAGGTTGGAGACAGAGTAGTAGTGAGAGCAGTGTGGAGTAGGTAGGTTGGAGACAGAGTAGTAGTGAGAGCAGTGTGGAGTAGGTAGGTTGGAGACAGAGTAGTAGTGAGAGCAGTGTGGAATAGGTGGGTTGGAGAGATAGCTACCAGTATTTCCTGGAAGAGTTGCAAGTGTGGAGAGTCTAAGGGCTAATGTACACCGCCTCCAGAACAGATGCGGTACGGCTCCGGTACGGGTGCGAACAGACCCACACTCATGTCATCTGTCAGACGGATGCGGGATCCGACAAAAATAGGACAGGTGCGTAATGTTTCGGTACCGCATGTATCGCCCATCAATTAACATGGGGCGAGAGTCATGTATCGCCCATCAATTAATATGGGCGAGAGTCGATCCGGCAATTTTGACGGATCCGCAAAGCAGCCGTACCGTATCTGGTGTACATTGCCTGTAAGGCTGGCTTTACACCGTGAAACATGTTGAAACAGTTGCAGGTTGCAAATTCCATGAAACATAATTGTCATGCAACTTGACATTTACATAAAGCAATTCAAAGATAATCAAGTCTCATATGCCTCAGGTAGTTGGTTTCATCTGTCATATAATATTATATACAATAGAATAAAATTATATATAATATATATATATATATTATTTTCCCCTTTCTCTCTCTCGCTACAGTAGATTATATTGTATCAAGTGTGGCGTGTCATTGTAACTTGCATCTTTGTATCTTATTTTGTATTGTTTTCTAGCTGGATAATATCAATTCAGACAAGTTGTATCAGGGTTTCTTCTGCCACTGGCTACTTTCTTTCATTATGGCTGTCCTGGAGAATAGGAAGAGAGCCATCAGTGCATTAATAGCCTACTTATTAGCGTTTTGATTGGCTGTTGCATGAAACTAGTTTCACAAAGTTGAGAGTTTTGCAACTGTTGCAGCTGAGTTTCTGACAAGTTTCAAGTGCATTGCAGAGGGCCTCAGAGCATGCAAATCATTTTGCAACTTAGTTTCACCTCAGTTTCAACCAACTAAAGTTGCGTGAAAGTTTCAAAGTGTAAAGCCTGCATAACAACAACGTAGCTCTGCTGTGGCCTGGCTCCAATGAACACTACACGCTGTGGAAATGTGCTAATCTAATCGCCTGCCGGCCTAATTGGCTGATAAAACCCCCACGGCTGACTCCAATTACCACCTGATTTAAGGATTATGTTATCTACTGTATGAGGTTCAAAATGGTGATTGTAAAGTCAATCCACCTCTAAATTGATAGAATTATTAGAATTATGAGAGCCTTTGCAATATAGGTCCAATACTCCAATTCGTGCATGCTGCAGGCAGAATTGTAAAGGTTCTATGTGTAGCATGTTTAAACATCTAAATGGCATTGATAACTTTGTATTATTACTGTCAACAAAATGAGACCATGGTCATGACGATTGGTTGGCAGCCTCCGTTTCACACCCATGGTATTGTTAGTGCTGGTGATTTCCCACAAAACTTCCTGTTGCAAAGAGGATGTTGCTACTCCCCTCTCCCCCTCCCCGACATCTCAGCATGCGTTTGTTTTGAAGAGGTTTTCTCTTTCGCTTTACGGAAGACGATGAACATGTTGGAAGTGATGATTCCCGTGGGCCTTTCACTCGTTCCACCATCTACCGATAGTCACAATCAGAATCACTTTTATTGCCACAGTAGGTAATCAGATTACATCTGCGGAATTTGACTTACGTAGTGTAAGTATGCAGCGTAGCGGTCACATCAATAGTCAGGAGACAAAAAACACAGAAAGACCAAATCAAAAGTGCAGTCCAATATATAAATATAATCAGGGGCGGACTGGGATCATAATTCAGGCCGGGCATTAGATACCAAGCAGGCCAGGCCGATGCGGGCCGACGCGCGGGCCGGCGGAAAATTTGGGGCGTTTGAAGCTCAATTTGGGGCGTTTGAAGCCCAATTTGGGCCGTTTGAAGCCAGATTTGGGTCGTTTAAAGCCAGATTTAGGCTGTTTGAAGCCCGATTTGGGCCGTTTGAAGCCCAATTTGGGCCGTTTGAAGCCCAATTTGGGCCAAGTCCAATTTTACAATGAGATGCACCCACTTTAAACCTGAATAAAGTAATAAAACCACTAGTAAACCAGTAGGCGGCGCCTGGCCTGCTGTTCAGTGAGTGGCCTGGCCTGGCCTGCAAAAAAAAAAAAAAAAAAAAAAAATTTTTTTTTTTTTTTTGGCAGGCCAGGCCAGGCCAGGCCACCGGGCATTTGCCCGACGTGCCCGATTATGCAGTCCGCCACTGAATATAATATATATATATATACAACACACACAAATCAGAAAATGCCTTTCAAGTGGGCGTCCAGGTAGTGCAGCGATGTGTTACCTCCGGCTTGGTCGGGCGTCCATACAGGCACGATTGGCTGTGTCTGCGGGTGGGAAGCCGGATTAGGTGGATAATCCACTAAGAGTCCTTAGTGGGGGCTTTCAAGGCTTGTTGATGAGGCTGATGGCAGTTGGGAAGAAGCTGTTCTTGTGACAAGAGGTCTTGGTCTTGACAGACGTCAGTCTCTTGCCGAGTGGGAGCATTTCAAAGAGACCGTGTCCGGGGTGGGAGGGGTCGGCCATGATTTTAAGAGACCGCTTCATTCAGCGTCCTGGCGGTTTGCAGATCCTGAAGGAATGGCAGGTTGCATCCGATCACCTTTTCAGCACAGCGGATACAGCATACGCTGCAGTCTGTTGATGTCCTTGAGAGCAGCAGCGTACCAGACGGTGATGGAGGAGGTGAGGATGGACTCAACGATGGAGGTGTAGAAGTGCACCATCGTTGCCTTTGGCACTTTGAATTTCTTCAGCTGCCGCAGGAAGTGCATCCTCTGTTGTGCCTTCTTGTGAGAAACTCTGAAAATCCATTTGCGCTGAAAGAACCTCCAGTTTTGTGGATTCATCTACCTTTGTGCCGTCCAGCAGACCTCCCACAAAACCTGACCTGGCAGCACACAATGTAAAAAACAGTGTAGAGGCTGGTAGAGGCTGCCAACAATCTCAGCGATGGTCTTGTTTCTAATTCTATATGGTAATCTCACTACTGTAATAAGGCGGAGGGGTTCCAGGCGGTGCACAACTGCTAATCGCACACATAAAGCTAGAAATAAGCATGCGAAACGTGCAATATTTCTAGTTATGCTAATGTTTCAAAATGAATGCGGTAATAATCATTTAATAAATTTTAGTAAAATTTTGTAATGCTAATAAGGAGCATATTAACACCACAGTCTAATTTCAGTCTTTAATAAGTCTAAATGTAATGCTGCTGCTAGTAAGAAGCTATAAAGAATGATAATAAAACGTTTGGATTATTGACTGTACAGACTGTTTACATTACAATGTGTCGCAAAAAATCTCAATACACAAAGATAGAGTGAAAGTCTCGTTACTGAAGAAGAAAGGGTGGAAGTTGTAAAAGAGTAGGTCGAACAAACATTAGAAACAATGTCCAGGCTGTATATGCATTCAAAAGGGGTTGAAAAGCTCTTTGGACAGCTAATGCTAAATTAAGGTGTCTGATTATAGGCCCAAACACGTTTAGGTTTTACACTTCACACACAGGCCAAAATGACCCCTCAGGTTCACTCCAGTTCATACAAGATCAAGGGGTCTGTGTGACCTATCCAGGAGCAGCGACACGTCTTAAAAGTGATCAGTAAAATCTTAAAATCAACCAAAAACTAAATGTGTGATCGAGCCGATTAAACGATTTTCAGACGGCAGCCCGTCTTTATTGTCACACAACACATGCATGCGGCCACTACACACACTCATGCTGATGGTGGCCGGTGAAATATGTCCTCTGCATTTGACCCATCCAGGCTTGTCCTTTCCTCCAGGGGGCAGGCCAGGAGCAGTGGTCGCTTTCTCGTACAGCGCCCGGGGACCAACTTCGGATGTTGTCGTCACTGGTCGGATGACGATGACGATCTGATCTTCTGCATGTTTTTAGTGGGGGGGTTATAGACGGAGGAACCCCCTGGGGGAGCACGGGCAGAACATGCAAACTCCACACAGACAGAAAGGCCCTTACGACGAGATACCCCACCTGGGCAGTAGGCACTGAAGATATGGGGGGGAACACAACCACAGCGCCCACAGTGCCGTTTGGCATGAGAAGTAACAGCTATACTATAAAGAGAAGTGAGAGCCACAGACAGACAGGGCAGGCTTCTTATAGACAGCGGAGAGATAACATCACAATGAGTTTAGAAATGGAGATATGGAAGTTTACAAAAAGCCATTACACTGAACAGCTTTCCCCATCTGTTCACCATAGCTTAGATCAGCGTCCAAGTTTGCTCCTGAACGTCTGCCAGTTGGCTTCGCATTCGCAGGACAGCACTCAGAATGGCGTGAATCAAACTCATGAAGTTCAGATGGTCAGATAAGATTTGCAGATTTCTTTTTGTTTATCGGACACGTTTTGAGACACACTTGCTTGTCCCCCCCCCACACTTCTTGATAAAGTGAGATACATTACAGTATTCTTCAGGCGCACAATTACTGAACTATATTCCCTGTGAATATAGTTCATATACAACACACAACTGCTTCCCCTCAGAGTGAGACGTACTGTGACCCTTGTCTCAAATACTCATCAAACATCCATCTAGTGGTCTGCCGTATTCCATGTGGCTCAACAAAGCCTAATTGAACACGGTGTTCTCTTCCACCTGGGTGAGGAACCAGGGTAATTGCGCTAATCAGCTAAAGGTGACAATGTTTTATACATTGGCTCAAAATCTGCCACACTTTGCGTACCTGCGTGTTCAAAACCATTGGTGTCATGTCCTAAACGACCTGTGTGATGACTTTCAACTGGCTTTACTGCACTTTAAAAAATAATAATTAGATGTCCACCCTCATACACATTACACATACGGTAAGTTGCTATAGAGGCAGATGTTGAGATTTCCATGAAAAAGGTCAATCAACTTGTGAGAAAGGTAGGGTGTAAACAAAAGTGTGTGTGTGTGTGTGTGTGTGTGTGTGTGTGTGTGTGTGTGTGTGTGTGTGTGAGAGAGAGAGAGAGACAGAGAGAGAGGGGGGAGGTAGAGAGAGATAGCCAGAGAGCTAGAGAGAGAGAGAGAAAAGGGACACAAAGTGATCATTTGGGAGACAGCTTCAGCACACGTATATGAAAGGTTGTCATGGGGCCGTCAAGGAAACACAAGAGCTAAGCTATTATGCAAGTGCCTCCACCTGGACATGACACTCCCCAACCCCAATACAAGGTGTACACACACACACACACACACACACACACACACACACACACACACACACACACACACACACGCACGCACGCACGCACGCACGCACACACACGTCCTACCTTGGTGTCAACAATGGAGCAGGCAATCTGTTTGACATAGGCCAGGTCAGCAGTCTGGGGCAGCAGGACAGATTCTCTGGTGAGGCCAATCTGGATGATGAAGGACACCCCTGCCGGGGCGGGAGGTCCAGGGGGCAGCATAGCCCCGCTCGGGCCCTGCCCTGCCCCTATGTCCAGCACGGGGAAGCCCCCCTGAGTGGGGGTCGGGGGCATGGACACCGGAGGGCCCTGCTGCATCACCACCACGGAGCCCGGCGGCGAGGGTCCCCCAGGGGGGAAGAAGACTTGGGCCATGGGCCCCGAGGGCATACATTGAGGGCTAGCGTTGGCCATTTAGGGTCCTGTCCTGTCCGATGACTCACACAGACACACACACACACCTGCCCTGACACAGACACACACAGAGTCCCCACACTCATTCAAAGCCTCAGTGCAGGAGAGAGCGAGGGTGAGAACACCCCGGACTACACACACACACTCAAACATACACACAGTCAAGCAGGGAGTCCCGCTTCCTCTGGGTCCTGTGTCCACCCCCCTCCCGGTGGATCGAGGAAGAGATCCCTATCCAGGAAGCAGTGTTTTTCCCCCTCCTCCTTTCTGCCCTTCTTTCGCGCTCTCTCTCTCTCTCTCTCTCTGTCGGTGATCCGTTGTCACACTTCTGCTTTCATCGGCCAGGCATGACAAGCGTGAGCAGTGTGTGTGTGTGTGTGTGTGACACACAGACTGAGAGAAAGACAGGCTGAGGGGGCAAAAACGACCCTCCTACTGGTCTTCCTGCTCCGCTCCTCCCCTCCTCGATGAGCTTGCTCGTCCCAACAAGTTGTCCTGCAGAGGAGAAAGTCCAAACTTGCTCGGGAAAACTCTCGGCGGAGGGACAGAAAAACAAACAGAACAAAAAACAACAATGGCAAACTTTGCTGTGCTCTTCTCCAGCCTGAGTGACAAAATGGCCTCCTTCGACAGGAAACCCGTGAGAATGAAGGAGAGTGAGAGGCTGCTGCACTCCTTTTACGAGTCTAGCCCTGTTTCAGTTTCAGCCCCACTTCAGTCTTTTCTGTAGAAAAGCAGCACAGAGAGAGAGAGAGAGAGAGAGAGAGAGTGAGCGAGCGAGAGAGAGCACTGTGTGAGGGTACCTCCCTCTCCCCCCCTCCCTCCTGCCCTCTCATCTGTGAACTTGCCACAGCCAAGGAGGAAGTGAAATGACTGATGCAGCTCTAAACCAATAGCGTAGCAGGAAAGGCGCAGTCATTCTACTCAAACCTCGGTGATGTCACAGGCCCGCCCCCTGACTCCCCGTCTACTCCCAATCTTCACCCGCCTCTCTCTCTCTCTCTCTCTCTCTCTCTCTCTCTCTCTCTCTCTCTCTCTCTCTCTCTCTCTCTCTCTCTCTCTCTCTCTCTCTCTCCGTCTCTCTTTCTCTCTCTCTCTTTCTTTGGGGTAATTTGTCTTGTTGACCCCCTCTCCTAGTTGTGGCCAGCCTGGCTCCTCTTACATTGCCTGAGGGTCCATCACCAGTGAAAAACCATGTCTTTCTTGTCCTCCCTCTCTCTTACTGCATACAGAGGAGACTCTCTCTCTGTCTCAATTCAATTCAATTCAATTCAATTCAAATTCAAATTCAAAAAGTGCTTTTTGGCATGATAAGGTGCACCTTACATTGCCAAAGCATACATATAGCAACACTTAGTAATTACAAAAAACTAAAACTAAAAAAACTAAAAGATATTTTGTTACCCAGTAACTCTCTCTCTCTTTCTCTCTCAAATTCAAATTCAAAAATGGCTTGATTGGCATGATAAGGTGCATCTTACATTGCCAAAGCATGCACATAGGAACACTTAGTAATTACAAAAGTCAAAAAACAAAAAACAAGACATTTTGTTACTCAGTAACATAACATATCTCTCTCTCTCTCTCTCTCACTCTCTCTCTCTCTCTCTCTCTCACACACTCCCTGTGTAAAAACAGTATATTCTGAGTCTATTCTGTCCTTTCCCCTCTGCATCTCGGTAGACACACCTCTCCATGATTGCAGAATATAGGACCGCACCTATCGTTGAACTATTCACGCACAGCTGGCTCTTTAGTGGGAATAGGTCACAGTAAAGTGGGAACTCCACATAATGGCCTTGGAAAGAGGGAGTGGTCGGCTCCGATGTTACACACACACACACACACACACACACACACACACACACACACACACACACACACACACACACACACACACACACACACACACACACACACACACACACACACCAAGGAGTGGTTAGAAATTAGGCTTTGTTAGCACAATCATCAGCATGACAGTGAGTGGCTCCTCCCCAGACGACCTCATCATTTGATAGGAAGCATGTGGCTTCCCTACATGGAGGAACACCAACACAGCAGCTCATGGAAACCTCTCTATATCACCAAACCTCTCTATATCACCATGCTGAACCTATGTGTTCACCTCTGTCTCTTACCTTCTTGTCAGACCCATTGTGTCAACTACGAGTAGCATACTCATAGTTGAATCTCACCTTTTATAATGTGTTAGCATTATGAAACTAGCCCATCATAGCCAGGCAAGCTACACTTTGGCTTAAACAGTGAGGTGACAAGAGAAACCTCAATTGAAGTATTTATACCAGTCAATATAGGCTACAGTGGTTTCCAGGATCTTTGTTTAACCACAGGAGGGCAATGTTTCCATGCTAGTTGGACATTGAATAATTTACACCAAATTAGAGATGAAGCTTGTAAGGCTAATTTGTCAGAGTTTTACCTCGAGCCTGGTTTCATATTACGGACATCCAAAACCAAATGAATTTAACAATCAGGGTGCGTGGACATGATATAAAGATGATGTCAAGGGATGTTCTATTTCAAATAGGCGATATATCAACAGTTGCAGTAAGACGTATAGGCCTACCTTGATGTCCAGGACCTCCATGAAGATGTGCCAAAAATGTAGCAAATCACTTGCCTTTTTTTGGGGGGGGGGGGGGGGGGGGGGGGGTTGAAAAATACAAATTCTGATCATTTTTAACAATCTTAAAGCAATTAAACATGTCATTTGTGCTAAAAGATCATAACCCCTTGCTTATTCATGTGCTCAAATTATGAAGATTATCTATCACGAGTATTAATTTAAGATTATATGGGGCAGTGGTCAATTTGTGGAGGAAAAATATATATAGGCCTAGTTGTTGTAGGCTTTCACTTGAACACAGGAAACGTTAGAGCAAACATAATGGGCTTTCTAACAACTAAGCCAGCCTGCACCAAAGACATTCTTATACCCACCACTTTGCATGCCAGAATTAGGTGTTCAAGCTCGTCTCACCCAATGGTGTAAAAATAACATGGGTTTACACTTTGCATGTATTTTCAAAGTGGAAACCCATGGTCATTTTACCGCCATTGGGTGAGATCACTGACCTATATTGTCAATGAGTGAGGCGGCTGGGTTGCGGTGTTGGTTTTTTAACAGTTGCTGCTATCTACAGCCCAGTTTAGATTGGCCAAAAATCCCACTAATACTACTGCCTTTTTTTTCTCAGTCTAAAAGTTGCCAAGCCGGGCCGTTTAGCTGATAGAGCGACCCTGGATGTGAGGCGGGTTTTTAACGGCTCTGCACGCCATGGCGATATAAAACTTGGCGGTGGTCCAACGCGTTATTTTCCAACCCTGCTTCTCCTCCTCTTGATTTGCTGCCCCTTTTCCAGCGCGAGTCAATGGTAAGATAATCATGAAGTAATGATGAACAACTCAGTATGGTGCTCTTCTTTACTTGAGGGGACACAGCAGGGCTGGACTGAACCCACCCACACACAAAAAAATCTGCCCTGGCCCCCAGACCGGCCCACCACAGTCAATCATACACCAGCCACCCAGGGAATCAAGGAAGAAGAGAGAGAGGAAACATGATAAGTACCTTCAAAAAGTGGAACACAACACAACCACAACAGGAAAGCTCAGGGCGGGCAGTGATGTCCTCCTGCTCCTTGCTTCTCCTCTCTCACTGATACGTTCCTCCTCTGGAGATGCTGCTGGCTCAACCACACACAAGGAGAGACACAATTGTGTGAGGTTTTTGATACAATTAGGTCCAGAATTAGGCTATTGGATTGCCGGATAAAGAGGTGCAAAAAAAAGAAAAGACAAAGAGAGAAAGAGAGAAAGAGAGAAAGAAAGAAAGAAAGAAAGAAAGAAAGAAAGAAAGAAAGAAAGAAAGAAAGAAAGAAAGAAAGAAAGAAAAGAAAGAAAGAAAGAAAAGGAAAAAAAGTAGAAAAATAGAAATTCTCAATTTCATTTCTATAATAGCCTATTGTCCATCAACACTAGGGGTGGGAGAAAAAATCGATTCACCTAAGTATCGCGATTTTTAATGTCACGATTTTTTGAATCGATCTTTTATTCCAGAATCGATAATCGCAAAAGCAAAAAAAAAAAAAAAAAAAAAAGATTTTTTTTTTTTTTTGCCCGCAGTCAGGCCACTCACTGAACAGCAGGCCAGGCGCCGCCTACTGGTTTACTAGTGGTTTTATTACTTTATTAGTTAGTCTGAAGTAATAATTACACACCCATATCGGCCTGGCCTGCTTGGTATCTAATGCCCGGCCTGAATTATGATCCCAGTCCGCCCCTGTTTTTAACTATATCACCCAGCCCTACTCATGATATATAATATACAGTCTCTAGTGTATGATTCAACTTTTCCCATGTTCTAATCTAGTGTAAAAAGCAAACAAACTGAAAAAAGAAAAGAAAAAAAGAAACAAAAATCGCAATAAATCGTAATATCGAATCGCAATAATCGTAGAATCGCAATACTTAAGAATCGCAATATATATCGAATCGGCACCCAAGTATCGTGATAGTATCGAATCGGGAGATAAGTGAATCGGCACAGCCCTAATCAACACCCACACAAAAGATGGTTCCCAAATACAAAATATGTTTTTGCTTAAATCACGGAAAGCATGAGAGCTACCTTGCTAAACTTAGCTAGTAGCAAATGTTTACTGATTGTCTTACAACCCATTAGCGTCTGCCTACCACAAGTTCTACTGTGCCTTCATCTCTGACACCGTCCCTCTCCTCACTGTGCCCGGAGCGTATGCCCCTCTCCTCACTGTGCCCGGAGCGTGTGCCCCTCTCCTCACTGTGTCCGGAGCGTGTGCCCCTCTCCTCACTGTGCCCGGAGCGTGTGCCCCTCTCCTCACTGTGCCCGGAGCGTGTGCCCCTCTCCTCACTGTGCCCGGTGGCACCGGTGTGTGTTACATACGGGGGGGACAGTCTAGCCGCCGAGTGACATAAACAAGAGTTGCCGCAACATAACATCCCAAGCTGTAGCTGGATGTCATCAGCGGTGATGTCATTAGCAACAACTATCCATTATGTCAGCACAGGAGGTGACATCATCAGAGATGGTGTGATGTCATTGATGATGTCAAAGTCCTACAACAATGACATCAAAAGTGCTACAACAATGACATCAAAGTGCTACAACAATGACATCATTAGTGAGGTAACCAAGTAGCTAATTATGTCATAAATCATGCGAATGACGACATCATTAATGATGTCATAAATCCCACTCTGCTGAAGCTATAAGTCGGACCAGTAAAAAGAGCTCAAATATCACAAGACAAAATGTCCAACCATAACAAGCAACTACTACCCAATCTACCGACTCAGGGTGGAGAGACCTTCAAAGCATCCAGTGGTCTAAGCAGCACCCCCGAGCGAACACCCGCTATCAAAGCTGAACCCCCGAGTTCCTCTCCGGACCACCAATCACCCACCTCCGGGACCCCTGTGGACTGCCAATCAGCTCCCGCCTCCCCTGCCGCACGTCAACCACAAACCCTAAACGGATCTACATTGGAATCAGAAGAACAACCCTTACAAGAATCCTCAGGGCCCCTTATGGGCTATCGACAAACCGAACCTTCAAATGAATCTGAGAAGGAATCTGGGGGGCCAGAGGAGACTGATATCAACAAGTTCCCATTCACTCCTGTCCCTGTGAAGAGTGGAGATGATGAAGAGAAACTTCAGTCCTCACAGCTTCATCAAAGCCAAACTGAGGAGAACAGAGAGGCAAAACCTCTAGCCAGCAGCTCAACTGAACAGATAAAACCAGGAGTTGATGGAGAGGACTGTGGAGAACCAGCCAGGGACTTAAATCCAGCTAGTAATTTACAACCAACTAGAGCTGGCAAAACTTCAGACTCTTTTGAACCTGTGACTGAAGACAGTTATGATGATAGGATGGAAACTGGTGAACCTCAGTCAGATTTAGACTCACTGAAGAACAGTGAAGTTCTTGGGAAACACTTCAGTTGCTCAATTTGTGGTAAACGATTTGATCAGAGGGCAAATAATCTACTGAGACACATGAGAGTCCACACAGGAGAGAAGCCATTTAAATGTTCAGTCTGTGGTAAATGTTTTGGTTATAAATGTGTCTTGGAGAACCACATGAGAGTCCACACAGGAGAGAAGCCATTTAAGTGCTCAGTCTGTTGTAAAGGTTTTGCTCAGAATGCAACCTTGCAGAGACACATGATGGTCCATAGGAGAGAAGCAAATGCTCAGTCTGTGGTAAATGTTTTGGTTATAAACATGTCTTGGAGAACCACATGAAAGTCCACACAGGACAAAAACCATTTAAATGCTCACTCAGTCTGTGGTAAAATCGCAAAATCGAACCTTGCAGACACACATGATATTCCACACAGGACAGAAACCATTTGCTCAGTCTGTGGTAAAAGTTTTGGTCTTAAAGGAAACATGAAAACATATTATGAAGATCCACACAGGAGACTAACCATTTAATTGCCGTCTGCTGTAGTCAAAATGGAAACTTATGTACACAGTAATAGCCTATAGTGTATTAATTATATAATTCAGTTATATGGTTGTTAGTTAGTTAGTTAGTTAGATCTCGGTAGGCTCATTCTCTCAAGGACACACAAGGAGAGGCACAATTGTGTGAGGTTTTTGATACAATTAGATCCGGAATTAGGCTATTGGATTCCAGGATAAAGAGGTGCAAAAAAAATTATAATAAAAAGAAAGAAAGGCTGCGTTTGCATAATACAAAGGTAATCGACAAATTGTTTAAGAAAGAAAAAAGAAAGAAAGAAAGAAAGAAAGAAAGAAAAAGAAAGAAAAAATTCTCAATTCAATTTCTATAATAGCCTATTATTGTCCATCAACACCCACACAAAAGATGGCTCCCAACCACAAAAGATGTTTTTGCTAATCATGGAAAGCATGAGAGCTAGCTTGCTAAACTTAGCTACTAGCAAATGTTTGATTGTCTTACAACCATTAGCGTCTGCTTACCACAAGCTCTACTCTGCCTTCACTTCCCGCGGCCGCCTTCATCTCTGACACTGTCGCTCTCCTCCTGTGCCCGGAGCGTGTGCCCCTCTCCTCCTCCAGCGTGTGCCCCTCTCCTCCTCCAGCGTGTGCCCCTCTCCTCCTCCTCACTATGCCCGGCGGCACCGGTGTGTGACAGGGGACAGTCAAGCCGCTAGACAAGTTTCATGGTTTGGAATGTCCTTCACAACATTTGCAGCTGCTGTTGATGCTCTTGACCTGCAGAGGGCGCAAAGACCTTGAAGCCTCTAAACCAGGTGTAACTGACGCCTACCTCCTATTGTTGTTTGATTTTGTTTTCTTTTTGTAATTTGTACATTCACTTTATAGTTATTTTGTTACTTAAATAGTTTTTATTTGGACCATCAATTGAATTCTGAACAACTCAACTGCATATTTACCTGTTTTCCACAAGATGGCAAACATTGTTGGTCTATTATTGCCCATGCAGAGGGGACAAGGAAACCCCATTATCTATAGTACATCACCACCTGTCTTGGGTGGCCTCGTTAGTGTGATGAATGATGGCAAACAGAACACATGTAAGAGTTTGAGAAACAGCAACGTACTAGAATGAAGATGAAAGAAACCAAATGTAAATCCTTTGAGGTATATAAAGTATGGATGTAAATCACATCCTCATAAGGTGGATATATACAACTTCCTTACTGAGGCAACAGTATGTCCATGTCCATGGAGGACAATCATCTTTCATCAGCACTCAGACCGGGGTGCCTGATGTAGTCACCTGTAGGTCAGCAGTTGACCTGGGCGAATCCATCTTGTGCGAGTGATGTCACTGGCGAGTGATGTCACTCAACTGGAAGTGATGTCACGCAATTGCCTGACTGTCATGTCATCAGGCAGTTGTGATGTCATCAGTTGTATGCGTGCTTTTCTCCTTTCTTAAGCATTTGTTCAAGGATTGACCCCCTGGTATTGCCGCTTGCGGCTATATTTACTATTATTATTGTTGTATGATCCACTCATGCATAAAAACGATTTCCAAAAATGTAAACATCTTTAACCTTCTGTTGTGTTTTATGGCAGTTGGCATCCTTTATGTTGCATTACCACCTCCTGGATCTATCCACTGTTTCCCTACTACTATTACCTTCTGGACCGTTCCCTCTCCTGGAGGGAATGGTCCATTCTTCTCCCTACTTCAGGCCATCCATCCCCTCTCCTCACTGTTACCTCACCCACTATGTGTAAGCTGCATCTCAAGCAATTATGACGTCATCTGTGATTATGTCATCAGTGAGTGATGATCACATCTTTATTCTTTATAAGATTTAAAAAAAATACCCTTCATCATCAGTGATGTCAAAGTGAGCAGTGAGGAGTGACATCAACAAGAGTTGCCACAACATAACATCCCAAGCATGGACATGACCCCAAGCTGTAGCTGGACGTCATCAGCGGTGAAGTCACAATAGAAGTGACATCATTTGCAACAAGTATCCAAGATGTGACATCATCAGAGATGGTGTGATGTCATTGATGATGTCAAAGTCCTACATCAATGACATCACTAGTGAGGTAATCAAGTAGCTAATGATGTCATAAATCAACGTGAATGACATCATTAGTGATGTCATACATCCCACTCTGCTGAAGTTATAAGTAGGATCACTAAACAGTGGATCAGAGAGCTCAAATCCCACAAGACACAATGTCCAACCATAGCAAGCAACTACCCAATCTACCGACTCAGGGTGGAGAGACCTTCAAAGCATCAAGTGGTCTAAGCAGCACCCCCGAGCGAACACCCGCTATCAAAGCTGAACCCCCCAGTTCCTCTCCGGACCGCCAATCACCCACCGGGTCCCCTGTGGACTGCCAATCACCCCCCGGCTCACATGTGGAGTGCCAATCACCCCCCGGGTCACCTGTGGACTGCCAATCACCCACCGGGTCCCCTGCCGCACGTCAACCACAAACCCTAAATCGATCTACATTGAAATCAGAAGAACAACCCTTACAAGAATCCTCAATGCCCCTTATGGGCTATCGACAAAGCAAACCTTCAAATGAATCTGAGACGGAATCTGGGACGGAGTCGGCAGGAAGTTTGAGTCCAGCTGAACCTCCACAACAAGAGCAGCTTCAAGGGTCAGAGGAGGCTGATATCAACAAGTTCCCATTCACTCCTGTCCCTGTGAAGAGTGGAGATGATGAAGAGAAACTTCAGTCCTCACAGCTTCATCAAAGCCAAACTGAGGAGAACAGAGAGGCAGAACCTCTAGCCAGCAGCTCAACTGAACAGATGAAAACAGGAGTTGATGGAGAGGACCGTGGAGAACCAACCAGGGACTTAGGTCCAGCCAGTAATTTACAACCAACTAGAGCTGGCAAAACCCCTGACAATTCTGGACCTGTGACTGAAGACAGTTATGATGATAGGATGGAAACTGGTGAACCTCAGTCAGGTTTAGACTCACTGAAGAACAGAGAAGTTCTTGGGAAGAAACACTTCAGTTGCTCAATTTGTGGTAAAAGATTTGATCAGAGGGCAAATAATCTACTGAGACACATGAGAGTCCACACAGGAGAGAAGTCATTTAAATGCTCAGTCTGTGGTAAATGTTTTGGTTATAAATGTGTCTTGGAGAACCACATGAGAGTCCACACAGGAGAGAAGCCATTTAAATGCTCAGTCTGTGGTAAAGGTTTTGCTCAGAATGGAACCTTGCATACACACATGATGGTCCATATAGGAGAGAAGTCATTTAAATGCTCAGTCTGTGGTAAATGTTTTGGTCATAAACATGTCTTGGAGAAACACATGGTAAGGAAACATGCAGACACATATGAAGATCCACGCAGGGGAGTAACCATTTAATTGCTGTCAGACTACGGTAGTCAAAATGGAAACTTGAACAGCCATGAGTTACCACATAGGAGAGAAAGAAAGAAAGAAAGAAAGAAAGGCGGCATTTGCATAACAATACAATAAAGGTAATGGACAAATTGTTGTTTAATGTGCTGCAGGCACTTACCACAGCTGGTTGTGGTTCTGTAGCCTCCCTGTGGAAGTGTTGTTTTATTTAAGTAATGTATTGGTGCTCTAAATTATGTATTTTTGGACTTTATGCACTTATTTTTCTCTTTTCGACTTTCTGTTTGAATGTGTGTATCGCACGTGAAGGGGATTGGATTCTATGTCCTGGTGTGTTTTGTGTGAGCTCATCGATGACATCATTAGTGAGGTAACCAAGTAGCTAATGATGTCATAAATCAATGTGAATGACATCACTGACTTCCTAAGAAGCAGGAAGTAGGCGGTCACTTTGCCTCTCTATAGGCCGGTGAAACCGGTTTCCCCTCAGGTAAAGCAGTGCATGATAGTGAATTGTTTTAGGGAATGCATTATTTCTTCATGATTGTTACGTTACCATTCGTTATGATTGTTGTGTCCCCCAAGGAAAGTTGAGCATCAACCTTCAACCGACAAATAACTGATTTGTTCATGGGTACTCAATACTCATACAACCTTTCATCTTTTTGATGACAAAATAAGGCACTTAAGTGAATGTGTGGTTTTGTTCTGTGTCTGTCTGTTCTATTGCCATTTTATATGCTATTTTCTCACTGTACGGAACAGTCCTATGTCTCTGAGAATGTAGATGTTTGCTGCTTATGTAGATGGTTTGTTTGATATTTTCATGCCCGAGAAGGTTTGAGGTTTGCTGTTATGTATATATGGTGGTCTGTTGATATTTTCATGTCTGAGGATGAGCAGCTGTAGCATGTCACAATTTCCCCTCGGGGATCATTAAAGTTTTTCTGATTCTGATTCCTTGGTAACTAACTACACATGTTTTGTGTACCTTATGTGACATGGTGTTCCCATCGGTGTCAAGTTGATTTTGCAAACCTTCTGTATAGTCCCTTATTTGGAGGAAGAGACCCTCATCACCTCCACCATAGACAGTTGTAGAGCTATCCATGAAGATTCACAGTCAGCATGCATGAAAGATCACACAAAACGCAGCTCTCAATTCACTGTACAAAACTTTCTTTTTTTTTCTTCCTTAATGACATACAACAGGGGACCCGTAAACAAAAAGAGAAAATGTCATTTGATACAAGCTAGAATGCAGTTCAAAAATATATATAATAAAACAAAATTAATAAAAAGCAGGTCTCTTATCCCTTGTAGTTAGAGGAAATAGTTTGAATACAGCTTAATATGATGTACAAAATATCACACAGTGATAAATTGCTATTAAAAAAATAAAAACACAAAGAAATGAGAGTCCTTTACCTTGGCCTCTGACTGATAACTGTTTTTTTTTTTTTTTTTTACTTATTTTCTTCATTTTTCATGTTTTTTAATCATTTTGCTTTTCTTTCTTTTTTTTACAAGTTATACATTGTATTTATCAATCACAAGCAGTTTCTATGCCTAGCAAGGAAGAATGATTCACTTATGATACTACAGTATTCTTACATCTTAATAATCATATTCATAATCAAAGGAAACAAATGCAACAAACAAAACATGAAAATGATAGACATTTACAGCACACCATGGCATCGCTAGTCTTCTCATTTACAGCCTCCTTTTCAATTTCAGTTTTTTGATGTCTCATACTGATTTGTCTATTGTCAGAAAGGGGACATGGCTACAGATGAAAAAAGGAAGCATCAGTTGATTTACAGTCAATCTAACTGTCAATAACTGTGGGCCATGGCCAGTCCCATGTAGAATTTACTCAACATTGGATAAGAAATACCTGCAAAACAGTATTTCTGCACCCTGTCTGTCACCAGTCCTAACCATCAATGAGATGTAACAATCCAGAGCTCATCTACTATTAGATGTAGTGCAACATGTAGCCAAATAGTAGTCAAGTGACACAACAACACAGAATGCCCAGCAGCAATACAGTATTGTCGTTGCACCTGGTCGCTCTCTTTGACTGTCAAAGCAAATAAAGATGTACAGCTGAAAAACAGCTGGTGTAAATGTGGATACATGGCAGCCCACCACCCTGTTTGAGAGAGAGAGAGAAAAACACACATGTGAACTAAAAGATGGCCAGTGTCCCCAAAGGTCGAGAGGGGAGTGTTTGCCTCTGACCTCTAGAGTGACCCTGTAGTCTTGTTGAGGAGGTGGAGGCTGCGCCCTTAACCAACTGATTATTTGAGGACTCTTCTCGTGGCTATAGGGTCGGCAATACTGGCCAACTAATCCGAAGATAGGCAACTTTTACCTACAGCTATGTGATCGCAGGACGGAGACAGGTGAGAGGGGTTACCGATTCCAAATGCGTTCCTGCAGTGCTGTAGTCCCCAACAAGCCACTCGCATCGCGCCTCACAGAAACATTGTTTTCAGAATAGCACAACCATGACAGTGACCGGGAGAGGGGGGCCGGGAGCAGACTGGACACGAACCAAGTCATGTCACCCCTGACCCGTACTGACACCCTCACTTCTCAACTCAATGCACTTTCATCTTTTGCGACTTGGATGAAACGATGGCAATGTAGTAGAAGTATTAGGTCGTGCCAGGTTTCAAGTTTCAAGAACATGGCGAATTTAAGGAGGGTTTTATTCTTTTGCCTTGGGGGCATTTCCCCCAGCAGGCCTGTTTTGACACAGGAAGGAGAGACAGTTTCACACCATTAGCCCTGTGGGTAATGTGCTACTGTGCAGCAGCTGCTGCTGCTGCTGCACGTCATACAAGAGTGAACAGGAACCTCCCCTCAATGCACAAGTGATGGTCATGTCACATGATCACCTTTTCTAAAAACCAGAATAAATAACAAACAGGAACTAACGAGCCAGAACCAAGCACCACCCAAAAACACTGGCACCCACTTCAGGATGGACTGAAGAAAACAATCTGAACCACCGTCATTACAAAAGCGTTTCAGTCAAGGTGGTCCTCACTGTGATAGAAGTATCATCAGCTCTGTATTCGCCACAACAAACCAGCCATCGAGCCTGAAATGATGAAGGCCAACCTTATTCACATCAACCTAATTAAAATAATAATAATAATAATAATAATAATAATAACAGTGAGTGTTATTCTGAAATATGGTGATGTACAGTATCTCAATACAGGTGAATGAAATGATCCAACAATAAAGCGTAATTAAAACAAAAAAAAGCAGATTCACTCTATGAAGATCTATAGCCCAGTGAGTGAGAAACAAAGTATCTCTCTCTCTCTCACACACACACACTCTCTCTCACACACACACACACTCTCTCTCTCTCACACACACACTCACAGGTCCCTGATTCTGACTCAAGACTAACAAGGTCTTTCTTAGCACCATGATTTAACTAGTGCACACGCAAACACACTCTTTCTCTCTCTCTCTCTCTTTCTCTCTCTCTCTCTCTTCTGTACAGTAAAAAGTGACTCATGGCATAATCTGTAGACTTCCTTAGAGTAATACAGACTGACCTCCCACCCCCGTCTAGCATAGAGACAGTAACTGTATGCGTCTTCAGTTGGTTAACAGTGGGTGAGGACGGTCGTCTGCAGAAAAAGAGGGAAAATGGTACATCTGTCCTGGTGATGATAATGCTTCCTCAACAGTGGAAATAGGTTCAATCATCTATTACAGCAGAGTAACACTTCATGTCACGCGAATGTGCAAACACTGTGGCAAGCACGCATACAGGTAGAGGCAGAATCATACACTGTGGCAAGCACGCATACAGGTAGAGGCAGAATCATACGCACTGTTTCAATGGGGACACTGTAATACCCAGACATACAAAACAATGACTTGGTGTCTTGGTGATCAAGTTGAAATTAAAGCTATTTGTTCAACACTGGTGTAGCGACTGGCTAGTGTCTCCTCACACACGACTAAGTACCACATTCTCCAACCCCAAATACTACGACACACACACACACACACACACACACACACACACACACACACACACACACACACACACACACACACACACACACACACACACACACACACACACACACGTCTGGAGTCTTTGGAATGTAATACATTGATTCCCTAATCCCTATGTTGTGGTTGGTCAAGTGGCTTCTACCATCACTGGGAACGGTACTGTACTTAGCCATGCCTACATCATGTTCACCGGGAACCACACTGTACTTAGGCATGCCTACATGATGTTCACTGGGAACAGTGCTGTACTTAGGCATGCCTACAGTACATTATGTTCACTGGGAACAGTACTGTACTTAGGCATGCCTACATGATGTTAGCCACAAGTGAGTTACACTTTGGATCTTTTTGTTTCATTTCTTTTCTTTTTTTAAAGCAAGACTTCAAATGAAATGTGGTGGTGCATGTGTTCCGTGCGCTGCGCACGTGAGTGTTTCCTTGGGGATCCTCTGTAAATGTGAGTAGTGTCAGCAGTTCTCTCACACACACACACACACACAAACGCACACACACAGAGCCTTGTAATAACTGTCGGCAGACTGAAAAAAGCGTAGTTGAATATTGTAGTGTAGAAAAGTGTTACTCTCATACATTAATATTTGAAAAGTGAGCAGCCGGAAAGGTGAAGTTATAAAAAGCGGTATGATTAGTATCACAAGTCACTGAGGCATCATAGAACAGTGAGGAGTTAAGGGAAGTGAGGTCCTGTGGCGATGGCCCAGCCAGTGGGGTGCAGGACGTGTGTTTGTGTGTGTGTGTGTGTGTGTGTGTGTGTGTGTGTGTGTGTGCGTGTGTGTGTGCGTGTGTGTGTGTGTGTGTGTGTGTGTGTAAGTAAGCAGGTGAGGTTTGTCCATTGTAGTCTTCAGTCTCTTTTGGCCCAGTTGTGGATATAGGACTCTATAGGCAGAAAAGGGAGGTAAACAATATTAGACCAATAGCTATTTATACTCTTGCAAATGCAAACATGTTGTCCCATGTAATTAAAAGTATATCTGATGTGGTGATCAATAACTGCAAAAAGTGTCCAGATAGACAAAATACACAAACTCAAACTCCTCCTTGTCCCGCACGCCTCTCACCAGAACGATGATAGTGCTGTCAGACAAAGATCTTGGCGAGGGCGTCTGCGCCGGCGCTGGCGATGAAGGGCTGGGAAGAGTGGAAGGCCACGTCGTGGATGGCCTCGTCGTGCTTCTTCCTGTGGGCCGTGATCTCCTGCACGCACGTCCTGTTGTCGAGCATCCATAGGCGCACTGAGCAGTCGTGGCCTGCAGGGGGCAGCGTGAGACAGACAGTTATCAGGGGGCAAAGGTCATAAGTAGAATATAACATACCGCTGCTGTCGGGTGGAAACCTTGCATCTCCAAATTTGGCCATTTTCTTTTTATTTCATAAATGGATTTAGTGGGTACCCAAAAATAACCTGTGAAAGTTTCAGGTACTTTGGACCAGCGAAATATGTTATATTACTGCTTATTCATGTTGTTATTACTATGACACTATGTTAAAATGTAAATGTTTTTTCTTCCTTGTGAAAATTTGCTTTTTTGGAGATACAAGGTTTCCGCCCGACAGCAAAGATACAAGCTTTTAGAGGTTTTGTTTTGATAACATTTTTAACCTCATATGCAGAACATTGTCATTTCCTTTTATCCTTTTCTTCCCAATTTGTGTTTTTGTCACTACTGTTTTCTCACTGTGCAAACTAACTACGAGAGCCTCAAAACTCCAAACTGGTCTACAAGTTTGCCATAACATTTAAAAATATAACAGCAAAATATATTGTGTGTAATTCTTATGTCCTTGATTTTGTATGGAGCCAAAAATAGTTGAACTGCAAATTAGACTCTGCAGAACAGTTCAGAATGCCAGTCGATACATTTCACACTTTGAAAACTATTTGGATTATATTTTGGAACATTTTGAACTTATCCTATGGAAAGCCATAGTGTATTAATTAACAGTGGTGTGCCACCACAGCAAGGAATTTACCTGCACTGGCTGAGAACATGTGAAATTAAAATTAGTATTGTAATTTAGTCTTAAACTTGTCTGAAACTAAAATAAGTGGAGTCCACATATTTTAGAATTAGTGATTTTATTATGAATAAAAACATAGTCAGGACTAGAACCTCAACTTGAAAGATGAAAGACCCAAAAAGCGACAGATATGGGACAAAACAACAACTGCATAAAATTAGAGTGGAAACACTGAAAGGCCATTCAGAGATGTTCAGATAAACAAGGTTCTATTGTGTCATCGTGGTGGGAGTGTTAGTAATGGTAGCTGTTTGGTACTCACTGCCAGAGATGAGGTAAGTGCCTTTAGGGTCTGTCGTCAGACAGGTGACAGCATCCAGGTGGGCCACCATAGAGTGAACCACTTTACCTGTGCAAACACACAAAACCAAATCAATCATACACATTCCAGAAAAAACTGTATTGTCTGTAGATCTTAAAACTTAAAACTGGGAATTAACGGATGACATTGTGTACATACCTGTCTTGTTGTCTAGGAAGCGGATGGTGCGGTTCTCATGTGCAGTGATGGAGATGGGCTCAGATGGGTGACTGACCACACGGTTGATCAGCTCGCTGCCTGCAGAGGGAGACAAGGTCAAGCAGCTCATTCATCTACTTTCATCTTGTCTCTCACTTAGGAAAAAGAAAAAAAGAGGGCAGAGGAGACATGGGCAGACATGGCAGAAGTCACATGTGCGAATAGTGAGAATCACACATATAAATGAAAGTATAAAATGTCCATAGAATTTCTCCAAACAGCTTGTTTTGGAGACTTTGTTTTCCTGATTGTGTGCACATCCTGCAGCAGTAAGCAGAGTCTCTCAAACAGAGCAATGTCGTTGAGGTAAATGTATAAAACACAAGTAAAATATTGGACTTTTGGACCTACAGTACAATCGTTTGGCTACAAAACACTCGGGACTATTCTGCACAAGCCGTTTGGAGAAATTTGATGGACATTTTACACATTCAATTTTTTGCTTTGGAAAAGCCCGGCTGTGTTAGTTTGGGGGAAGGCTGATATAGATATACAGGAGCTAACATGCTCTGTGTTTGGCGCTGATACGAGTGGAGTTTGGACTGACACGAGAGTTAGTTCAGCCCAAAATGGAGATTCAGTCATTATGTTCTCACGGGAGTGAGAACATAATGACTGAATCTCCATTTTGGGCTGAACTAAAGTATTCCTTTCAGGGCAACACAGACAGAAACATATCACATATCAAAGGCAATGTTCCATCATTCTGCTTGTTACTAAGTTACTAAGTGGGTGTTGGGACCAGAACGTACCATCCTTGGTCTGTGTCTCTAGAGCCATGATGCTCTGCTCTGTGTTGAGGTCATAGAGCAGCGTCTTGCCGCCGTCAAACGACACCACCACCTGGTTAGGGTCACACGTCACAAAGGCCACCGAGGTGGGCGTGCCGTGCTCTGGGAGAAGACAGAGAGAGAGGTTGGGGTTTGGATACAACACAGACATACAAAAACCCAAACACTCGCAAGAACATGCAGCTACCTTTCTCCTTATTGAAGACAGACAGGCAGGGCGCAGAGTTCTGAGGGTCCCAGATGCGAACGGTGCCGTCCGCCGAGCACGAGGCCAGTCGATGCTGGGCTGCAGAGTAGGCCAGACCCCACACGCTGTCCTCGTGACCTGCCAGCACACTGCTCTCGATGCCCGGGTCTGGACCGGCACACAGACACAAGGTAAGACACACACACTTGTGACTTGGAATATTAGTGTGACTTGGGGGAAGGGGGGGTGTTTCCTGAGTAACAGGCAGCGGAGACTGACCGTAGTTGTCGTAGGGATCCACGTTGAGGTCTGGGATCTTCCAACACCGGACGCTTCCATCCAGGCCTCCGCTGTAGCAGGACTCTCCGTCCTCGCCCATGGTCAGAGCCAGCACAGCGCCACTGGACAAGAAGGACAATGGATCAGTATGTGTGAACTTCAGTGACTGTGTGTTCGGTGTGTGTGTGTGTGTGTGTGTGTGTGTGTGTGTGTGTGTGTGTGTGTGTGTGTGTGTGTGTGCGTGTGTCAGACTCGGCTCACCTGTGCGCTCTAAATGTGTAGATGGGCTCAACATCCAGCGCTGCATTCCTGTGGAAGCAGACAGTCTATTAGCTTTGCTCTTAATATTAATTCTCTCATCTCATCTTTACATTTGCATCTGTCCTTGTGCTGCTTGTAATTCCGCATGGATGTAAGGATTGCTGTTCTTACTTCTTGGAGTGCATGGCCTTGTTGAGGTTCCACAGTTTGAGCGTTCCGTCCTCGGAGGCCGTGAGCAGCACCGCCTGGCTGGGGTGAAAGGTCAAAGCGCGGATGGCGTCAAAGTGACTGCGTAGCGTGAAACGAGGGTTCCACGTCTTCTTAAACTCCTCCCTGTTATCCTGCATCTGACAGGACACACATTTCAAAGGGATGAGTATGAGTGTGTGTGCTGAGTGAGTATTTAGGTTGGATGATATCCTGGGTGTCAAACAGAACGTATGGGTAATTACATCCATGGAGAGATCATTGTCATTGGCAACAGTGAGGTCGGCCAGCTCGCCCAGGTTCATATCCCCTCCCCCGACAGCGTCCATGATGAAAACGTCAGAGGAGAAACCCAGGGCGCCACCTGCAGGTCCGCAGGAGGAAGGGCACAACAGTCAATATGGCAACATGAATCTGTCATCACCCTACTACTATAGGCTAAGATTATTGTAAAAACTATGGGAATGGGAGTCACCTGACTGCTACGTAGTGTATGTGCTGGTGCAAACACTGGTGCGTATGGGAGTCACCTGACTGGTATGTAGTGTATGTGCTGGTGCAAACACTGGTGCGTATGGGAGTCACCTGACTGGTACGTAGTGTATGTGCTGGTGCAAACACTGGTGGGTATGGGAGTCACCTGACTGGTATGTAGTGTATGTGCTGGTGCAAACACTGGTGCGTATGGGAGTCACCTGACTGGTACGTAGTGTATGTGCTGGTGCAAACACTGGTGGGTATGGGAGTCACCTGACTGGTATGTAGTGTATGTGCTGGTGCAAACACTGGTGGGTATGGGAGTCACCTGACTGGTATGTAGTGTATGTGCTGGTGCAAACACTGGTGGGTATGGGAGTCACCTGACTGGTATGTAGTGTATGTGCTGGTGCAAACACTGGTGGGTATGGGAGTCACCTGACTGGTATGTAGTGTATGTGCTGGTGCAAACACTGGTGCGTATGGGAGTCACCTGACTGGTATGTAGTGTATGTGCTGGTGCAAACACTGGTGGGTATGGGAGTCACCTGACTGGTATGTAGTGTATGTGCTGGTGCAAACACTGGTGCGTATGGGAGTCACCTGACTGGTATGTAGTGTATGTGCTGGTGCAAACACTGGTGGGTATGGGAGTCACCTGACTGGTATGTAGTGTATGTGCTGGTGCAAACACTGGTGGGTATGGGAGTCACGTGACTGGTATGTAGTGTATGTGCTGGTGCAAACACTGGTGGGGAATTCACCCTAAAGGTGCGTTCACACCGACCTATTAAAGTTTGTCGCTGGCATCGAGTTTACATACAAAGTCAATGCAAACGAGCGATTGAGCGTATATTCGCCTGGGAGAATAATCGCTGGGCGTCCGAGCGGCAGAGACAGAGCGATAGGGAGAAAATACGCTCGTCGCTCAAGATGAAATATTCCAACTCGAGCGAAAATACGCTGGCATCAGTCGCTCGCTGTTCAATGCTGATTGGCTGCCGTGTGAGAGCGAGTCAAGGATCACTCTGGCTTGGAACAAACCGCTGGTTTATTGTGTGGCAACAAACCGCATTGACAGGCTGACAGCTGACATGAAGTGAAGTCTGTACTACCGGTATGCAGCTCGCATTAGGAGCACGCTGATAGGCTTTAGCTTGTAAACAATGACGGTGGCTCGTAGTGGACAAACAGCATGACATTGTGTAACGTTATATCCCCCACATGTCCGTCATTTCGTGTGCCTGTTGATGAGCGATTTAAACAGAGCGACAGAGCCATTCCAAAGGGTTGACTTGAGCGACAGAGCGAAAAATAAATATCTCGGTGTGAACACAGCTTAAAGGGGGTTTAAAATTGGGACAAAAGGAGAGGAAGCAAAACAATGTATAGTATACATTGTATAGTATACATGTATACATTGTATAGATTTGAGATTCAACCTACAGTATATGAGCTACGAGTTGTTTCTCAACCACTGGGCCGCGGCCCACTGGTGGGCCTCAGAGTGCGATCAAGGACCTCTTACATTAAGATATTAGAATGATAGTCTATCATGTATTTGGGGAGGTGGTCCGTGGAGGGAAGGCGGTCCGTGGAGGGAAGGTGGTCCTTGGAAATGTTTTAACAATCAGAAGTGGGCCTTGAATTACAAACGGTTGAGCTTTCCTGTGTGCGATCATGCGACTAGGAGACAAGGGAGACTGCGGGAGAGGACTTGGGCGTAGTGTTTCCTGTGATGCGTACGGTCGGGTTGGGGGGGGAGTCTTACCTTCCCCGGATCGAGCCTGTCCCGACACAGAAGGGGGCGGGGTAGGTTTAGGGGGGAAGTCCGACATCATGCCTTGTAACTTGTTCCTGCGGTTCTCTGAACCGGGCAAGAGGAGAGAGACACAGAACATCCAGTCATGCAGAGAGGTGGAAGGAGGAGAGAGAGGCAGACAGATGGACAGAGACAGACACACACATGGAAAGGGGAAGACACATGGAGACGGGAGGCAAAACGTATTCATACATTAAATACAGGACATACAAACTGAAAGAGTCTTCCGATGAGAAGAGAAGATGACATGGATAAAAGCACAGGAAGACAGCGAAAGTGACTCGAACAATGAAACGTGGCCATACAAGTAAACAGCGCAGCATGCGTGAAAACCTTTCAGATGACCCCGGACACACAGATACACAGATCACAGACTCTGGACAGAAATGACAGCCACACAAATCCACACAGAGTGACAGGTCGTGAAACAGGCCAGAGAGACGAGTGCTTTGGGAAAGACACTGGTTTTATTGACAAGTAGAGATGCCAAGACACAGTGAGAAAAAAAGAAGATAAAAAGGTGTGGGGTGTGGGAGGGGGGGGGGGGGGGAATATACAGAAAAGACAGATGCACTCGTGGCAGTGATTTTGGCAGTGCTGGTGCTGATGATGTTGCTATGGCAACAGCGTACCTAACTCCCGTCCGTCCCCCGAGATCCGGGCCTCTCCCGCCCCCTCCCCCTCCTCCCCCGAGCCCAGGAAGTCAAATTCGCTGAGTGCGTCTTCCGAGTCGTCTTCGTCCTCCTCATCCTCGGGGTCCAGGTCCGTGGTCATGGGCTCCGAACCCATCTGGACAGAGGGTCAAGGAGAGGGACAACGAGGAGGAGAGGAAGAGAGAATAACACTGTCACTCATATGGAAAGTCATGGACACGGCTCAATTGAAGGGTCTATGTGTGATTTCTGGTCCAATGCTGGCCTCTATCGTTCAGCATTGTCATTGCAACAACATTAGCAGCATGGTGGCACTAGGTGGACTGCTTCAGAATCAACAATGAACATTTATGTTTGACAGAGTTGGCACGTTTTGTTTTGTCGTTAAATAAACGGCCTGCCATAATTAGGATCCTGACATTGCGAACGATTCCTGATATCTGTGAATTTTGGGAACACATCAAATCGCCATTTTATGTGTGAACTTCCCCGTGAACTTCCCAGGCACATAGTTTTCGAGTTTTTCAGAAGATTATGTACATGCCAAATTTACCAGAACACCCTACCGATGAGTAACTAATGAAGACTCAAATTATATTTTCCAATGCGTGTTTTGTCTAAATGTAAGGCGAAAACAATTGCCAGATTGTTGGTGTGGTAGGCGCCGGCTCTTCAAACAACGACAGCTTTGGCCCACTGCTATGTTTTTGAATGCATAAATCTGTGCAGCACGTGTTCTGTGGCTGTTTACTTTATTTCACTTAGTACTATTCGGGAACCTCTGAATGAATGAATGAATCATTTAGTGACCACACGACCGAGGCCGGTGGAATGAGTTTTTGGTACAGCATGGAAGAAAGCTCAATACAGAAGTGTCAAATAACACTTCTGTATTACACATGGCTGAACAGTAGACAATGTACACACATAACAGCAAGACAATGATCACAGACAATATTTACAGCTATATATTGCAGTACATCTGGCAGGGTTAGGGCTGATATTTACCAGTCATATTGTGCTTCAGTAAAGCAGAAATATAGACCCTTTTAAAAGAAATCATGATGTATGATAAATAATTCAATAATCATTCGTCATACCTTCACACGAGACTTCTTGTTCTTGCGTGGTCCGTCGATGCAGTCGGTGGCCATGCCCTGGAAGTCGTCTTCCTCATCGCTGTCGTCGTCATCATCATCCTCACAGCCATGCAGGAAGGGGATCTTGTCCAGCACCGAGCCACCCAGACGTTCCTTAGAGCTTTCCTTCCCCGCATTCCTGCAAACACACGCATGCTTCAGCCTCCTCTCCTCTCCAGTCCACACAGCACATTTAGCACAGCGCCTTAGTGCACGTTCACACCATACGCCAAAGCCACGCCAAAGCCACTCAGTTTCAATTCAATGTCCTTGTTAACAGGCGAGTGCGTTCACACCGGCCGCACGCCAGGCCACGCTGACGCCACGCCAAAGCCACGCTGATCCGATAGTTTCAGCTTCTATTCTATTTTCCAAGCATGCCGCGCGCTGATCCCGAGCTGCCAGGCAGGCAGTCAATGCAATTTGTGAGGGGTGGGAGGGGCCTGTGAGGGGTGGGAGGGGCCGGAGCAGCAGCAGCTCCGAGCCGGCCGCTGAGGAAAAGAGACTTTTTCTGGTGTGACCGCTTTGGCGTCGGATCAGCTTGAGTCTGCTTCAAGCTTCAGTTCAGCATGGTTTTGGCGTATGGTGTGTTCGGCCACTTATAGTGACGGGCAGCATGCTTCAGCCTCCTCTCCAGTCCAGACAGCACATTTATCACAGCACCTTATAGTGATGAGCAGTACGGCCTTTATATCTTGGGATTTTTTACCATTTTGAGCAAGTACAAGTAAGAGTTTTCCGAGTCTCTTTTTTTTTTTTACTTTTATCTGAAACACTCACGCAAACTTTTTGATAAAGCTCCAAAAAGTTTACAATATTCATACTCACATCTCATCTTAGTTCGGGTGGTAAAAAATGTGTTGCTGGCAACGACAGGTGCTCAAGCTCTTGACAGATTTCTGCGGTTTTCTGTTTTTCTCTAACCTAACAATGTTCATGTGATGGAGGACGCCTCCCTTTTTTTAGACACTCTTTTGTATTGGCTTTCATTTGGTCAGACAGGAGGACATGCCAGTAGGACAGTAGGACATGCCAGTAGGACATGCCATCATGCCACCTTCCTCAGGCTTCAAGACTCCACTTACATAAACAAAGACACATGGGGGTCACCTGACAGCTTTAACCACGAGTTCGATGACTTGATTGCGTCACCTCTGTAGAAAGCTAATACGTCCACATGGCTAATGCTCAAACAAAGATTTTCTTTTTTTTTTTTTTTACCTTTGTTTAACCAGGAAGTCCCATTGAGATGCGATATCTATTTTACAAGGGAGACCTGGCCAAGACAACAGCAGCAATAAAAGATTGCTCGCCTAAAGCCTTTCTGGCTCCTCCAGTAGAAACTGTATGGGCTCTTCTGCAGTTACTGTGAAAGTTCAGCATCAGAAGGTCAGGCGAGTCTCGCTCGGTGTAACTGCCTCCAACGTGGGATTGACCCGGTTCGGCCTACGGTCATATTACCAGGTCATCCCATCCCCATGTGGGCGTGCAGGTGCAGGTGCAGGTGTGTGTGTGTGTGTCTGCTTCCAGAGAGTCTCCTCACCTCTTGATTTGCTCCTCGATCTGTCTGACCAGCAGGGACTCCCCCCCTGTCAGGGGCTCAGGCTCAGGAGAGGCCTCGATGGGCGGGGGGCCGTTGGCCTCCGGGCTGCTCCGCCCCAGCAGGGAGCGCACGCGCTTGGAACGCATGTCCAGGATGGTGTCTGAATAGCCCACCTCCTCCAGATACCTACATAGACAGGAACAAGCACAAACAGGAACAAACGGAAATGAGCCCCAACCACTCTTAGACCAGATTACAAATTGAAAGCACCTACAGGGGGAACTTTCATTGTCGTTTCATTTTGTGTTGATTGTATCGGCGCCTGTGGACAAAGAGGGGTACTGCTGAAAACCGCATTTCCTGTACACCGAGGCCCCTCCCACTGTCTCCACCGAGCTGTCTGAGTCTGAGTTTCACACGGACGTAACACGTGACGGACGCTATGCGATACCCTCATAAGAGGCATAAAAAAAACAATACAGAAATCCACGATCTCCTCACTGATGCTCTCAACTGTTGATGTAGGTAAGATGTGAGGCATCAGTTAGACTTTGAGACTGTTTCATAAGCAGTTAGAAGTTCCCCGTAGCTGCTTTAACATCAAGGATGACATCTTTAACACTGATGGAACACTGCTGAAAAGAAAGGAACTCTTGAGGGAGAAGCCTTACTTGCGTAGTAGCTGACGTCCCTCCTTCCAGGACATCTGATTGGCCGGCTCAGAGTCCGACTCCGCCGGCCCATTGGGTACTACAAAGAAAAGGAAGGATTAGTCAGAGTGATGCAACAGCGAGGAATAACCACACGGTAAGCAGAAGCAGACAAAAGCAGAAAACTTTGCCCTAAAAGCAGCAGAGACACCAGCTGTTAACGATACAACATGAGTCAAAGAAACATATATCGTCTGGAATATTTGTACACGGAATCGAAAAGCTTGATTAAACGTACATTGGTCTGCCTCTGTCTCTGTTTTCTTGTCCCCGGGACTCTGGTCATTGCCTGTCTTCAGCTTTTGGTGTTTGGCCCTGCAAATACACAAACCACCACATGAGGGCAGCATTACAAGTGGGAACACACACACACACACACACACACACACACGCGCGCGCGCGCGCGCACACACACATGCACGCACACACACAAATTGCCATCGCTACCTCCAAAACATGCAAAACGTTGTCTCACCTCTCTTGTTTGAGCGCGTACTCCAGCATCTTGATCCGCCTCACCAGGTCCTGTTTCATATTCTCCTGCCCTTTCCTCTCTCCCTGAAGGAACGCCACCTGAGCCTGCACACACACACACACACACACACACACACACAGCGCAAGAGGTTGGTGAGGAACACACAAAATACCCTAAGAATGGCATACCACACATGTACACAACATACATACAAAGTTACAAACTAACTTAATTTAGATCTGCCACAGTTGGATTGAAAGCGTTGAAAAGCAAGCATTGTTCAGACTAGTGATGAGAGTGAGTTTTGACATTTGCATGATTGAAAAAAGATGACAAGCAGAATGTGAAGGGAGAGTTTGATGAGAGACGAGCAGAACAAACTGGACTTCTCAGAAGAACCCAGAGGAATAAGTAGAGGGTTGTGGAGCAGGGCGCTTATTTTTAACTCCTCCTAACCGAGGGCTCACCACTGCCATCTGCAGAAGAGGACAAACAAGACACAGGCTGGCCCCATTCAAATACTCTCAAGACACATCCTTCCTCTGTCCGCTTCCTCTTCACTTTCCGTCCTTCTTCCTTCTCCGCTGTGAGCTGATAAAGTCTTGCCTTGAGAAAAGAGACCTTGCCAACAACGCACAGAATGGAGGGGAAGTCGGAAGGAAGACCGTGATCCTAAGTGCACCTTCAAGCTTAGGCTTATCTTTAGACGGGGTCTTCCCTAGGGTACACCTTCCTGAGATATGGCTTGACAAAGATGTGAAAAGGCTTCCTCAGAGTGGGTGGAGAGATGATTTTTTTTTTTTACTGAGGAACACATTTAGCGGGTACAACACAGATCTTAGAAACGCTTTTCACCGGGTGACGTTTGACAGCGGGCAAAAGGAAACAACTTTGGCAATGAAGGAAAAGAGAGCTGAACTGTGGTTCACAACAGCCGGTGCACAGGCCACCCGGCGCCCTCTAGTGGATGCCCCAGTGGAAAAAACGACAGCGATCCCAGTTGAAGTAGATTAAGGAGACCTAACTCCAGTTAAGCAATTCTCAGGGTTTGAATGCAGTCAATCACACGGACAATAATTTGGCTGTCAGTGTCCTTTTACTGTCTCCTCTGTCTCTCTCTCCATCCCTCTCCCTCTCCCTATCTCTCCTTCTCTCTCTCTGCCAAGTGGTGCTGGAGCCTTTGATGCTGCTTGTTTTTACTTTTTACAGTGTGTTTCTCCTCTGCTTGCCTGTGTCTAGTTTGTTTTTACAGTGTGTTTCTCCTCTGCTTGCCTGTGTCTAGTTTGTTTTTACAGTGCGTTTCTCCTCTGCTGGCCTGTGTCTAGTTTGTTTTTACAGTGTGTTTCTCCTCTGCTGGCCTGTGTCTAGTTTGTTTTTACAGTGCGTTTCTCCTCTGCTGGCCTGTGTCTAGTTTGTTTTTACAGTGTGTTTCTCCTCTGCTTGCCTGTGTCTAGTTTGTTTTTACAGTGCGTTTCTCCTCTGCTGGCCTGTGTCTAGTTTGTTTTTACAGTGCGTTTCTCCTCTGCTTGCCTGTGTCTAGTTTGTTTTTACAGTGTGTTTCTCCTCTGCTTGCCTGTGTCTAGTTTGTTTTTACAGTGTGTTTCTCCTCTGCTTGCCTGTGTCTAGTTTGTTTTTACAGTGCGTTTCTCCTCTGCTGGCCTGTGTCTAGTTTGTTTTTACAGTGTGTTTCTCCTCTGCTGGCCTGTGTCTAGTTTGTTTTTACAGTGCGTTTCTCCTCTGCTGGCCTGTGTCTAGTTTGTTTTTACAGTGCGTTTCTCCTCTGCTTGCCCGTGTCTAGTTTGTTTTTACAGTGCGTTTCTCCTCTGCTTGCCCGTGTCTAGTTTGTTTTTACAGTGCGTTTCTCCTCTGCTTGCCCGTGTCTAGTTTGTTTTTACAGTGCGTTTCTCCTCTGCTTGCCCGTGTCTAGTTTGTTTTTACAGTGCGTTTCTCCTCTGCTTGCCTGTGTCTAGTTTGTTTTTACAGTGTGTTTCTCCTCTGCTTGCCTGTGTCTAGTTTGTTTTTACAGTGTGTTTCTCCTCTGCTTGCCTGTGTCTAGTTTGTTTTTACAGTGCGTTTCTCCTCTGCTGGCCTGTGTCTAGTTTGTTTTTACAGTGTGTTTCTCCTCTGCTGGCCTGTGTCTAGTTTGTTTTTACAGTGCGTTTCTCCTCTGCTGGCCTGTGTCTAGTTTGTTTTTACAGTGTGTTTCTCCTCTGCTTGCCTGTGTCTAGTTTGTTTTTACAGTGCGTTTCTCCTCTGCTTGCCCGTGTCTAGTTTGTTTTTACAGTGCGTTTCTCCTCTGCTTGCCCGTGTCTAGTTTGTTTTTACAGTGCGTTTCTCCTCTGCTTGCCCGTGTCTAGTTTGTTTTTACAGTGCGTTTCTCCTCTGCTTGCCCGTGTCTAGTTTGTTTTTACAGTGCGTTTCTCCTCTGCTGGCCTGTGTCTAGTTTGTTTTTACAGTGCGTTTCTCCTCTCCTCTGCTTGCCGTGTCTAGTTTGTTTTTACAGTGCGTTTCTCCTCTGCTTGCCTGTGTCTAGTTTGTTTTTACAGTGCGTTTCTCCTCTGCTGGCCTGTGTCTAGTTTGTTTTTACAGTGCGTTTCTCCTCTGCTGGCCTGTGTCTAGTTTGTTTTTACAGTGCGTTTCTCCTCTCCTCTGCTTGCCTGTGTCTAGTTTGTTTTTACAGTGCGTTTCTCCTCTCCTCTGCTGGCCTGTGTCTAGTTTGTTTTTACAGTGTGTATCTCCTCTGCTTGCCTGTGTGTGTTTGTGTCCATGCGCCCACATTGCACATGATGCACTTCCCTAAAACTAGAGCAGTCTAAAAACACACTCCCATGGGGAAGGCACTCAGTCTGCATAGTCAATCACCCAGGAAACACACACACACACACACACACACACACACACACACACACACACACACACACACACACACACACACACACGCAAACCTTGCTGCTGCTGCTGACTAATCCTGATGAATGCACTGTGGTTTTGCAATGGGAGCATTTTAGAGATGGCTGTCAGACCTACAGTAGCATGTCAACACTATATGCAGGATTTACTGTAGGAGCTCAAGGGGGAAACAGACCATGTGCTTTATACTTCCAGTAGGCTATATGGAGTCACACATACAAATGTAAAACAATATCCACCTTATTTTTTTTAAGGCCCCGCTGTAAAATGATTATGGGTGCGAGGTCCGGTCTAGAACGTGACTGATTGTTGCAGCTGGTTAACGTTACTTGTTGGCAGAGGGTCTGTGGCGCATTTCCTCGTCAAACTCTGATGCTGAAAAGAAGTTGCTTGTCACAATGAAATAACACTCGTTTGACGACTTATTTGAGGGAATGTAAGAATGTTATCTATCACATCCGCTAACCTGTTGCTCTTTGAACAACTCGGGATATTTATGGGCCAAGCTGGACGTGATTTGCTCCCTTCGCCTGCAGCTTTGAAGCATTGTTTACAGACGGGCTATGTTGTGTCTGTGTCAGCAACGTAACGGGGGGAGGCTAGGGGGCTGGGAGGATTACACCGGAAGGACCCATATTTCACGTAAGGCATCATGGCAGCTAGAAATAAGGTGGACCATTAATGGTAGCAGGAGGACTCGGAGTGATCTCAAACTAAGGAGCCATCTAAGGAGCTTATAGCAGTGGTTCTCCACGTGGGGTCCGGGGACCCCCAGGGGTCCTTCAGGGGCTTCCAGGGGGTCCCCATCAAAAAGGAGAATAATTTATTTTCACTAGAATTCCATCCATAAGTAACACAATGACCAAATCACAACCTTTACCTGTGATATAATGAGCTTATACCATGACGGCCTGTCATGAGCTATTGCCTAAATAAGTGGTGGACATAATGTATTATAATAAACATCAATAATACGCTATACGAGGAATATATGACGTCACCGCAAATCCCCCCGGACCGCGGCAACTAGTATGATCGCTTATATTTTGACATTTTGAGTGGCAGCAGAAGTAGCTCAAGAGTCTGATGCATGTCCTGTTAAAGTTGTGCGTGTCGCATACGCACCTCAGCCGCTACGCGGCCTCGTCTGGGCAATTACCTAATTAAAAGATCCGGCTCCGGCAAGTCACCCACACAGGTGCTCTTTACACTTCCTGAAAGTTTCAGCCCGATCGCACGTAAAGCGACATAGCTGTAGGCGGCCAAAATTCTGCTCGCGCGCACACACACACGCACACGGACACTTATCATTCGGACCGCTCTATGACATCACTGATGACATCATCACGGATGAGATCACTGATGACATCATTACTGGTGACATCATCACTGATGACATCATCACTGAACTTATATACCCTCAGCCAGGAAGGATGACATCACTGATGACATCATCACTGATGACATCACATCATTAGGTAATTAGAGCAATTACTAATTAAAAAGTCCGGCTCCGTCAGGTGACAGGTCACCTGCACAGGTGCTCTTTACACTTCCTGAAAGTTTCATTCCGATCGCACGTAAAGCGGCATAGCCATGGCCGGCCATCGGATTCCTAGTCTTATCAAATGGGGGTCCATGGTGTCATTTGTGTCAGTTTAGGGGTCCTTGGTGTGGAAAAAGTTTGAGACAACCACTGGCTTAAAGTATCCAATTCAGGAGGACCAGTGCAAAGACGGGTTGAAAATGTGAAAAGGGCTTTTAACGCATGTCCTTTAATAAGAGTAAGTGTTCAGATCAGGTCAGGTAGACTGACTGCACTGGCTTTAGATACTGAGAGATTACACACTCATTCACATTTGCTAATTGGTCTGGTGATGTCAGGCTACATGTTTACAACTGTTTTGGTCTGTATAGCTAATTTCATCTTTCATGACAACTGTACGGGGCTGATTTTTTATATACAGTAACTCCCCCATTTAGAGTAAAATAGGCGATAAAAAGGACTGTGTTTTGGGCGTGATTGACAGGTCGCCTGTCCAGTAATCACGCAGCTTGCCAATCATGAACCAATAGCAGGCGCCGGCACCGCGGCGGCTCTGCGGGAAACGCCTGGGCTGAATCCGAATAGTCACTCCTAGTGTCCTCTAGTAAGAGAGTGGCGTCAGCAGAGGACCAAAATGCAAGAATCATTAGCCAATGAACAGCCAGGAATGGGTCTCGCGCTACTTTTGCATGCTAAAATAAAGCCGATAATGTACAATTTGATTCATTTCAAGGGATGAAAAACCCTTTCAAAGTACAACACTGTCTATTTTGATGCAACTCGACAGTGCTGCTTTTTTTACTGAAGAGTTCCACTTTCTACTTCCTGGAAAAAAAACTGGTCCATTGGAGTGAATGGAGATGTCGGAACTCTTCTATTATACGGCTCTGGTCACTCCTAACTCCTTTTCCTACCTTTTCCTTGACCTCACCGGAAGTAAAACATGCAGTGGAAAAGGAAAAGGTAGGAAAAGGAGTTAGGACGAGTGACTATTCAGATGGAGCCCTGGACTCGCGCCATCTAGCCAAGATGGCAGCGGCCAAAATGGAGATTTCAAAATGGGAGTCCACAAACCAATGTGGGTGACATCATAATACTCACTCTGTCCATCTCTTTTATACAGTCTCTGGTGACAAGCAGTCAAACTGAAGAGAGAGGGAGGCAGAGAGGAATGGATCTACGCTAGTTTACCCTCAAGGGGCATCTGCTCCTACTCATACAGACGAGCTACAACCTGCTCCCACACACACACACGCACGCGCACACGCACACACACGCGTGTGTGCACACACACACACACACACATAGACAAGCATCACACCCTTGTGTACCAGTCAGTCATGCAGTGTTCCTAGAGAGACGAGTTCTCACTGGCCTTTGCCTGTACTGGCGCCTGACAACCTGACATCTGACATGGCCACACACACACACACACACACACGTCACACACACACGCGCGCGCGCGCACACACACACACACACACACACACACACACGCCCAAATATTCACACACTCAGCACACACGCTCAAGCAGCCTTTCCAAATATGTTAAGGCATCCAAAGACAGAGGGATGACTGTTGTACTTCAGCCCGACCATGTATAATCCCCATCTATTCCTTCACAAATCACTTTCATTCTTTGGATATATAATAACCTTTATTTTACTTCACTTACATTAAAAATTTAAATTGGCTTTCTTACAACTACTACTACTACTACTACTACTACTACTACTACTACTACTACTGATGACAGGACTAAGGGGCTTGAATGGACGTTGAAATGGGATGTTAGGGTCGACTCCTGGACTGTGACATCAGGCTTACTCAGGGGAAGAGAGGATATATCCTGAGAGATACTGCACAAAAGTAGAGCCTGTACACTGAAAGCCGTTCAAAGTGGATGATTTTATTGACTATTTCATTTGTGACGTTTCGAACAAACTTGCTTTTCATCCGACTAGACAACTGAGTGCAGAGCTAACGCAGAGCAGTGAGCAGAGCATACGTATTGCTTTCAGCTTGAAGCGTGCAGACAGACTCTGCTTTTGTTTTTCTGCACGGCACCTGGTTTAGATTGGGATGTGTTTGTTTATACTCTGTTCTCTACTTGAAATATTGAAATAGGTTCTCTATGTGGGAGCGGGGCCAGCGTTGGAGAGGCTATGGGCCTTGCATTCATCACCTAGAGGAGTAGAGGTGTTTTTGCTAAGAGCACAGCTCCGTACGTGTCAAATGACACTTGAAATAAAGGCCACGGTGAATGAGGTGCCTTGAACAGTCACTACAGATGCACAGCAGGTTGCTCTACATCACAAACTGAATTATGCAGAAATACAGTTATATATATATATCAAAGCCATGCTGAGGAGAAACTAAATGAAATGGAACATTGTTTTTTAATGTCTATTACGTGTAGCCGTGCCCACTTTCACCCTGAGGTGGTGCTCTTTGTTCTGTTGGTAACTACAGGGTGACTGAACTTCAAAGA
>NC_139642.1:50729982-50779982 GCF_964638095.1 Poromitra crassiceps | reverse complement strand
CTGCTGCGGTTCCCGAGCCTGCTGCGACGATCCGGGCATCGCCCCGCCGGCTGTCGCTGCCATGGCCCCGGCCGCCGCGGCTGCTGTGGCCGCCTGGCCCAGCGCCTGGCCCGGCTGCAGCGCTGCTTTGGGCCCGTTCGGGTTACTGCGCCCTCCGGAGCTCGGGTTCCCTACTCCGCCGGATCTGTCCGCCTCCATTTTACCCGTTCAAGTTTTCGCCAGGATAAGGAGGTGGAAATGGACAGAGGGAATAACAATAATAAAAAATATACCGTATAATAAAAACCCGACCCCCGTCCCTTCTTCTTCAGACCCAGCTGCACTTCCAGACCACCGTTACCTATAGCTACCCTCCTTTCTTCTTCCTTTTCTCACACGCAGAGTGCAAAATTACCACTCAGTTGGTAATAGGTTACTACACATCCGCTTCCCGACCTTCAACATAAAGCGTCATCGATTAAGTTGTAAAAAAAAATAGTGCGATATGAATATGGTACATTTCAGGACATTTTTTATTTGGAGAAGTTGATTCAAGAAATATCAAAGAAAGCCTGTTAGATAATTGTCACACACAAATCAAGTGTTTTTTTGGTTGGGACTCTTATTTTGCGTGTCATGTCTATTTCCTCCTTCTTGTGTCTTGGGTGACAAATAAAGGCCCCGTTTTCTCTGATACACAATGAACATGTCGCAAGGGGGGCCCACTTCCTGCCATTTTGTGAGCACCCAAGGGTTTTGGTTCCGTTAAGCAAGATATAATAAGTCCGCAAGTATGTTTCTGGTTTACCTTTCAGAATAGTTCATCATAAATAGTTTTGTTGTGTAATGTTATGATAAACATATCCCAATAAAAATGAAATAGTATATTTGTATTTACATAATTATTGTTGCAATCAGCATTGTGATCTACTGACTATAGTCTAGCCAGTATATCACAATACTGATTGTAATTACCAGGTAATCAATAATCTATTAAGACATGTAGCCTATTAGCTAATATTTCCAACCCCACCCAAAAATTTACATCTTATTGATAGCATTTGTGCGTGTTTGTGGGCATCCACAGACGTAGGCGTGAATATGAGGTGTGTGTGTGTGTGTGTGTGTGTGTGTGTGTGTGTGTGTGTGTGTGTGTGTGTGAGTGTGTGCGTGCGCGCGCGCGCGCGCGTGTGCGCACGTGCGCGTATGTATGTATGTATGTATGTATGTATGTATGTATGTATGTAGGCATACATATATATATATATATATGTATATAGGCAAGGTCTGCATGGACAAATAAAGGCCTGCCTCCAATACAGGCCTCTCTGATTTGTTTTGTTGCCACAGGGCGTATTTTCACTGTGAGGTCACTGTGAAGCTGAATCTGGTTCTTATTGACTGTGCTGAAAACTGGCCAGTCTGGCATTTGTTTTGTTTTTATGTGACATTGGGCACATTTACCGGGTATGTTATATTTTGCTAATACCGGTGGTATTCCAGTTTACTGATCTGATCGTTATTAAGACAACTTACCGTAACTGTGAAGTTAATTTATTTGCTTTGTGTTTGGTTTTCTGCAATATTTTGCAATAAAAGTCAGAAAATTAAAGGAGTATGTCCATGAGAGTTATTAAGAAATAAAGGCCTCTACTCTAATATAGGCCTGGCTCCATCAAAGGCCCGGGGCTCTCTGTGGCTCAGTAAATAAAGGCCCCGGTCACTATTAGAGGATTTACGGTATATATATATATATATATATGCCAATAGTAGCCCATAATTTAGAAAAATAGGCTAATCATCATCATCATACAATCATAACATAACGCACATTTTCAAATGTATTTTATAATCTCCTCTTCCTATCCAATCGCTTGTTAGGTAGACTTTTATTCTGAAAATCCAAGCCTGGAAGTATCATACTGCGGCTATCTTGACAGTGGTAAATCCGTGCTGGTGAGCCTGCGTTAAACTACAAACTATGGGAATAGAATGCTACGGTGCGTTGTCCATGCCATGAGATTTTGGATTTCTTTCTCAGAATTTAGGAGCCGATTTAATGCACATCCGCCCAAGTATTAAGTAAATCGATTGATCTCGGCGTTTTCGGCTCCCGATTTAGCCATTTAGCCAGGACTGTTCCTCTGTAACCAGAGCTGGCTGAGCTGGACCAGCTCTCGTTATATGATCATGAAAGCAGAAATACATAATTATTTTTGATAATGTTGTGCACGGTGCGATGGGTTGGGGTTGGCGACTCGGTATCTTGTAAATAAACAAGCATGACACAAAACTAAGGTGAGTTATGGCCATGGATTTTTACCAGCCAGCTTTTATTGATTTATAATGCAGATACCAGTCATACTGGATTTCTGTATAGACTATTCTATAGGACCACACATCATACTGGTAGCCTGACAAGAAGGGAAGCTGCACAGGTTAATTAATAATAATTAATAATTAATAATAATAATTATTATTAATAATTATGTACAGTGTAGGAAATATGCCAGGAGCAAGGGCAAAAATGCCCCAAGAAATCTCAGAATTGTTTTAATTTTTTTAGACAGAGGGGGCAAACGTTACCCCCATTTCTTCCTACCTTGATATGGTTCCTATTTTTCTTTGGGCTTTTGAATGGAATTTAAAGTCAGTGGATACATCTACTGGCCATGGCCAAATTAGGGTAAGTTTAGTCAAGGCATCTGATATCTTTGTCTGCACAGATCAGTCTGTGGTCAAAAACAAAATACAGCTACTACATTCCTGGAATAATTTAATTGTGTTCATGTTTTTTTTTTTACCTGTCCTCTACAGATTGTCTTAACCCTCAGCAGAGAGACTCACCTCTCCAGTACTACACTGATGGGGACCTAAGAACCACTGGCTTTCTCAAGTGGAACCATAGCGCTCAGAGAGCCTTCCTCTTGACGTTCTACTGCTGAGGCAGTGGGAAGTAAACACCAGGGGCCATGCGTGTCAGTTTCTGCCAGGGCCTGTTAACCGGAGCCATTATCCTCAACCTCCTCATTCTCTATTATGTGTCCCGGGCCCAGCAGCAGATGATGGAGAAGCGGAGAGACCTTGGCAGGGGCACCAGGAGGGCTGCCCTACCGCCCTCCAGTCTCGGGGGAGGCTTAGGGGGTCTTGTGGGGCACGGCGGCGGACTGGCCGGGCCCGGAGGGGTCGGGGGTGAGGGAAACGGTCGTGGACCCCGCGTGACCGTGCTCCTTCGGGAGTTTGAAAACTTTGAGAATTACGTCGGGGATGTGGCTACCTCCTTCCTTCGCCAGAGGCCAGAGCTTCCCTTCCTGGCTGTGGCTGACACCTCGCCTTACCCTCCCCTGGCGCTCCCCGAGGGGGCTCGGCTCCTGGTGCTCTCCCCCAGCCCCGACCAGCCGCCCCAAGCTCACCGGCCAGAGTTCCACGTCCAGACGGAATTCGTGCTGCTGGTGCCCGACGGAGTGGAGTTGGAGCAGGGCCGTGCTGTGGAGAGGCTCATCAGGGAGCTGGAAGGCGAAGGCGGGGGGCCCGTGAGGCTGGTGGCTGCGTCGGTGCTGGCCCGATCCGCCGTGCAGTGCCTCCACCTGCGGGTCAGCCTGAGAGAGTGGACGGCCACCTACTCGCCGGCGGCGTCTGGGAGCAGCGGGAGTGTGTGTACGGCTCTGCAGGGGGACGCGGTGGTCCTCATCCGTACCGAGGACCTCTTTAACCTGTCGGTGCCTCTGGGGCGGCCCCTCTTCTCCTCGCTCTTCATCCAGACCTCCCTGAGAGGCTGGAAGGTCAAGCTGCTGGAGAGCCCCTGCTTCTCAGCCAACCACCGACCCCTCTTCAGCTCCGCTCACAATCAGTGGAAGGCCGACACTCGACTGAAGGAGGCCACGGGGAAGCTGATGAGGAGTTTCGGGCTTAAGCGTGTTCGGCTGCACGACGGGAAGGAGCAGTGGCACGGCTGCAGTAAGGAGACGCCTCGCTGCTTCGGCACCGTGCGAGACGACACCCCGGACTACCTCTACCTGGAGCGCTGGACCCCACCCTGCTGTCTGCGGGCACTCCGGGAGACCACCAAGTATGTCATCAACATCCTGGAGAGCTCTGGTGTGCGCTACTGGCTCGAGGGGGGGACTCTGTTGGGCGCGGCCCGCCATCAAGACATCATCCCATGGGACTATGATGTGGACCTGGGCATCTACCTGGAAGACATACCCAACTGTGATCACCTGAAGAACCTAGACTCGGGCTCTCTGGTGGATGCTAACGGTTATGTCTGGGAGCGGGCGGTGGAGGGGGATTTCTACCGTGTCCAGTACAGCGAGGCCAACCACCTCCATGTGGACCTGTGGCCGTTCTATCCGCGGAACGGCATCATGACCAAAGACACATGGACAGAGCACAAGCAAGACGTGGAGTTCCCGGAGCACTTCCTTCAGCCGCTCGTGCCCATGCCCTTCGCCGGCATCACTGCCTACGGCCCCAACAACCACCGCGCCTTCTTGGAGCTCAAGTTCGGGGAGGGGGTGATCGAGAACCCCCAGTACCCCAACCCTGCCAAGAAGAGGCTGGACAGAAGCAAGTTATGAGAGATGACAAGAGACTGACTGACTGGCCCATTTATGTTGTGCTGTATTTGTTTGCCGAACAATACAGCAAATCCAGACTTGACCCAAGCTTTTGGACACCAGCCCAAAAGAGATGGAACGTACGGTGCCAAAATAACGACTACGTTTCTCGTGTGAAATCGACATGGTCACAGTAAAGAAAGACCTAATGTGTTGTACAGTGTGAAGATTTAAACTGCTGAAACGATGGTAAACACTGACTGAAAATAATCTAAAATATGTGCATCTCAATATTGAAAGCTGCAATGTACATTATCTGAAGCAATATCTAAGGTATTGTACAGTAGTTATCTATGAGTGGTTTTGTTTAAAATATGTTTTATGAAGTATTATTATGACTGTTGCATTTTTTTTTGCACTGATTCACTTTCTATTTTCAGATTTGCACAATCCATGTATGGATGTTACTGTACATGGATGCCGTTTGGTACCTGACATCTGTAGTATGGTTATGAGGAGCATATCCTACCTCGATATCTGGTGTCGTTGGTAATTGGAGAGGATGAGGTGTTGGTAGTATTATGTTGAAAACACACCATTAAATATCAACCCGTTGCTCGATTACGTATGATGTGTTACTACTGAGCATGTGTTCTGTATTGACTGAAATGTAAATGTCTTAATTTGGTGAAATATTAAAAGAAAATGTCTTAAAGAGACAAACATTACACATGAAACACCAGCACTTCTGGGGAACCACATGTTTTCCTATAGTGTCATTACTTGTGTATGTGTCAACTGTCAAGGTGTTGTGCCATTTCATAAACTGGGAAAATAAAGCCGTTGTAACAGTGCCATCTCTCATATTTTAATTTAATTTTATGATGGGACATTGCTTTTAGGACTGCTGGAAAATTCAGTGACTAGACATGTAGTCTCGCTGGACAGCCTACAAGCGCAATACTTTTTGGCCACTAGGTGGCATTAGACACTTAAATATTCTGTGGCTTTTGGCACTAAATTGTCACCACTCTGTCAAGGGAGGGGAGGAGCGGGTGAGTTATTCAGCCATATGGCAGCAGGAGCCTTGGAAGTGGAACATTTAATGACAGGAGAAACAGGAATGTTACATCACAGGAATGTCGCTCACATGTTTGCCACAGACTAGTTGTGTGACGAATGAATTTCCTATTCCTATGTAGTGTTGGGGGTAACTCATTACAAAAGTAACATATTACATGTAATATATTACTTTTAGCAGTAACTCAGTAATATAACTTATTACAAATAGGATTTCAGTCATATTATACCAGTTACTTTGTCAAGTAACACAAGTTACAAATTGAGTTCATCTTTTTTTATCAAAGCACATATTTAAATAAAGATACAATAATTTCCTAATCAAATTGTGTTCTTATGCAAATAACCACTACATGACAATAGCAAGGGAAAAGGATGACATTTACAATCTTGGAACGGTTTACACTGACTTCAAAATGGTTGAAATTATTTTTTGGCATGCGGTTCCGGGGCGGCGATGTCATTCTGCTACCGCTGTTATTTTGGTGAAAGTAATGCAAAAGTAATAACAAGTTACTCTACACAGACAGTAATATTGTAAAGTAACTTATTACTTTCAAATTAAAGTAACTAGTAATATGTAGTATATTACATTTTGAAAGTAACTTGCCCAAAACCGTTCCTATGTATACTCATATCAGTGGTTCCCACGCTCACTCGGCGACTCGGGCATCAATTTCAATGACTTGATTTTCACCAAACTAAATCTTCCGTCATCTTTCAAGGTTTAGTTTTGTGAAAATCAAGGACAACATGACATTGTTCAAACGTAAACATCACAGAGGCCTCGTTGCTGGTAAGCTTTGCCAGCTCAACAAATCCTGGTGAAATCATCTTAAAACTGCTGCTGTATCAACACAAATCTATTACAGGATTTCCCCTAAAGGATGTGAAGAGTTCATCCTAGATGGAGAACCAATTTGCCCCATTGGGTTACAAAGATTTCTACTATGAGGCATAAGGACGAATTTGGCTGCTACGTTTTACTTCAAGTACTTGAAGAGACCCCCCCCCCCTCCGCCCCCATAACTTTCAAGGCCTTCTTTTATATTGTTCAAATCCACAATCTTTCAAGGATTTGCAAGGCCCAGGAGAACCCTGTGTAAATACTCCTGCCCTCCACTAGGTTACCACAGAATGTCATTTGGAACAGACTGGGTGTAACCGAGAATGTGTTGGGAGCTCATTCATTCACAAGGTTTACATGAGTGGTGCTGCTGGCCATGTGCAATGTGTGAGTATGAAGAAAACCAGTGGAGGAAACGTCGTAATAAACAGCCAAGGGGCACGCCCAAATAAAAAAAAACATTTATTGTTTAAAAGAGAGTACACTCAGATTGTAACAATACAATACACAAGTTCTTTGCTCTTACTCAACACCAACAACACGCTCCGACTAGACACGCACACACACACACACACACACACACACACACACACACACACACACACACACACACACACACAGTGAACCATCTGAGAGTCCTATGGAATGATAACCATATTAACAGCCTTGCACCAACATATAACAAAGCTGTTTAACAGAGTGGAAATTGCATAATAGTAGCTACTGTGAGGCAAGGCTTATCATTTCATCATGAGGATGTCCTGCGATTCACTGACAGAGCCCATCTCTTTACAAAGCAACTCAATGTAAAGCTGATAAAAGACAATGTTCATTGTAACACATTGTTTTTTTCCCACCCAATACATTCTCTAGTGTATAAAAAGCATATGCCCCAGTCAGTTGGTGTATGTTTGAACAGTTAACAAAGACGGTATGGGTGGAAACGATAACGTCAAATAAACATTTAATAGTGCAACTTTAATGTTACTGAAGTGTTACTATAGCAGGCAAAAGATTGGACACTCGATTGAATTTATTCTCATTCTCTTCAAGCCATTTTTGATTTAAAGGCTTGAAATACATCTTAGACAAATAAATAGTTAATGGTCGTGTATGAATTTGTTCAACACTTTTTTTGGTCACTGCAAAAAGCCATTTGTGTTAGTGTATGGTTTTGATGTCTTCACTATTCCAACATGTGTTGCGTCCAAACCTTTTGACTGGTAGTATACTATATGTTGCATGTGAAGATATCTCTTTAGGTTCCTATCAACACTATCCATCACAGCTATGACACACACATTCTCCCACGTAGCACTCTCCCACCGATTGAACAAACTGACAGAGACACACACAGTCCAGACTCTCGTACACAAACTGAAAACAAGACAAAGAACAAGTCTACACAATAAAAAGCTATCACCAACCAATGATTACAAAATCATAAAAACACTTTAGTAAGATGCCAGTTTGGATGATTGACTAAAACAAGAAAACTGACCTCACTACACTCAGTGCAGTGACGATCAAACCATTGGCTAAAGTCTGCTTTGGGTTGTTTGACTACAGAAATAAATACGTTTAAAATCATTACAAATTAGAGGCAAGAAAATTAAAAAAAATAACATGCATGGCAGCGTATAGCCGCCATTTCAGTTATTTTAAGAATAAAATGCGTTCTGACCATTTATCATAGCCAAAACATAAATATTCATGTCTTAGGGTGTTACACTTACCCTTCACCTGGATCCTCCGGGTTAGGCCTCAACAGTCAAAAACATATATGCACAGTCTACTGCTGCCACTCAACAATGTAGAAGTAGCAGTACTCTTCCTTACACACCGCATCATGCAGACACACAACGCTGCTTTTCTAAATCAAAACCTAATGTTCCTCCTCGACTTGAAACCAACTTGTGCTTTGCTAAGCCTCCGGGGACCCCCCATACAGCAACAACTTTGGGTCAATATTGGGCTAAATCTCCCCAGAACCTTCAATGGGTGTTGTTAAAAGTGGAGTGAGATGATCTACAGTTTTGCGGTGTCCGTTTTTTGGTCTCAGAAGGTTGAGGAGAAGTTGGAAGGACAGTCTTTAAGCAACAATTCAACCTGAGGTTACGCAGCCTGCCAAAGCACTGAGGTCCATTTGGAGAGGCAAGTGCTTGGAGGTCAATTGTGGCATGTGCGTGCGTGCGTGGGTGGGTGCGTGCGTGCGTGTTTGTTGAGTTATATTCAGAGTCCTTGAGAAAAAGGTCCTTCATTCAGCTTTTTCTACAATACAGAGGATGCCATTTCATGTGGTGTGTTTGTTGAATAGTATAAATATAATCTTGTGAACATTTCCATCACCATTTCCCCACTATGAGAGAAGCAATGTACATAAGAGAAGCATTGACATGGTGTCATCACAGATACAAGCAGAGTTAACAGACTTTGAGGCTCTGGTTAGATTCCCTCCCTCTCTCCCCGTGTAAACGGGGCCTGATAAAAGCCCTCAAGGCTGGCGACTGAAAAAGAAACGTTTTGACACACAGAAAAGGTTCTATTCTTCTGGATGACAAGAAGCTGAAACAAGGAAATAATTGAGAGAGAAAAACATTTAGAGGTAAATTACTCCAAATGACGGCTCTGAAAAATGCTGCCGCATAATAAAGAAGAGTCTATGTGCACAATTCTAATTCTAATGTCACCCTTGACCTTTGACCTTCCCCCTGACAGAAAAGTTGCATGTTGAGAGGAGAGAGGGTTGGTCTTTGAGTGCTAGTCCGTCTGGGCCTCTCTCCACTCACTTTTCTTTGGGGCAGGGAAAGGGGACAGGGGCTTCAGGTTCCAAACCAGCGGGGTCAAACAGGCGAGGGGGGGTCATCGATGATGCCACCATCTTGCTTACATCACAGACTCTTTTTCAGACGTGGCGACGCTCTCTGGATCACCCTTGCCACCTCGCTTCCCGATGAGCGGCGAGTGTTCGGGCGCGGCGGCACTCGGGTCTTCCTCCAGCCTGACCTCGCTCAGCTCCGCCCCTTCCTCTTTGCCTTTGGATGTGCGGTCCACAAAGTACTGCAAGAGACCCGCTCCAAAGGCATCGCCCTCCACATTCAGCACCGTGCAGGTACGGTCACTAAGGAAAGAGAGGGGATGAAGTCATTTATACGTTTTTTATTTTTATGTTTGTTTTGTGCATAGTGGCATCATTCCGCTCTTATCGGTTTTATACCTTGTGTCTTATATCTGTAGTGTCTATATTTGTATAGTTTTATCTTTAACTCATTCAGTGCCAGCCACTTTTGGAGAACGGATGCTCCCAGTGCCAGAGTTTTCAGAGCGTTTTCAGTGATTTCTCGAGGCCCACAGAATATTGTGTGATATTACTATGTAAACACCGAACACGCACAAGAACGAGCTGGCTCTATTGTATCATCAGCAAAAAAAAGTTTATTGATACCATTTTCCGTTCTTTAGTTATGAGCCGGAGAAGATAGGTTGTTTTCAGCGTTTTCAGGCTTTTCAAATTATTAGCTGAGATAATCCGCCTTTTGTGAAATGCAGCATTTCAAGCACATTCACTGAGTCTGAAGATAATATTTTCTGATGTAGTGACGTAGTTGTTGTGTGATGCCCTGCGTGCACCACCCCCCTCCCCCCCTCCCCCCGTAAACTCCTCCCCACACTGCACACAGCCTCACGCAACCATTATATTTTCGGAGTGCTGCGTTTGTGTGCTGCTGTCGGCTCTCAGCGCCACAGCAGGGAAGAGCCAACCCGGATTGCTGAATGGTTTGGCGTCAGGGGCTGCTTTCCTGGCTGCTAATCGGTTGGAGAAACTATACAGACAGACAGACAGACAGACAGGGACAGAGGGGCTCAGTTGTGAGCGCGGATTGACTCCTGTTCGGAGCCAATGTCAGCTCCCGCGACAGAGCAAATGGCTCTGGGAGCATGCATCGGGTTGTCTTTGATCCACGGCTTTTAGGCTGTTTCTCGGACCTGTCTCTAATCTGGACTGCACCGAGCAAGCACTGTCGCCACCTAATGAGTCCGTAAAATAGGTTATACACCTCCAATAGCTACTATAGTTGTACAGGAGCTGCGGAAGGCTTTGATCGACGTCCCACCGTCAAAAAACGCATTGGACGTCGAAGGACGTCCGTGGCATTCTACGTCACTATTTAATTGGACGTCGAAGGACGTCCATGGCATTCAATGAGTTAACTGGGCACTTATGTTTTTTTTGCTCAGAACATATTTTCATTGTACTTGTACAGTGATCTGCACATTTATGCTTCAGTAGTAGTTCTCTTATCATTTCATCCCACCTTCCTATCTTGCACGCACACTCAAAGTAAGCCTGTCAACTTCCGGCATTAATTGAATAATCAGCTGGCCTCAACTATCCAATGGCATAGCGACACATCTTCACACACCTCCATTGTAAGCCAATCACATGGCTGCTGCTGTCCCTTTAAATGTGTCTCTTTCTATGCACTTCAGCCTGCTCAAATCTGTAACTGCTGCCGTCATCGCGCACCCCTCCACCTCCCCGTCTCCGCCCAGTCTTCGCAGACCCATCAGTGTCAAGAGAGTCATCACCGCCACCACCAGTATCTACACTCCACAGGGGGGATATATCTGGCTGCTGCTCAGAGGTGATGCCTTTCAATCTCAATATCTCCCTGTGGTTTCTAAAATTACTTACTTATGCTGAGGTCATGTGGCATGTGACTAACTGCCCAACACATCTATGCTTAAAAATGGACAGAAATGGGGAAGCGCGTGTGTCAGGGAGCATGATAGGTTGTATACTCACACGAGCCAGTCAACAGCCAGGATGAGAGAGATGTCATTGGTGGGCAGTCCTACTGCCTCCAGGATAATAGCTAGAGTCAGCACGCCCCCCGCTGGTATACCTGCTGCTCCCACACTGGAGGCGGTGGCGGTCACGCTAACACAATCGGAGAGACGAGGACACCGTTAGACACTGACAGAACACATGAAAGATTAATATATGGCATTTGCAAAGCCAACAAATCACTATTGTAGTACAGTAAATGCGCAAATGCGTGAGTATAAATGTATTGAACCAGTTGATAAGTAAGTGACAATTTAATTCAGTTGAGGATGTTGTGAGTTGCGTCCAATTGCGAGACTGAGGACCCGTTTCGGTTTTATTTTAAGCGAGAGCTACATACTAAAGTATGTGTGTATAGATACAACACATGAGAGCGATGATCTCCAGGCCTTACAGGATGGTGAACACCTGGATGAAGTTGAGAGGGATGTCGTTGAGCTGGGCGATGAACACGGCGGCCACACACTGGAAGAGCGCGGCGCCGTCCATGTTGACCGTGGCGCCGATGGGCAGGATGAAGCGGCTGATGTGCTTGGACACGCCGTTGTTCTCCTCCACACACTTCATCATCAGGGGCAGGGTGGCAGAGCTGCAGGGTGAAGAACCCAGACAAGAAGGTATGAGCGTATGGAAGGAAATGACAGGAGAAACCAGAAGAAGAAACCAGACAAGAAGGTATGAGCGTATGGAAGGAAATGACAGGAGAAACCAGAAGAAGAAACCAGACAAGAAGGTATGAGCGTATGGAAGGAAATGACAGGAGAAACCAGAAGAAGAAACCAGACAAGAAGTTATGAGCGTATGGAAAGAAATGACACGGGGGGGAAAAACATGCGTGTAAGAAAGAAGGAGTAGTGCGTTCGTGTTACCTGGAGCAGGTCCCGAAGGCAGTTGCCAGGGCAGTGAATATCCCCCATAGGAAGGTGAAGGGGTTCTTCCTCGTGATGATGAAGTAAATGCCTGGCAACACCAGGAGGCCATGGACGGCGTGTCCAATCACACAGGCCGCTATGTATTTCCCCAGGCTGGCAAACAGTGTGCCGACATCCTCCATCTCAACAATCTTCCCAGCTACTAGGAACATGATACCCAGAGGGGCGTACCTGTAGAACGATGGAGAGAACAGGAGAGAGAAAGAAATAAGGACATTTTTTAAATTGACGGTGACACAAACTGCAAAGGAGTGTAACACAAAGAATAAACCCCTCGCGCTCACTGAACATCCTCAACACGTTCCACAACCCTTTTGTCATTGTGTTCCTTATCCTAAGACCCTTACCACATGATCCAGGAGACCAGCACCATGGTGGCCTCGTTGAAGGAATTGAAGAACTTGATAAGGATCTCTCCCTCCTCTCCCAGCTTCCTCAAGGCCACACCAAACACGATGGCAAACACCACCAGGCCCAGGATGTTCATGCCATCCTGGTCTGTACCGATGGGCACCTAGACGCACACAGACATGCATTCAAAACCATGTGGCAACTCATCTTATGTGGCCTGTTTATGGCCCACGTTATTATGTGTGCTCTTCACTGTGCTCACCTTCTCCACTGTGATGTTGGGGAGTCCATTTGTGCCATTCCTGGTAATCAGCTTGTAGCTGGTTGCATACTACACCGGAGAGAAGGAATAGTATGATCAGTGGAGCCAAATCAGTCTTATCTAAATATTTGCTTAATAAAATCGTGCCATAATCAAATGAAATCGTAGAATCAGGATGGGATACTGACCGATTGGAAGGCAGCAGACACCAGGTTGGAGGGAAAGATATTTCTGTGGAGAGGGAGGAAAAGAATACGCATTTAATTTCTGTTCACAATCACAACATGCATCAAATAGCTGAGGAGTCCGGATGAAAAAGATACAGGTGAGAAAGCAGGGTGAAAGCCAAAGTGTTTATTTCAGGCCTTCGATTTGTTCTCCTTTCTTCAGGTAAACGCAGAGCAACGCTGAACACTCGCAGGAACACAGAGAGCAAAGTGACATTGTTAAAAGACAATGGCTTTTGTAATAACAGAAGTTGGCTCCTGTTGGTTTTGATGAAGTTTGGATTGTTTGGGTAGCAAAGTGCAAATCAACTAAACTATCAGAGTCCTACTTTTTACTTTACATTTTCAGTAAAACGTTATCTTTGCACTACCGTGTATGCCAGGTGCATAGGAGGAACAGGACAAGTCGTAGAATCTGTAGACTCTCGCACTCACACTGACTTCACTTTAGCAAGACTTTTAATAAATGCAATACATACAACGCTTCGGTCAAAGGAACCATACCAGATGAAGGTCATTTGACCGAAACGTTGTATTGTATTTCATTTATTAAAAGTCTTGCTAAAGTGAAGTCAGTGTGCGGGAGTCTACGGATTCTACGACTTCACATTTTCAGCGGTACTTCTTACTGCCATTTCTTTCTACTAGTACATCTATACAACTCGATCACCAGTGCATGGTTCACGAGGACAGAACCACGAGGTCGATCATGCGGAAATAACTGAGAGAATTTCACTATTAATCCCCTTTTGGTCTTTCTATCCCGCCAATAATCCAAGCTGTCGCCAATGCTGCTGGTTTGGATTATTAGCCGATAATCACTAAATCGTTGTTGCGCTGTTCAGGGGTCACTAGCAAGCACACACACAAGCATGCAAACATGCGCACACACACACACACACACACACACACACACACACACACACACAGGGTACATAGCTATACTGTGGGCCCAGCCTCACATCAAATCTCCCAAGAACTCCATGTACCCCCGCTCTCTAACGGATTTAGACTAATGAGGGATTAACTTCTCGAGCTCGTTATCCATTCATTCATCGATTTGCTTATTCACTCCAAGTGTCTCTCACTTTACCCACAGTGCATCAGGATTAAACATCATGTGACCGCGCGATAGGAGCAGCTTTGGAGTGCTAGCTGAATTCTGCTTAAGACATTTTTTCATCGTTTTTAGTCTTTTAGTAGTTTAGACCTGTGCCATTATATTGATATTTTCAAATGTATTTAGTAGAGATAACTTTTTAAATTGCCTGATATGACAAGAAATGGTTTTTATTTAAACCTTTTCAGTCCAGTACATTTTTCTCATTAAGACATATTCTTGCAATGTGTGATCCTACAAGACAAAGGCCTGCGATCCATAGCATGTCCTGTCCCATGTTTTAAGAATAGCTGGCTTTAAAGGGATAGTTCAGATTTTTTTTGATGTGGGGTTGTACTACTATGAGGTACTTCAGTGTACTAGGCCTACATGCAGGAGTAGAGTGTAGCCAGCGTGGTCCCAGTATGGAGAAATGAGACCGGCTGCATCAGGCAAGTAGAGCTGTCTGCTGAGTGTGAACAGGATCACGAGGAAAAACGTAAAATACAACAGGAAAAAAAGCCTCCATAATGCACTGCTCACCTGGCATAATCCAAGTCTCCACAAGCCCTGAGATGCCAAGTTGACGGGTGTAAATGACATCTTTTCAACTTGGCATCTCAGGGCTTGTGGAGACTTTTCTCCAAACTGGGACCGTGCCGGCTGCATTCTACTGCATGTGGTACACTGACTGTCGGCAAGTACCTCATACATCAAACACATTAAAAAAAATATGAACTATCCCTTTAACACTTGGGTCAGGTCTGGATGTTTGGCAAAGAAGTGAATCCTATATTTAAGTGTTTTTATTTGCAAGGTAGAGTACAGTACACATTGGTTGTAATCAAAGAAGTGAATCCTGAACAAACCCATCCCTCTGTGTTTAATTACAACTTGAAGCCTGGTACAGTTCTCAATTAAATTATGGGGGGGGGGGGGGGGCAGCATACCACCACTGAAAAATATGATATCCAAATATGGCAGTATTGTCTCCACTATCTCCCCTTTCTCTTTAAGCACACACACACTACCTTCTTTGATCTTGTCACTCACCTCACACACACACCCACATTTGGTACTTAATTTTTCCCTTTCACAGTTGAGCCCAGATTCATTCAACCCTGACAGCCTAGCCTACCCCACAGTGGGCCCTCTATGGAATGCGTACAGTACAGTAGGCTAAAATATACTGTACAGTATGTTAAGCATTCTATTCCCAGACTGGTTGGGCAATAGAATAACATCATGTGTCATCTACACATGAATAGATTGGCATGACAACAAACCACACACGTGTCATTGTCACAAGATGTTAGGTGGGAGTGTGACTGTGTGCCACTCGACTCGACTGGTGAATATTTGAGCTTTCATGGCAAGCAAACTACTCTGACGTGTTCCTGGTGTCTTGTTACACCACACATACATACGCACGTCATGCCGGATCTGGGCCGAGACTGGGGATGAAAAAACGCTGGACACGGTCCTCAAGAAGGCATATAAGATAATCAACAAACCTTCACGTCCGCTACGACTACTTTAAGCTAATGCCATCAGGAATGTGCTTTAGATCACGCCTGTATGCACAACTAACACAAACAGAAGGAAGACTTGTGAACAGCCACCGTACACGAAATGGTCCGTTGACCTCGTGTGCGATAAATTCACACATTCTGTTCGACTCTTTTGGATCTTGTTGGCCAACAGCTGTAGACTGACCACTGCCATTAATCCTTGCTCTGATATTGTCATATTATTAGTCTTTTTTTTATACTTTTACATTTAAACGTGTGTGAATGAACTGTACGTGTACTAGCACATGTTTGCTTGCCTCAAATTGCCCCTTGAGGGGTGAATAAAGTATTTAGCAGCCGCGCCAGCGTGCGTGTGTGGTTGGTATTGTTTACCAACCACAACGATAGCCTAATGCTAATAATGTTCATGTTTACTGCTAACTGTTCTCTGTAGCTTATATAAAGACACAGGTGACGCGAGCTACAGCTGATAGCAAACACCTGTGACTGTAGGTATGTATGGTTCGAAGGAGGGGGAAAAACAGACACAGCCAGGAGATAAGAAATATGTCAACAAGGATGTGGGGGAGTGGCTTGGACCCGGTTACAGGAAGACATTGGTCCACACCCCTCTTTGACTCGCCCAATGCCACACTCACATCACAACACTGCAGGGACAACCTGCCCACATCGGAGACATCTACAACTGCATGTGTTGAGCTCCGTGTGTGTGTGTGTGTGTGTGTGTGTGTGTGTGTGATCGCCTGGTGGTGGGAGTTAGGAAAAAAAACTGATGAAAAGAGCAGTGGAGTGTGTGCGCCTGAGGACCAGGCCATGTTTCTGCTTTGATGAGCAGCCATTCAGTCGCGCTCCCTCACAGTCTCTCTGTTGCCAAAACTAACCAGGACACCCACCCACAGAGGGCTAATGAGACACACGAGTGAGTCACACGCTCGCCTGCTGGTGTGTGTGTGTGTGTGTGTGTGTGTGTGTGTGTGTTTGTGGACATGTGTGACCAAAATTGTTTTCCTCGTTAGTTTGAAAAGGATAGCTTGAAAAGGAGTCAGTCTAGCCTAATGCAGTGAGATCATGATATTAAGGCCTTCCTAAAACAGACTGAGTCTAGAATTAAATGGTCTGTAGATATTTAAGCTACTTTTCATTCTAGGCTACTTTTCATTTCAAGCATGAACAGAATCAGACTAGCGATGCTTCTGACCCATCCAGTTTTACAGCCCAGACCAAATATTGCAACGTGTATAAGAGCTGCTGATGGCAATTTAAACCCAAAAGACAAATTAAACCTGTGAATGGATACATTTGTCCCTGTTACCTCTCTGCTTGTCCCGTCTGTCTCTGAGGTGTTTGAAATGTTTTGAGTGTGAGTTGGCAGGACTGGTGGTGTAGGAGGAGGGAGGTTTGAACATTATGACTTCAAAATTACACAATCGCACAATTCATGGAAAATAGCACTGAGGGCTTCCAAGAATGTTCAGGCTAAGGAGACGAAATGACAAGAGGGGAGCGCAGCAGGGTCCAGTTAGCAACGCTGAGGGGAAGTGTCTGTTGCTCTTTGTGCTCCTGGCAAACATTCCTACAGGACAACTAACTAGGAACACACCTGTTAGTGTTAACCCCGCCCAAAGTGTTCACACACACACACACACACACACACACACACACACACACACACACACACACACAGTGGCCAATTAATTACACAAAGTTTCTATTCAATACACTTCATCACCTCCTATGATTGAATTGCCTCTCTTATCTGGGGTAGAGGATGATTTGGGCATGAAAGTGTGAACTGAGAGAGAAAAGGAACTGGTTTCCCTGGACACAGAACCTGTGAGATTTGCGATGATGTGTCAGAGGAGGATCTTGACAGCTCATTGTTTGTGTGTGGCACTGAATGACTGTGCTTCCCTTTATAGCTGAAGTTCAGAAGATAATGTAAGGCTGTGATGGTGAGTTTGGGTAGCCGAAGCTGACTCTACCCCGCCCCCCCCAAAAAAAACCATGATGCAATCATGCAAGTTGCAACAGTAGCAAATAGTTGTGCTTTTAACCTAACCCCAACTGTAACATAATCTGCCTTTTTCACTTCCCACCCAATTCACCCATTTTGTGTCTAAAAGGCAGGAAGTAACACAGGTGCAAGCAAAACATTAATGAGGGTTTCCAACTTGCAATCAATTTAGGTGCTCCAGTGCTGGGGCCATAATTAAGCAAATTAAAATTTGCTGGCACCTGTGTTACTTCCTGCATTTTAGACACAAAATGGGTGAATTGGGTGGGAAGTGAAAAAGGCTAATAGCCTATCATCTGTTCATTAACCCCCATACAACGCATCAAAAAAGCAATATGCTAGATTTTCTTCCTAGTCTCTGTAGCAAAAACTTTTACTTTTACTTTTTGTGTGTGTGGAGGGGCTGTCCCGTGGAAGGCTCACACACAGCAGAGGACTCTATGTCCCAGTCATCACACACACACCCGCCAAACACATGCGGATGTTTCCTACACGTGTCTGTTTCAACACCACATCGTGTACTGACAACACAAATGTGGAAAAACTAAACGAAATTAGATTGAACTGATTCATGGGTATATAATTTGAAGAATACGATAATGACTTCTTCCCTTTTAAGCGGGGCAGCCGCGGGGAGTTTTAATCCTACGAGTGAACGCACAGCATGACATGGGCGGGCTGATGCAACTGCGTCTACTGGTTACACACACAGCAACCAGCTGGTAGACCTACACAGGAATTAACTAATCACACAGCGAAATGTCTCGGCTCATTAGTAGACTACTTTGACTTATTCCCCCTGGACATAAAACTGACATGTTGTGGGTTCTAGAAGGCAAATGATCTGACCAGGCAGGTCAGAGGGTCCTGTGTCTTTAACTTTAACAAGTTTGTTGCCAAGTGCTGACTACTTTACAGAGAGCTGCACTTGAAGTCAATGGCATAAATGTGGGGGTTCTGCCACGTGTAGAACTTTATCATCCTTGCAGGGGGAAGATGGTGGAGGGGGGGGCAAGGGTCAAAAAGCCCGCTGACAGGTGACCAATTCCGTTCGGATGGTTTAGGTCACTCACGTTTATCTGACTGACTCACCTGATCAAATCTAAGAAGGAGTCGATCACTTCTTTCGGCTGGGGCAAGTCGTCACCCAAGAGTGCCACTTTGGGCTTCGTGCCGGTGACCGAGCCCGGCTGGATGATGAAAGCCATCACGATCCCGATGGCCGAGGCGATCAAGGTGGTGACCAGGAAGAAGAGCATAGCCCAGCCGCCCAGCTTGCCCAGGGCTTTGGGGTCGATGCTGGCCGCTCCGGACACCAGGCTGCACACGACCAGGGGGATGATGATCATCTTCAGCAGCCGGATGAGCAGCTCGCCGGGGAAGCCGACGTAGATAATCTGGGTCCTGCTCAGCTCCATGTTGCGCACACCGAGTCCGATAAAAACACCGATGATGACCCCGGCCACGGTGAGGATGACCAGCAGGTTGGCCATCACTATCCTCTTCACCCGCTGGCCCAGCGGCTCAGGGCCGTTCTTCTTGCAGCTGGTCAAGCCGTTGGCCACCGGCTCGTCGAGGTGCGCGTCGCCGTTGGACGTCTTCCCCTCCTCCATGTCTATCTTCTCAGCCATTGTGCGCCCTGAAAGTTGCCCTAATTTACCTCCCCTATAAACAAAAAAACTTGCCTTTTGATAACCTCTGTAATTGGTTATTAAGGCAGGAGTAACTTCTAAAAATGCTGTCAATAGCCTATCCTCTGTCCCTGTGCACAGCCAGGCACGATGCTCCGCCGCGCCCTCGGTGTGTGTCCGCGAATAATCTCTCCGACCTCCTCTGGTGAGGAAAAGGCAACCCCAGCCTGACGTCACGGGAAGGGGGCGGGGCCGTGTAGTCCCTACACATGTAATTTGAGATTATACCATGAATGGATTATACCAGTTTTATCTACTATTTTCCTGTTTGCATATTGTTTTTGTATCTATTACAACACTTAAACATTGTATTTACTTGGCACAATTTGAGATTTAATGTAATGGCTTGGAATTCATAGTTTCAAATTTAGTTTCAGTCATTCAGATTCAGTTTCCAGCTACACACATCTGTGCATAAGGGACTCCACCCCCGCAAATTTGTACGTGAGTCATTCCTGTCAAACTTGCATGAGTCACGAATTATCTTGAATTTAAAGTGAATGAAGGAAATGAAGCAGTTACTATACCTGGAAGTCAAAACAAAAGATAAAAGAGGATGTGGAAAAAAGCAAGACAGTGGAGCTGATAGCCTACTGATTAAGCAGATAAATGGATGCTGTTATTTTAGTAGCCTATGGGGAGATACTTGAATAAGTCGCCTGCCCTGCAGCTTGCCCAGGCCCAGCTGGCCCTGCAGCTCGCATACACAGCTCGGCTGCTGCGCGGCCTCGCCCTGGCTACTCCTTGATGGCATACTTCAGGGATGCTGGATCACGTGTCCTGGAGCTGGCAACATCGAGCTGTCCATGGCTGAAGACAGGGGTCTGAAGCCAGACTCCCACTTCTTTTTTGTGACATCACTGATCACTGATGATGTCACAGTGGGACTTATGACATCACTGATGATGTCACACTCACACATCACTGGGATGTATGACATCACTGATGATGTCACAGTGATTTATGACTTCACTGATGATAACAGTGGGATTTATGACATCACAGTGGGACTATCACAGTGGGACAGAGAGACAGAGAAACAGACAGACAGACAGACAGACAGAGCCCTAGCTCCCATTTATATACTGCTGATGATGATGATAATGGCGATGAATGCTGGTCGGAGGGGCCCCCGGGGAATTTCTGCCTAGGGCCCCAACAGACTCAAGAATCGCCACTGGTCCTCTCAATCCATATACAACAGCAGTCACCACAGTTTTCCTGCTGCTCTACGCTATGGAGCTTGCCTGATGCAATCAAAATCAGATCTCAATGTGGACACTGGAGACATATTAATACCAGGTGTAAATGTAATCAGGTTAATGTGGTCAAGCACTGTCTGATCGCAATCTGATCACAGCAAAAGCCTGTTAGTGTCAGGTGTAAATGGCCGCTCTTTCATTTCCTCAGCCAAATACACAGATTGTGTCCTATTAGTACAGCTGTAAAGATCAATGAGCCTACATCAGTGCAGCTACCTTTCAGATAGCTTTGTTTAAAAGCAGTGTATTGCACCATGGCAGTGTAGCCTGCAGCATTCACATATTTTACATATTTAGTAAGGTAGAAGAAGCCAAGGTGTTCCTGAATATCACAAGCATGCATAATCCCTTATGAGAATGAGAATCACAGTAGGTAATCACTAATCAGATTACATATGAGGAATTTGACTTGAATAGTGTATGCAGCGGAGCAGTCACATCAATAGTCAGAAGACAAATCTAGATAAAATTACAGAAAAATCTAAAAGTGCTGTCCAATATATACAATATACACAATTAGAAGGTCCTGAGTGATAAATAGGAAATACCAATCCAAAAGGTGCACAGTGTAAGAATAATATGAGTAAAACAATGGAGTAAAAATATTCTGGTAAGAGAAGCGGCTATACATTATTGTAAGTAAGATACCGGAGAGACGGCATCCGGTACGGGATGGGTTTTAGCACCCCAGCCTGGCTCTCTCGTGAGGGAGAAATCCACAAACGCTACGGATCAGCCTCCTGAAAATCTGCGTAAACATCGGTGCGGCCTGGGGTCCTTCAGGCTAGAGCGAGGTGCTCGGCGCAGGTGAATGACGTGCAGCGCACAGGCCTCCTTGAGGCATCCTGCCTGCCCATGGTACGGCATGGTAGGATTGCCTTTTTCCGCAGGAGGTTCTGGTGAGACGAAGGAGGTGCCCGGCCTGGAATCACCCCACAGGGCCTTAGACCTCCATGCACCGAAGGTCTCGCAATACTGCGGTGTAGCACTAAACTCTATTGCAGCGGATTGGGCGTGATCAACCCTTCCGCGGGCAACGTTGCAGACAGAGTAGGAAGGCTGATCCGTGAGCGGCTGCTTCTGGGACGCGGGTCGGGGTCGTAATCGGCCTCGGCTGGGTCTACTGGGCGAGGGTGTATGATGTTGTCAGACCCGAAACACCCCACGACCCCAGTCAACATCACTGATGACACGTCCCAGCGCATGCTGTAGCATGTATTCTGAACCTACCGGTATGCAGTCCAGTTGCAGCTACTTTAAAGTAACGTATGGTGAGTGTGTGTGGGGAGGGCGGGCGGGGGTACGTTCATGTCATTGGGGGGATTCTGGCCTGCTGTTGGGGCCGGCTGTGGTCGGGGGATATGGGGGGTGGTGGTAAAGTCCTTAGTGGGGTCTTTCGAGCCTTGTTGATGAGGCTGATGGCAGTTGGGAAGAAGCTGTTCTTGTGGCGAGGGGTTTTGCTGAGGGAGAGCATTTCAAAGAGCTTATGTCCGGCGTGGGAGGGGTCGGCCGTGATTCTTCCAGCCCACTTCAGCATCCTGGGGGTGTGCAGGTCCTGAATGCATGGCAGGTTATCTCAGACTCAGGGAGCTGAATTTACCAAACTGAATTTGAAATCATATCTGAAAGTTCAATTCAATAATAATCACATTAAATCTCATTACATCTCAAATTGTGTGTTACAAAGCCTTTGTTTGCTGAATGTGACCGTGACACAATTTATGCAATTCCAATACAATCTCCGCTGGCACTAATCTCTTTCCATACTAATCTATTTTGATAGTGTACTTAATTACACAAATGGCCTCTGCCAAATGTAATACTTCTTTAGGACCGAGTTAGAGGCTTTGCCTCTACAGCTGTGGAGGCTGCATGCCGCTGGACTTTGAAGTGGCCTCCTCCTGTGTATTTATTTGCTCTCCTCAGGAGTACCAATTCAACATAGAATGCCAATACCGTTGTAGCTATAACATCAAAGGGAAATGAACATACAACCACAAGCATAGCAATAACATTAATCTAACATCTGCTATGTTTGAAGGAAGCAGAGAACAATGTGGAGAGGTGAGGTTTCCCACTGCATCCTTTCAACTGCAAAGAAGACACCACATCCCTCTCTGCTTCCACCGCAAGTAGTGCTCGCTCAATCTGCCCTCCGCCCACAACTGGTCGTCACAGCGACGCCGCATATCTGCCCTCCGCCCTCTGTTTGTAACGTAAAAATTGTATCCCTACATGGAACTTTTAAACTGGTTATGAAAGTACTGGTGCCTCTATGAGCTACTTGAGCAAATGAGACCATCTAGGAGCTCTAGCTAGCTATAGGAGATTGGATATTTCTTTGTTGTTATTTACATGCCCGGCCAGTCGCAAGGAAAACCCGTGACGGAAAGCAACTGTCATGTTAAGCCTGAGCAAGGAGATCGATTTGATTTCACCAGAGCTGAAGGCAACAAGACAAAAGACTGCTGGAAACAACAGGAGAGTTTGGGAAATAACGTTACACACAAGAGAAGGTAAGCGCCACTAAACTGGTATCCAGAGACACAGTGAACACGATTCTGCCTGACCAATCAGTCGTCTGCAGTGTTTTCACGTCACCGTATGGTACCGGGTCCACAGCGCTGGAACCTCAACAGGGGTGGGACTAGAAATAGTACGACTCAACCCGGGTTGTCGCGGTTTTTGACCGGTGGAAAGCTACAAAAAAGCTAGTCGAGCCAGGCGGAGCCGCGCCAATACCAGCGGTGCCCATCTTTCCATTGGTCGTCTTTGGCAAGGTGTGTGTTTGTCAATCAGTAATAAGAGACATATTCTCATTGTCTGGATAACTGTTGGGCTATGGTCTATCAGATTGTAGGGGTCCCAGAGAGCCCGAGGTTAGCTTACACTCAACCAACAATCCAAGCCCTTATTAAACACGCTCCCATTGGTGGACATTTGTGGGAAAGGCACCTTTTAACACCAAGGAATGCCCACAGGACCAGGATCCAGACGGGTAGGAAGCTGTCCTCTCTGCACCGGCTTTGTTTTCTCAAGCTTGTTCTTTGTTCCCTCCGACTGTGTGAGCGGCTGGACCCATCACTGGGTTTCTGTGAAATGGTGCGCTACTCTGTGAGAACGGACCGCTTCAATAGCTAAAACCACAGGCAGAGGAGAGCGCTGAGAGTTTTTCCAGAGGAGCAGGCCCCATCTATGAAAACACACACACATATATACGGTACACACACACACACACACATACACACAAACACACACACACACACACAACACACACACACACACACACACACACACACACACACACACACTGTGAAAGGGAGTCAGAGTTTTTGCCTACTCGTACTCGATTCTTTTAAATACTGTCCTCTTCCAATACATCTTATCACAGAGGAGCCTTTGATTCATATTCATCAAGTTTTATTTTCAGGTGAAAGGGGGGAGTACAATCTACTTAGATCATTATCATTATTAACATCTAACTATGTCACGTCATGTGAAATGCTGTCTTGTGAGAGTTTATATTAAATCAGTTGTACAGTCAGAATATTTGTGGGCAACCTTTTTAGCCTTAATGAGATCTACCGTACTGTTCATTTGGCTTGGCAGAATTGTGTCAGCCAAAAGCAAACCCTGTATTCTTTCTTTACTTTAGCCCACAACCTCTGAATCACTGATATAGCTTGTTCTCAAACGGTATTGTGCTTCACCTGCAATTGGACTGCTTGTGAAGGACAAGTTGGCTGTTAAACAGCATTGCATTCACATGCAAACCCAAAAGACAAAAGATTAAAAAACAAAACATGGATGGCCTAAAAAGAATGGTGTGGATTTGAGTGCTTCTTTCTTTTCAAAAGTACTTGCTATAATCCTAGAAGATAGAAGATACGTTATTGCCACACAACCGGGTTGGTGCTATTTGGTTTTGGTACAGTATCTTCTGTAGCTCTGAATTTTTTTATTTATTTAAGATCCCCATTAACCACTGCCTCAAGCAGCGATTATTCTTCCTGGGGTCGGAAATTACAATATAAAATTCAAGAAACAAAAAATTGAAAATAAAAATGAAACATAGAACATACATTTACCCCCTTCCCAACAATAAATACAGACATGGCTGTGGGGGGGAAACTGTGCTTGAAGCGGGTGGTAGACCTGTAGCGTCCCTGAGGGCATATGGGCTGAATTAGGTGGTGTGCAGGGTGGGAGGGGTCCTTGGCAATCTTGCCAGCATGAGTGACTGTACGGATGGTGAAGATGGAGTCCAGAGAATAAAGGTCACATCCTATGATTTTGGAAGCCTTCTTGTCTATACGTTGTAGTTTGTGTTTGGAGTGTTTATCTGTGGCAAGAGACTATGGTGGATGAGGAGGTGAGTGGTTCGTTACAAAACCCAAGGTACCCACACCAGATGAGGTAGAGCTGCTCTAAACCGGACTGGTGAGGAAATGCTGCTGAACCATCCCGAACAAGAGAGGCACCTCAGGTAGGGAAGGAGATAGGTCATGTGACGTCTGAAAATGGGACATGCAATGTGCGACACAAAGCGCAGGGGTTTCATGTGTCGTAATAAAGAAAGAAAGAGGGGTGGAGACAAAAGGAAAGTAGACACCGTGTTTTTATGTGCCAATCTGGCCTCTTATTTGTTTGGTTCTGCCGTCTCATGGAGGTCCAAAGTACAGAACACAAAGGCATTTATGGACCGTAGGCTAGAGTGAGTCACTCTAATTTGAGGGAAAGTGCATCAAGACCGATAGAAAAATGCTGCTACAGAAATCATAGACATCGGTCCTAAAACTGCAGAGTCATGCTGCCCCAGGAAGGTGCTGAGTCATGCTTACAACATGAATTCTTGTTTCAAATCTAAAAGGAATGGGGGTAAGAGGAAATGAGGGCTTTGCTTCTATGAAGACGTTTTAGCAAAGAGGCACAGGGGCAAATTCCTTCTGGAGGTCCATTTCAAGGCTTTAGATTATATTCTGTCACGTGCACAAATAGGCACACATAGGATCTATCTTACTTTAGTCACATGTTTAGATGACTAAATACACATGTGCATGAGAACCCATTTCAGATCACTCTATCGCCCTCATTTTTGCAACTACCATGAATACAGAAAGTATTTTTTTTTTTATTTTGTTCATCATGCCAGTCTGCATATGTAATTGCTTAGATGAGTGAGGTGCTGCAGTGAATGTGTTTTTAATCCTTAATCCCTTCATAACACCATATTTTGATGTACCATTTCTTATCAGCACATCCAGTGTCAGTGACCAGTGCCACTCGTTACATACTGTACATTGGGGGGATGGAAAAGGTCTCATTCAATGTTGCCACTTGGTATTCTCAAAAACCAGCAGAACCATACAACAACAAAGATGGAACAATATTTTTTTTATCATGTATCTGTATGCCATTTCTGTAACTCCTTTTATCAATGAATATTCTATAATCTTTATTAAAATGCACTGTTTTAACCGCACATACAGTAAGTGAAAATTTTGATTTCTCATCTCCAGCTTTTTTGCGCGGGTCTTGTATTTTCCCACAGCATATGTCTGGTTGCAGCACTATTGTTATCCCTGCAGCCCAGAAGCGACAGGCAGGCCCCTAAACCCTGTCTGATCTCCTAGAGCCCAATGTGACCAGGAGGGGCCTCCCAAAAACATTTACATACACAGCCATCCCCCCTGTCTGTCTGCTACGCTACAGCCATGCCTGGATTCAGGGACATAGGAAGGGGGGCGACACAGGGGACCCACACACTTTTTAAGAAGGCAGTATTGGTCCCCTGCACTTTTTGAAGTCCAAAAAGTAAACTAAAGTTATGTTTAAAAAAAACAGAAACGGCGGGCCTGGGCTGGCCCAATCACATCTCTTAAGCTTAGGACAATAGGACATACTCCAGGAAGGCAGCGCGAGGCGGAGCTCCGCAAACCGGGAGCGCACTCCGCGCTGGGGCCGAGGTGTTCATACTCAGAATGCTGATCAGAGCACAGCTGTTTACATAGTACAGTGAATGGCCCATGATCAAGTCAGTGAAACGCAATTAAAAGTCAATGAATGCCATTATGTTCAGTAGACTGGATTCACTCTCAAACGATCGTATCAGCACATGAATAGAATCGCAAATCTTGATTTGTAAATAGGCCTGGATCTCTCTCTCAAAACACAGCACACCCTGTGTATGTACCCTGTGTATGTTGACATTCACCAAATAAAATCAATCAATCAATCAATCAATCACATTACTTGAAATGACTAAAAATTAACAGTTAGAAATCAAAGTTGCTGACCACATGACCACAAGCTTTGACTATTTGAGCCCTGCCTCCTCTTGAGTACATCACTGATGATGTCAATGTCTATGATGTGACATCTGATGATGATGTCACTTATGATAATGGCTCTGGGAGTGTGAAGGCCCCTGAAAAATGGGCATGATCCGAACAAGGGCCACCTGGCCCACATGCATTTTAAGTCGTGAGTGTCATGGCTGCTGTGATCCCATTGCAAGATGGTCTCTAGTTTTACTCTGAATACGAAGGCTAAATGCCTGCGGTTACCAATAATTGCTGCTTCACTGGTATAATTAAAGGTGGTTAGAACAGCATGCTGCAAATGTAAAGGGACTAGAATAAGCGTCAGCTCCTATAGAACATGTTACTTGCATTATATAGCTACAGTATATAGCTTCCACACACCCCGACACATTCTCTTTCAACCCTCTCTCTCTCCTTCACACACACACGCACGCACACACACACACACACACAACTCCCCCTGTTGAGTTAATGTTCCGCACACTGTGTTCCTCTGCACAAGAGGTCTATTTAAGAGAAACATGTCTGGCGTGTTGCAGAGCATGTGTTGGGAATCTGTTCAGGTCTCCCCATGTGCTCTGCTCTGCCCACATGTTTTAGCTTGAAATGTTGAACCGTGAACCTCCCTCTGCATCACCACCACCACCACCACCATCTCCTCCCCCTGCTGGGTTTTCTCATGCTAGTTTCTGATTAAAGTAGCGAGGAAATGCTGACACAGACTGTTTTGTAGTTGGTCAAGTATTTTTTAGTGAGTCTGACAATGTGTAATAACGTGTTCACGCCAACAATGTTTTACAATTACATAGTTTTTAAGGGGCATGAGGGTTTATTGCACCTAGGTCATCTTACACCACCACGATCGTTTGTGAGTTCTCGTAATTGTTTGCCTTAAAGACTAAAGTCAAAAACAACATCACCTGCTGGACAAAGAGTAAGTTATCTACACGTAAATCATTTACCGAACTCAACAATCAATCACAACAATCAATGTTTCCATGGATGTATTATTAACCCTTTGCTGCCACCGTGGCTCCTGCGTTAAATCGCTGGCTTGCTGGGGGAAGCTAAGCAGGGCTGGCCATGGGGCTGGAAGAGGTGTTGGAGGACCAGTAGGAGGTGCTCTTCCCTCTGGTTTCATGAATAATATATCCCAATCCCCAATTCCCCAGGGCAGAGACATGGGACTCTGTCCTATGAGTGAGCACCGTCCTTCGGATGAGACGTTAAACTAAAGTCCTGACTCTCTGTGGTCATTAAAGATCTCATCGGCACTCTTCACAACAGTAGGGGTGTAACCCCGGTGCCCTGGAGGGTGTAACCCCGGTGCCCTGGCTACACTCCCACACAGGCCTTCCTTCCATCAAGGCCACCTAATCATCCCTCGATATACAGTATAATTGGCACAGTCGGTCCTCGACTCTCCACCGTGATTGCTGATGTGTGGTGAGTGTTCTGGCCGCCAGTATCATGGAGGATAATGGCTGCCGTGCATCACCCAGGTGGGTGATTAGTTGAGTCCCTCCCTCCCACACACACACACACACACACACACACACACACACACACACACACACACACACACACACACACACACACACACACACACACACACACACACACACACACGTGTAAAGCGCTTTGGGTGCCTTGAAAACGGCTATATAAATCCAATCAAGTATGGAGTGTTTAGCTTTCAAGCTCAGGCTGGTGACACTAAAATGTTGGCATCAGGATAAAAAAAAAGCAGTGATCCATATAGCAGCTAGAATTACAGACTGGCTCTTCTCTGTTTCCATGCACTTCAGCAGCTGACATTATAGATTTACTCACACAGATACAGCTCATATGATTTCATGCACCTATATGGTATCGTGTCATATGCATTATTCAACATCAGATGTATGTGAACACTAATTATTATATTTATAGCAAACCCTTCAGCCCTTCTTCAGTCTCAGACGCTTTCTTCATCTGATGAAAATAGAGGATGGCCAACTGGAAATGACGCCCTCTCTCTCTCTCCCCTCTCTCTCTCTCTCTCTCTCTTTCTCTCAGATAGGTAGAGTTTCCTAGTGGAGGTCATAGCAGCAGTGTCTGTCAGGCCAGCTAGGCCAGTGAAAACACACCCTGTCATTGTCTGAGGGCCGTCAGCAGACTGGCAGAGGACAGGACACTGTACAACACAAGCCCTTTCATGTGCATGCATGTAATTACCACATTGTGTGTGTGTGTGTGTGTGTGTGTGCGTGTGCGTGTGTGTGTGTGTGTGTGTGTGTGTGTGTGTGTGTGTGTGTGTGTGTGTGTGCGTGTGTGCGTGTGTGTGTGGGTGTGTGTGTGTGTGTGTGACAGAGACAGAGAGAGAGAGACAGACTGCGAGAGAGAGAGACAGACCGCGAGAGAGTGAGACAGACAGACAGCAAGAGAGAGAGAGACAGACAGACAGACAGAGAGGGAGAGACAGACAGCGAGAGAGAGAGACAGACAGAGCGAGAGAGAGACAGACAGCGAGAGAGACAGACAGACAGCGAGACAGACAGACAGACAGCGAGAGAGAGAGACAGACAGACAGAGAGAGAGACAGACAGACAGCGAGAGAGAGAGAGACAGAGAGACAGAGAGAGAGAGACAGACAGACAGACAGACAGAGAGAGAGACAGACAGCGAGAGAGAGAGAGAGACAGACAGACAGCGAGAGAGAGAGACAGACAAACAGCAAGAGAGAGAGAGACAGACAGACAGCAGGAGAGGGAGAGAGACAGACAGCGAGAGAGAGAGAGACAGACAGACAGACAGACAGAGCGAGAGAACACAGACAGCGAGAGAGAGAGACAGACAGACAGCGAGAGAGAGAGACAGACAAACAGCAAGAGAGAGAGAGACAGACAGACAGACAGCAAGAGAGGGAGAGACAGACAGTGAGAGAGACAGACAAACAGACAGACAGAGCGAGAGAGAGACACCGACAGCGAGAGAGAGAGAGAGATTTTGTATTTGTTGACTTGAATGAGCAACCTGCATGAGGTCAATCAATAAAACACAGAGGACAAAGCAATCTACTGGGTCTATCTATGTATGGCCTCTCTCCCTCACAGCTTATGTCAACTCGGGTTAGGGTTAGGGTTAGGGCACAGGAAGATACCTATTCTCTTTGCTTCACCAACGACCCAGGAATCTGATGAAGCAATAAACTCCTTCACCTTTCCCTCCCTTTCTGCTGTTTCTAATCAACACAAGGTTGCGGAGTTACAGTAAACTGACAGCTCTGGTCTGTCCCACCACCTTCTCATGTCCCCTCTTCACACCACCTTCACATTGTTCTTCACTCTCCAGCCCCCCGCTGTCCCCCTCTCTCTGCCTCCCTTACCTTCATAAAAGCTCAGACAGACAGTGAGATGAAAGGGGAGTGAAACATTCCTGGCATCATGTAAAAAGGCTCAAGGGCAGACAGACGGGACATGGATCCCAGCTTGGACATTCTCAGCTGGACCGACCATGTGAGACCTCCAGGGGTCTGGAGAGCACAACAGAGACACATATGGGCATGCATAGACATAGCGCAATACATTATGGTCAAAGATGCTTTCAAAATTGTTAGAATTGTTCTTGCTTTTGTGGTGGAATGTGAGGTTATTGCCTTTTCAAACGGCCATTCTTTTTTCCAGGCAGTTTTGGACTAACACTACTCAACACATCTGGATTTGGCTTTGACTGGCTCTCCTAAATCCTCTTGTTTAGGCCAATTTACAGCATTTGCACCAATGCACCCTGCTGGAACACCTCCACATAGAAAGGAGGAGCTGGTGTTGTTGGCCAATCAGGATCCAGTATTATGACTGTTCTGCCTGTGAGAACTTGCGGTGTCAGACATAAATCGTTCATTGCCTGCTGATGTGGAATTCATATGCAGACATGCAGAATCAGTTTGTGCGTTGGTGGTGTGGTTTGGTGATGTTTGGTCAGGGGAAAATGTTTTTTCTGAAGATGAGATGAGGATTTTTTTGCAGTTTTGTCAGTGAAGAGGAGAATTAGAAGGGAAGTAGTGGCAGGAGGAGGTTGTGTTGTACAAGACGGCTGGGTAGATATTGCTAAAATAGCTTTCCTCCAAGACGAGTAGCTAATGCTATCTTAAAACTACAGCGGGGTCATCCACACACACTTGAGACTATGACTTTGCCAATCAAAGTGAACTAAATGTGAATACGCCAAGAGGGAAATGCAAAATTGCTTAACCAACAAAAGCAAATGTTTTATTGCCAATGTAGAATAGAAATGAATTGGAGGCATGCCTGATCGCACCTTTGGTTCTCAAATGCATGTAATAAATACTCCTTTGACTAAGTGGCCATTCACACCATATGCCGAAGCAACGCCCAACCTAAGCTCAACCTAAGCTCAACCTAAGCTCAACCTAAGCTCAACCTAAGCTCAACCTAAGCTCAACCTAAGCTCAACCTACGCTCAACCTACGCTGAACCCACACGTTTCATTTAGCCCTTGTTAACAGGCGAGGCCGTTCACACCAGCCGTGCGGGTGTCACGTTCAAGGCACGCTCACGACTTGCTCAAGCGATCGTTCAGGATTCAGTCCTATTTTCCAAGCGTGACGCGTGAAGCGCGAAGCTGCCAGGCATGAAGTCATTGGGAGTTGTGGTGGGCGGGTTCAAGGCGTGCCGAGCGAGGCGCTGAGGAAAAGAGAAGGCTTCTGGTGTGACCGGTTAAGCGTCAGTTCAGCTTGAGCCTGCCTCAAGCTTCAGTTCTGCTTATGTTAAGCGCCAGGTGTGAACAAGGGCTATTAAGCTACATTCATTTGCTAAACATCTGGAGGAACATTGCTCTAATCCGGAGATCTGAAACAGCTGTCTTGGGGTTTTAACAGCAAGTTATTTTTGCATTATGTAGACTTTGCATTTACACAAAGTATGGGCCTACTCACGCAGATAAATGGTTTACTGCCACAACAACAGATTGAGCTGCCAGAACATCTCTAACCATAAGCCAGGAGTTCACTGGGTGCCGAGGGGTCGGTGCACAAAGTGAGAGAGCAGCTAGATGAATGTGAGTCAGACTAAAAACACACCGAGAACACAATCTTCCCACAGGACGTGTCCAGGGAACACACAGCTCCAGGCGGCACGAACCAGGTGGACCAAGCGCTCTGATTGGCTGAGATCAACACGCCCGTCTCACCACGCCTCCGCTCCGCCCCCCAGTCCAGCTCTGGAGTCATATGATACTGTATGGCATTGGGGGAGCTCAGTATTTCCAGTGTACATATTTTGCTTTTGCCCACCCACCCACCCTTCTCTCTCTCTCTCTCTCTCTCTCTCTCTCTCTCTCTCTCTCTCTCTCTCTCCCTCTCTCTCTCTCTCTCTCTCTCTCTCTCTCTCGCTCGCTCTCTACCTCCCACTTCTCCCTCACTCACTAGGGTTCATTGTGCCCATGATGACTGAGCCGAGAGAGAAAAACTGTTTGAGAGACTTGAGCGAAAAGATGTGGCTGTTTCAGAAATCTATCTGCCTGAAATGTCAAGAGGGTCGAGTGAAATGAGATCTGTTCTGAGAAAGATCATCTCTCACACAAGATTAGCCCTGTGGATCTTTTGGTCTCCGAGTGTGTATTTCACATGATGAAACATGCAAACATGATGACCAATGTTGCTGAACTATCTGGCATGCAGCCAGACAGTTTAACTTGCTATATTTGTCCCCAAACCACTCATCTCACTGCCCTATATAGGCCCTTTTCGCAGCAACCGTTTTGAGGTGGTAAAGCAGGAAGTAAAACAAGGTGTGACCAATAACATTAGTGAGGGCCCTGTCACCATAACACCTAAATGGAATGGAACCATCAGTAACCTGCTTTACTTCCTGCATTGCCACCTCAAAACGGTTGCTGGGGGTCTATATATATACCACTGCTGTCTTTCAGGTGCAGAGTGCACGTGTTCTGGCATGTCATGAATAGCATTTGTATTCATATTGACTTGCCTGCATTGTAACCTCCATCATTTTGGGGGCTGCTAGTGTAACCGAGGTGAATCAGAGCGGATTCCTCGTGAGTCCCGAGTGGTAGCGAGTGGATTGGTTAAACTCACTCCCCAGTATAAAGGCATGTTAATCAGCTCTGCCAAGGGAGCTTGCTCTCTTGGTGGAGTGGTTAGTGTCCTGCAAGCCGAAGGTCGGCGGTTCGTATCCACCCCTGGGCAAGCCCTACACATGCGTTGCTGCAAGTACACCCTACACAACGCAAGTACACCCTACACAACGCCGTTACACTAGGGGCACCTTGAAAATATTGTATTCTTATTTGACAGTTCTAACGGTCAATGAATGTAATAAGAATAATTGTTTCTCCATTAGAACATGGGAAGGATGGAACTACCACATACACTGACTAGATTATTCCATATGGAGTGATTGCAGTCGGGTTGAGGATGGTATTATTGTAGTTGTATAATCGTTATATATTTTTTTCTTCCATTTTCTTCCCAATTGTACTTAGCCAATTGCCCCGATGTCTTGGTCGTTGCTCCACCCCCTCTGCTGACCTGGGGAGAGCCGTAGACTAGCATATGCTTCCTCCAATACATCTACTCAGTTCCTCAACTGCTTACCCAACTGCAATTAATTTCCAGATGTTAGACAAGGTCTCTGAGAAGAGCATCCTAAGGATGTGTTTGATGTGGGAGAGAGAAATGCTACATGGTATGAAGACATGCCAGTTTCACTGAGGGCAGGGTTAGCCTGACCATTTAGGTTAGGCTGAAATGTCTGATAAACCCTTTTTAACCACTTACTGGAAAACAATGTGTGGAAAGTAATATCTATTATTGAAAAGTAGGGGCATCACGATACACTCAGTTCACGATACGATACGATACACGATATTGGGTTCACGATAACGAACGATACGATATTTTAACAATATTTTTTTGCGATCGATTTGTAAGTTGAGGGGGCATCCTCCACACTAATTTGAGTAATTTCACCATTTTCATCCTCCGTGTCTGTAATGTCCCTCGTCTGTTCAAACAAAGCAATGAAATGAGAGCGAGCATGCAATCAGATGCAGATCAGTGCCACCACCATGTTCAGCTTCTTTTTCTCACGATATGAGATTTCATCTCAACGATACATATTGTCACGTTTTGATATCGCAATATATTGTGGGATGATATATTGTGACATCCCTATTGTAAAGACATTCTAATCTATAGCCTACATGGGGCTCAAATAACTCCAGAACCCAGTCATGAATCAAAACCATTATAAAATCATTGTAAGAGTGAATTCAGTGGATATTTACATTATTACCATACAATAACATGGGAATAGTGGTGTCTGGTTTGTGGTGCCTCTGTGGGCATATAATGCTTTTCCATGACAACAAACACTACACATAAGAGAACACAATTCTGCACAACTTAGGATAGATGGCATGTAACCTGTGAGTGTGTGTGTGTGTGTGTGTGTGTGTGTGTGTGTGTGTGTGTGTGTGCCCCCGCACGCGTGCATGTGTGTATGTGTCACTCTGATTTATGAGTGTAAGGTTCAAAAAGTTGTTGTGGAGAAGGTAAAAAAGAAAGTTGAGAGTGTGAGTGTTTACTGTTCCTCTTGTGCCTGTTGCTGCTCTGTTCACTGACCTATAATAAAGACTTTGAATGGGCTGGTGTCCTTCACATGACCTTGACAGTCATATTGTAGCAACACTGTACCAACACAAACACTGAAAAGGTGCCAGATAACTAATGAGCTTTGTGTAAAAGATAAAAAGTGGAATACTACCTAAGTGCCTGTGCCGTGAATAGTATCAACAAACCAAATCTAATCTGTGAAATGGAAACATGGAAATGGTGATAATGATTTTTTTTTTTTTACAATACAAGGAACTATTTGACTGTATCAGTAGCCTCCTGATTGACAACAAAGATATTCAGCGAGAAAGAATCATTTTTGCATCAATGCCTTTACAAAAAGAAATGTTTCCCTCTCATAAGCTCCACAACCCTCACCACCCTCTCCAATGATGTCCACCCATGGCTCAATCCTGATGAGACAACAATGAGCTGTATGATGGATTTTCAGTTAGGGCCTGACAGATTCACATCAGTATTAATCATTGTTGATCATCATTTTATTCTCTGTGCAGAAAAACCAGCCGAGGTTATTTGACATTGCGATGGCAAATTTAAATGTCCATCTTCATTCACTCTTTGTCTTTCAATGTTTGCAGCATCCTCCGAGAGAATAACAGCTGGTGACCCTAAGGTAAAACTGTCAGCCTCAAGCCATGTGCTGCCATGGCAATGATGGCGTCATCACAACCCCTTGGGAGGTTGAGGGGAAGCGTTGCTGCTATGGCAACCATCAGTACTGAAGGTATGGAGAGTGGAGACCACACCTTATACATTGCATACACCCCTCTTATTTCTTCACACTGTGGACATATTTAAAGTATTTACAGAACAGCTTGAGACCTAATGAGCATCCATGCAATATATGACAGCAAATGGTGTGTGTGTGTGTGTGTGTGTGTGTGTGTGTGTGTGTGTGTGTGTGTGTGTGTGTGTGTGTGTGTGTGTGTGTGTGTGTGTGTGTGTGTGTGTGTGTGTGTGTGTGTGTTATTTGCTTTTTTCCACCCTTGCACAAAAGTAGAACAGAAACACATTCCATATTGCTATGAGAGGGCCTTATTAAGTCAGTTGCAATTCTTCCAACTCAAATTATTTGGGATAATATTTAGTTTAAATCTGTAACTGATTTCCTGAAATATCCCTTTAAGTATTAGGTCAAAGCTTTATCCCCTTGTCTACCTCTCAACACAGTTCCACTGACTTGTAGGCTACATCAATTTGCAGCCTCCATTATCAGCTTTCTGATTCCCTGTTCATTCTATTCTATTCTATTCTATTCTATTCTATTCTATTCAAGAGTAGCATAGTGTAAACAGAGGTCAATGTTTTTCTCTGCAAGCTCGGCAATCATCCTTCATAATCATACGTGCTCATTTCGCTCAAAATCCCTTAGTGCATCATCCACAGATACTTTCTCCATTCACAAGGACTAATGCAGGTTAAAGGATTTCTACTTTAATATCACCACAATCCTCGCCATCCAAGAGTCAGTGCTGTTAGACTCTGGAGGATTGTGTTCAAAATGAAAACACATTCTTGGTCTTTATGCCGAGGTACTAAGCAAACATTGACGAGCCTTAATTTTCTCATGCAGTAATAAAATGAAGGCTGAAACTGGGCCTTTGTTTTGTTTTCATTAGATTTAACCATGATGAAAAATCCACACAAACTAAAAATCCAAACATTCTAAACCTGCAGATTGGCCACGGTTCCCCTCCCATCCTCTTGCCCATCAGTTTCTCTCTGTGAACCCACATGGCTACCTAAGCCCCTTATTGTATCTGATCATGCCTCTTGGCTGATACAGTCTGATACACATCTAGTGTATATTAGGTGCACCACCACTGACCCTGTTTGCTACTGTCTGGCAACCGCGTTCCTCCCTGTGTATAGTCTCTACATTACAACATGCAGACATGTGCAAGCTGACATGAACAGCAATGCTACCTACTCCCGATCCTATTAGCCTATTAGCAGACGGTTAGCCACTGTGTTCGCATTACCTGCCCCACTTTCTTACTGTCACACTAATCCCCAGCACCATACTGTCCATCCATTTCTTCTCTTGCTTGTCTGGCCTGACTTACACAGCAAGCTGCCTCTCAGTCAAACACTACTAGCCTGGCTTTGTAGGAACCAATAGGCAGATCACTGAAGGCGTTTAAGTCCGTATTGTTCGTCCGGAATTGTATACGTTGCACGTTTAAAAAGCAATACGACCTCATGCTGTGTGACTCATGTTTACACACCGACTCGAAAATGTGTCCGTCGTTAACGTTTTTGGAACAGGTTCCATTTTCTGTGTTTTTCGCATAATAGGCTTTTGTGAGCTTTTTGAGCCGTCTGTGTTTTCAGGTGATGGATTAAAAAACGCATACGAAAAAAAACGGACTGTGTGTGCAAAGACTTGACTCTAGGCACCAACACATGCTTGACCTTGTCCGGTTTTATTGGTGGTGTCTAAACAATGCATCAACAAAGTTCAACAAGTTTCTACTGGCCATAAATTAAAACAAAAGTGCCCCAATGGCTTCCTATATAGGCAGAAAATCTTCAAAGCAATAAATGAACTCAAATATAGGCTTGGTCTCATGTTGCAACGTGTTTCAACCTTGGTGCTCTGACTGCTCTCTAGTGTCAGTAGAAATAGATGAATAGTTGTAAACATTGACCAGCCAGTCGATATACTGATACACGTGTATTGAACGAGACCTGAAACAATCTTGCCTGGGAGTGTCACAGAGAGAGATCGCTGCTTAGGGCCCCCTACAGACGGATGCCGGCATTGGCAGGCCGTGTGGGGCCGACTGGAGGCCCAGGCAGAGGTCAGGCAGAGGGGTCAGACTGTCTAAGCCCTGCTGTGTTGGAGGGTGCGCAGGCACACCCCATCCCGTGAGAACGGTCCCATTGCACAGCTCCCCTGGGACACACACATACATGCATGCATGTAAAAAACCCACCTAGCCAACCGTGCTTAAGTATGTCTGTCATTCTACGCACACATAAACACAACACACACACACACACACACACACACACACACACACACACAGGCAGACATGTACACACACAAGCTTAGCCAAATGCCCAATACATGCAAGCGTGTTTGTCTGCTTATCCAACAGTTACACTTACACGTGTGTCATTCTACACATAGAGAAACACAACAGGCACACACACACACACACACACACACATGCACACACACGCACGCACGCACGCACGCGCACACACACACACACACACACACACACACACACACACGCACACACAGAAAATACAAGCTCAGTACACACAGATACATGTTTGGTACACATGCTCATTATGTGAAGAGACAGGCTATTGATTTGACTTTAACTATTGGATACACACTCCCATGGGAGATGGTGAAATCCACCAGAGATACTATCGGTATTCATCTGATTATTCAAAGCTATACCAAAGAACCTTCATTGATAAGAACTGAAGGTTTATAGTTATTCCATTGGAACATCAGCAGCGCACAGCAAATTTGTCGCTTTAGCTGAAGGAGACACCTCTGATTGTCTGTTATGGTTCTGTGATGTTGTTGCATTGGCCAATGAGTCCCGCCCCCCCCCCACCCCAGGCCAAAATGGCGGCGCTGCTGTTGTAAAAAAAATGCTTGCACTCTTGGCTTCAATACTCTTTGGCTAGACTGAGCAAAAGACCCATCGCCATGGCAACTGCACACATGATGACCTTAGAGTAGAGGGCATGTTAAAGGCAGTATATTGCCAAATTAGGGTGAGAAAAGACTGTATCAACTTGAAATGCACATCTCATGGGTCCTGTGCTTATAAAGACAGAGTAGTTGCATTTATAATTGCTTTCTTTTACTGTTTGATTTTTCTGCTTTCCCGTTCTGCTTTCTACAGGAAGACAGGATTGTCGTAGCCTAGGTAAACCCAGCCACCACGTGACCTGCTCTCTCAGTTCCCAGTCAGTGACATGAGATCACCACATTTCAATAAATATAACGTTTTTGCACATTTGAATGCTGCTGGTCGTTTGTTTAATGCTGTATATATTGGATATTTAAAGCTGATACACAACACAATTGTGTTGAGGTAATTCTGCCAAGCTCAGTTAAAAATATAACATGTAACACTTTACACAATCAAATCTAACTTATTCACAGCAATACACAGTCCAGTAGTACAGTGGGCTAATTGTTTGAATTATATCGAAATATATTTGCATGGTGTAGCATGTAATGCAGATAATGTAGCTAGATACTCTGACACAGAAAGGCAGACAAGCTAGCAGCAGGGATCTTGTCACACTGATTCCAGATAAACTCCTCTGTCTAGCCAGCTATACAATATTGATCAAAATAACACCTATATCGAAATCGGATTTTAGCGGACCATACAAGCCGGGGCTTCAGAGCTGATCACCTGGACACATTTTACGGCGAAATTATCTGATAAACTTGTCTGTGCAGCTCTGTGGTGAGTTATGAGACGCTGATTCAAACGTTACAATAATAAGACACAATAGGAGCCAGTTACCCTACTGTAGATAGAGAGTAATTTCAGACCACCAGATATCACCATATTTATGTTATTAAATGCTGTAACGTTAACGGTAATTCTCATGTGTATGGTTTATTTATAAGCATTCATTGATTGAAGCAGAGTGCTGGTCGGTTAAGTTTCTCTGTAGTCATGTCCTCTGCTCCAATCTTCGTTCGTAGTTTCTTCTGTCTCTCGTCCAGCAGCTGCAGATGTCATCATTATCCACGTTATTGATTATTATTTATAAAAAAATCTCATTGTGTAAATATTTTGTGAACGCACCAATAGTTAGAGAAGGAAACCTCTCTTTGCATTTTATTTTGTTTTTTAATAAAAGTAGGCTACTTAATATCTCACGTGGCTTTGATTCATCATTGCAAATTTAGCCCAATTTGTATAAAATGCAGATGTGAACAGCTAGGTTTAATGACAAATATGGAATATCACCCAAGGAAATACCACGGTTTAATGCCAACAGATAAACCATACAGATTTGTTGTAATTGTGAACACAAAGGGAGCAAAGACATGGTTTTCAAGTATAACACAATGTATTTTATTCAAAGACAGGATTGAAAAATATAGGTCACTTGTATTCACTTCAGACAAGACACTACGTTAAAGTCTGAAATTTACCTAGATTTGCTATACGAATTGACATTTCAGCTTGTCACCTGATGTCATTATTAATGGACAGTACAGTAGTAAAGATTTTGAAAATTTTGATTAATCAATCCAAGTCAGAAACACGTGTACAAATATTGAATGCAACAGTCTCGTTCTGGAGCGAACCCCTCAGCTGAATTCACGTTGGAATATGATATCAAGGCTTGATAGATTTGATTGTACTCATACAGCAGTGTGGAGCTTAACATCTAGCTAGGTTGCATCTGGAATATGATCTGGATTATGTATAATATACAGTATAACACTACGCTCACTATCATGACATTCACGTTAACGCTATAGCCTCCACAAATCTACTGTAGCTAGCTAGCGTCAGCTACATCTGTAACCACGCTGAAATGCGAGTGCATTAACGTTATTTCTAGCTAGGTCAAACACACCTTACCGTTATGAGTGTGGCCGTTTTGGATTAACATTAAGTCCACGATCATTTCCGGGCTGCAGCAGAGTCGAGCCCCGGAGGCAGCCTGGAGCTCTGTGAGCTCCAGAGGAGGTGCGCGATGCACTGCTGCCGGTGCCCGACACCCTGCACCCGACCTCGGGCTGCAGCAGAGTCGAGCCCCGGAGGCAGCCTGGAGCTCTGCGAGCTCCAGAGGGGTGCGCGATGCACTGCTGCTGCCCGACACCCTGCATGAGCTTGATTTGTTTTGAAGGTTTTGTCTGGTACTATTCAATATGATTTATGCAGATAAGACAGCGTGTCCCTGATAACTGTATAGATGATGACTGTTCTTCACAGCCACAAATATCTCTCCAGATCTGCGGCCATCTGCAGCAGGGATCGAGGTTTGGGTCCGTGTAGAAAGTTGTCCTGTTCATTCCCTGACCACCGTCACAGGAGTCATTGGCAGAGGCGATGTTCTCTCTTCTTGGAAGCTCTAATAATATCAAACGTAGCAGTTACTGTATGTTACACGTGGCTAACGTTAGCTAGCTTCTGACATGTTTTTCTAGAATTCATTAGATCGTTAAATGCTCCCGTAATCTAGCTAACCCCCACACAGCCGATGAGGAAAAGTCAGTCATTTATCGAATGTCTTTCTTACCAAACACAATTACGCTAGTTTCTGAGATAATATATAGTGTGGCATATACCTGTGAATAACATATTCTTACCTGGAAATCACACATCGATCCGTAGGCCAGCTCTGAGTCTGTTTACATTTCGGGCGGAGGGGGGCTTGGTTGGTTGTAGCTGGTTGTAACCATTTGCGTGTTAGCAGTACTGAAATGAAAAGTGTTAGCTAATGCGCTAACAACAAAGGTCGCAGAGTGATGACGCCATCTGCTGCACTGCGCATGTGCTCTGTGCACTAAACTGGTTGGATGATGGTTGCGTAATGGAGCGGTCTATCGGGGGGGGGCAACAACCGCAGGAAATCGTTTAACAATGGTGGGAATCCAGATCATAGTGACTGAGAACAGGTCTGAGAGCAGGTCACGTGGGGGATGGGTTTACCCAGGCTAGGATTGTCGTGCTGGAGAGAGGTTGGAGTTAGAGATAATTAAATGTGTTGACATCCAATAACGAAGAGAGAACACTGTGTCCCTTTGGCTCAAAGGTCAGTTCAGAAGTTCAGAAGACAGGAATGTATGAAAGCAAAGAGACATTTTGTGCCAATTTTTAATTGCCACTTTTGTCTGAGAGTGAAACCAAAAATGACAGAGTGAGTGAGGGTGTCATGGAAGACGACAAGGAACAAAGCAAAGGATGAAAAGAGGGATGTTCCTCTCGCAGCTCACGGTGTGGACAAATCCGTCTCGATATGAAGGACAGCCGCTGATATGAGTGAGTGAGTGAGTGAGTGAGTGAGTGAGTGAGTGAGTGAGTGATAAAGCTTGGATGTACTTCAGTGATTGTGAATGAAACATTTTCATTGTGAGATCATCTTCTGGACACACTGTAGGGTCTCAGTCTTACAGCATCTCTGCTATTCGATAGCATACAGTGAAGGGTGGCAGGAAAGAATAACAATAGCAAGAATAACAATAATGTGGCACTTTATTGATTGGAAATTCTCTTCTCTCGTGCCCTAGTCTGCAGAATGTGTAGACTTCTACAAGATCCCTGCAGGACGCCCACACAATGCCTTCACATAGGCTTCTATTCCTGCATTCCTTTTTCATAGCACAGCAGACAAACAGAAAATAAATGCCCTATTGTTGACATACTGTATATACCAGTCTACAATTAGGATGGCAGCAAGAAAAATGACGTAAGGTACATCACATCATCATCAAACACCAAAGAAACATTTGGGCATTTTTAAACACGATTGAGCATTCATCCATCAGATATGCTGCCAGAGCCTTCTATGGGCTGCTGATATCACAAAACAAAAGACTAATCAGTGAATGTAATTCGGGAAAATCCAATCGAAAGGTGATCTGGTTCGTTGCACATCTGTGTTTTATTTCCTGCTTCTCCACTTTAAATTGCCAAAGAAAAAAATGCAGTTATACCAACACAGGCATTAAGTACGACTGGAAAAACAACAGTCTATCTGTGGCAAACAGATACAGACACTGTCATTCTGACAAGTTTCAAAATTAAATAGAATACACAATAAAATAAAATACACCCAAATTGATATGGTCAAGAGATAAACAGAGGCTTCAGCAACTCATATAACTCGTATATATCCAGGATGTTGCTCACACCAGTGGCTCACCTATCAATTAAATCCAAATTTAAATTTAAATTAATATTCAGCAGAAAAAAACAGACACTAGAATAAATCTCTTATTTATAATGAGATGTGGAAAACTGAAGAAGCAGCTATGTGAAAGGAATGCAAAATAATGCATGATGTGCAGGTGCTTCTTATTCACCATATTCTGTGCTACTCTACTGCCTCCGGGGGGTGTCCAGGCTCGGCTCAACAACATGGCCGCCCCCTTGAACCTGTTTGTGAGTCCTGCCTGCATCCCCAGCCTGGATGTTGTCTGCCGGCCTCCACCGACTGGAAGAACACGTTGAATAATGTGTTGCCTCTGAGCCGCCTCCAGAACCACAGGTGAATCTTAACATCCAAGCTGCAGAGTGTAAACAGGAAAGGTGACAGTGCCGTCTCCTGGGGGTGCCTCGTGTGTTATTGCATGTCCATCAGTCTGAACCTGCCTGTTAAATAGTCAATAATCCACCATGGTGGTGTCCGCCTGGATCGCTCTCGGAGTAGGAGGAGGGGCTGGATGCTGTCGAAGGCACCGGAGGAGTAAACACAAAAACAACAAAAAAAATCTTCACTGTTCTTCCTGGCCTCTCCAGGTGGGAATAATAAGCCTTGTGGAACAAGTATATGATAACATCCGTCATGCCTATGATGGCCTGTGGTATGCAAATGTGGGTTGGGAGAGAGGGGGGAGGAGGGAGCAAGGCTGGGCAGGTTGAGATGTGGGCCCCGACAGTGGCAGGTAGGCTCGAGAGGCTGGATAGGGTCATGATGACCTTTGACCCCTCGTGTGCTGGATGTGATGGCCAGGCTGGGACAGGGGGGAGAGGGCTGTGACGGAGATAGCGTGTCATTCAAGGGAGAACAGGAAGTGAGCAGAGTGTTACGCTGACCTGCTGCGAGCTATAGGGGAGCTCACCTGTTGTTAAACCTGTTTTTCAGCTAGTACATTACTGCAGCTAGCTAGTTATATTGAAGGATAATTTACAGAATCACATGGCTTTTTTAAGATTTCATATTTTCTTGGCTATTAGATATGACAAATGCTTACCTACAGTATATAGGGAAAGGCAAGATTTTTTTTTAATGATAATAGGACCTTTAATTCTAAATATTTTGCAGTCTGTTGATGTATACAGTATGTAAGATAACAAGGCTAACTACCTGACACACCTAAATCTAAAATAGCTGTTTATAGTGGTTGGTTCACCAATGGAATTCTGTGGTTTGGGCGGTTAGGGTTAGGTTATGTGTAACTCGCCAGCAGTGACAAAAAAAAGTATGCGCTTTGTTTTCTCACAGTACTGTGTGTGTGTGTGTGTGTGTGTGTGTGTGTGTGTGTGTGTGTGTGTGTGTGTGTGTGTGTGTGTGTGCGTGGCGCGTGCCTGCGTGTGTGTGTGTTTGTGTGTGTATGCACGTAGCCCTTTCTCTCTGTGTATCTACAGTATATCCAGTCAATTTACAATTCATTGTCACTGAGCAGATCCACATTTCTCTTCTTGAAGGCATCACAAATGACGAAATAGGCCTTTTCATCACGAGCCACCCATAAATAATGATTTCTACCCAAAATCATATGAAGGACATAAAACCGTACAAAAAGTAAACACAGATACAACTCACATACTCACACTGACTCATAGAATTTCCCGCTCCTTTACTTGACATGTGGTGGTTATCTATGACTCCACCTGCACTTCAATCCCAGTCTCTACTCCAGGCACAAGACACATGCACAATTATTTTGTCTAGGAGCAACAGCTTGGCATTGTTCGTCATTGTTTTTTCTTATTATCTTGTTCCCTTAAAAACTCACTATCCAAGAATGTCACATTTGCTCTTTTCTTCTTCTTCTTCTTTGTTGTTCAGATACGGTCGGACACTACTTTCTCAATAAGGACAAGAATGCATTCAGGTCATCATTCTAAATCTCTGCCTCTGCCTTCTCAATGCCACAGCTGCTGTAGGCTACACGTGTCAACAAACACACATCCCAAACCCATGCATGCACAGATGTGCACGCACCTCCAGACCAACACACACACGCGGACGCACACGCACGCACGCACGCACGCACACACACACACACGCACGCACACGCACACACACACACACACACACACACAAACACACACACACACACACACACACACACACACAACCTTGCATAAGTGTTCAGGAGAAAGAGAGGGAGAAGAAAGCCAAACTGACAGACAAAACAATACTGTAGCTTACAGATTCAACTCTCAGCATAGAGAGCTATAACACACAGAAACTGCAGCTATGCTCCTATTTTTAATACATTTCTCACCTGCCTACATGCTGTTAAATCTGTTTCTCCTCATCTTTTTTTTGCCTCTCTCTATCTCTCTCCATAAAACTATGGTGTGAAAGTTATATGAAGACATCACCCATATGGTTACTGACATCTGACTCAGTGAATTACATCCTCTCCCACTCACCTCCTTTTCAATCTTCTCCCTGCTCCTACCTCTCCCCACCATCACTGATACCACTCATAAAGCCATCGAGACGAGAAGATTTACTGCTGAGCCATAAAAGACATGGACCTGAGCACAACATCAGTCTCCACCTCATCACCGCTGCCGCTATACAGTCGAGAGTGATTTGTTGCTGTGCAGAGTACAGCAGCACCTGGGTGTCACAACAGATGCTGTGAGCCCCCAAAAACAATTCCAACAAGACAGGGATTCATTTGATGCAGTGACCATAGCCAGGTTTCACTGGCAAGGTAGAGGACGGACATACATACAGACAGACAGACAGACAGACAGACAGACAGACAGACAGACAGACAGACAGACAGACAGACAGACAGACATACATACATACATACAGACAGACAGACAGACAGACAGACAGACAGAAGAGAGGAAAGGTCTATCAGGCCTGCATGGATGGGTAGAGACCATAATGTGTTTTTAATGCAACACACACGAAGAGGACTTGGGATTATAAGTGTATTCTTTATCATGTCTGCTCTAGATTGATGACTGGAACCAAAAACTACTTGCCCATTTTAGATGCAGAATTTCATGCATCTAAAATTCCATGCATTTTCGATTTCATGCATGGAAAACCCATGAATGAAATCATCTTACAAGGTGGCCAAATTATTAGAAAGCAGAGATTCAAAGAACCAAAAGAAGACATTTCGAAACTCACAAAATACTCTGGGTTTAACGAAAAATGCATGAGAAGTGGAAAACCGAATGAAGCACAAAATCGTCAAATTGTGAAGAAACAAGATTCTGAGAGCCAACGGGTGACATTTTGAAACTTACAGAAGAGAAAGAGAAACACTCAAGGCTTTGAAGAAACTGTTTTGCTATGCAGAAAAATTATAGTGGTTCTCAAAGTGGGGCCCCCAGGGGTCGGTTGCACAAAGCACCTTAAGCAGGTCCCCAGGAAAAAGGGGAATCGTTTATTTTCACAGTGACAGAATGCATGACTATTTTGGTCACGGGTTTCATACACTTCCTGTAATAAAACATCTCAAAGCAAACGTCTTATGAGATGGGGCACCCATGGGACAAAATCTTATCAAATGGGGGTTCGTGGTTTAATTTGTGTCATCTTAAGCAGCCTTAGAGGGCCTTAGGGGGCCATGACATGAGAAAGTTTGAGAACCACTGTATTAGAGAATGGATAGAGAGAGGCCCTCCCACTGAAGCAATGGCATTTATTTGCATAACCAGTCCCAGTGAGGTAATGGTCACATAGCACATTGCTATTTTAGGGGAAGAGCAATGCTTGGATGCATTGCATCATTATGAGCAGGGTGCAAAAAGAAACCCTAAGAACGCAGAGGGTGGAGGAAACCAAGAACAATATTGACCTCCAGGTGAGTCATGTTTGTTTACCGAGGGGCCGAGAAGTCAGAAAGTCAATATCATACAGTTATACTGCACCAAGCAGGCGCAGATGACTGCGTTTCCATTAGTTCCCATGTATGTGAGTCCATGTGCCTAATGCACCTGCCTACGCCTCAAGTACTGGGTGCAGTGTGTGTGTGTGTGTGTGTGTGTGTGTGTGTGTGTGTGTGTGTGTGTGTGTGTGTGTGTGTGTGTGTGTGTGTGTGTGTGAGAGAGAGTGAGTGAGTGAGTGAGTGAGTGAGTGAGTGAGTGGGTGAGTGAGAGGGGGAGGGAGGGAGAGAAATTTAATCAATAAAGAAACAGTTGCAGATTAGACGAAGCCTAACTTGTGGAAGAGTACGCTGTAAGAGCTTCCGTTCACATTCTTTACACATGCATTCACACACCTATTTGTCATGTTCTGACCTCTGGTGGATGGGCACGCCACTACAGGAAAATTACAACTCAGCTGCTATAGAAGAACTGAGCCACAAGGTGGAGAGAGATGACAACAAGAAAACAGACAGCTGTTTTATCTGAACCTCTGCACATAGACACACTGACACAGCTGTAAAGATCACTCTGTTGCTTCTGTCTTTAGCATATTTATCATTGATCAAGGCCTTTCTATGGTCTGGCCAATGCTCCTGACAAGGTAGCCTATAGAAAAGCCTGTGGTCATTTACATAATCAATTGTGGGAGAAGGTGTGAATGCACAGCTAAGGTTTTCAATAGAACTAGGCATCTCGCGCACTATGCATGCTCAATTCCTAGGCTCATGCACGGCCTTGCCCACAGCTCAGCTGCTGCGTGGCCTCGCCTGCTCTATTGGTGCACGTGGGTGTGGGTGTGTGTGTGTGTGTGTTGCTCACAAAATGTTATTGGCCTTAAGTTTACATGTGCGTGTGTGTGTGTGTGTCTGTGTGTGTGTGTGTGTGCCCTTAAGTTTACATCCATCAGTCTTATGACATCACTGATGACATCATCAGTGTCTTATGACATCACTGATGACATCATCAGTGTCTTATGACATCACTGATGACATCATCAGTGATGTCACAATGCCTCTGGGACAAATGATATGCGTAGGCTGGCCGTCAATAATCAGATTTATCTCAGAACTCTTCTCAGAGCCCTGCTTTGTCAAGTGCCTTTGGCGACGTCCGTAACGCTCCGCGGAGCCTAGAGCGTTTTATGGAACGCAGCACGGGCGGACCGTGAAAAAGCATACCACGGCTGTGGGTTCAGGCAAAGGTCAAGCATGCCCACGGGCTCGCTCGTCATCCAGAATGAGTTGGGAATACATTAGTACCACCCAGGGGACAGTATAGTACCACCCTGGTTTTGGGTTAGGCGCTTGAAGACCCCTGGGTCTTCCCTGGAGACCCTAACCCTAACCCTAGTCGGGTTATAGTATTGCCTGACTTCCTGCCCTGCTTGACACATTAAGCTCACAGCTCGCAGAAAAAGTAGACCAGAGGCCCAAACTGGTGTTCCAGGACGCAAGCCATCTGGTCTGAGCAGTCAAAATCAGTTAACAGGCGCCGAAAGGAAACTGGCTGCGCTTCGCCCGGATTGGTGGCGCTACCATGTCTGGTGTGTGTCCCTGGTGTTATTTGCAAGAGATAATCAACGTCTAGCACGACATGGAGGCGAAGAAGCACCCGTGGCGAAGCGGAAGGTGGTTGCTTCCGCGAAGTGCATTAAAACAGTTTTACGCACACCTACGAGTTGATGACCCCGCTTATACCATGGTAACTTTGCAAAGAAGGCCATTAATTTATATTTTCATGCATTTTGCAATCAAAACCTGAAGTTTTTTCACAAGCCATTCGTGCGGTCAACTTCCGGCCTGTTGACAGTGTTGTTGCTACGCGATGCTGGGAGACCAGGGGTCTTTCCTCTTCCTTCCATTCCTGAGGCCAACTCATTATTCACTTACTCCGCTTTCTTTTTTCCTCTGTTCTTTCACACACTTGGAGACACTCTGCTGCTCTCCCCGTTTCTTTCTCTCCATTTTCCAGTAGCTGTTCTCTTTGCAACCCCTTGTTGTTCACAACCTCTCTCTCTCTCTCTAACCCTCCATCGCCTCTTCCCATCGCTTCTTAAACAAACAGGCAAAAACACATTGCCCGTGATATCCTAGTAGACTGTCTATTTTTAAAATAGACTGCTGATATCATCTGACTGGCATGAGCGCAGTCACTGCCGTTGACATGCAGCCAGCAACAGTGTGCATCTCATACCCACCGTATACTATGCTATGATATGCTATGCTATGCTATGCTATGCTATGCTATGCTATGCTATGTTATACTATACTATACTATACTATACTATACTATACTATACTATACTATACTATACTATACGCTGCCAGCCAGGACCAGTGACATGTAGAAGTCTCCACACAGCTGCCCTACTTATAGAATGTGACCTGAATATAAACCCAACACGCCCATAGGATGACACGCAAGCACGCACACATCCCATTTGTGCCACAAATATTACATTTGTGTATTTTGTGTGTACAGTTGTACACATAAACTTTCAAGCTGTATTACCCTCAATCAATGGAAGGGACTGCAAAAGACAAAAGTAAGCAAGTCTATTTCTGTACATCAGGTTTCCACTAACTATTTGTTGACATCTCAGCTTGTTTTCTGTGGTGTCAACAGAGAGGGGGAGAGAGAGAGACAGAGGGAGACAGAGAGAGAGAGAGAGAGAGAGAGAGAGAGAGAGAGAGAGAGAGAGAGAGAGAGAGAGACACACACACACACACACACACACACACACCCAGACAGATAGAGTGACTGATGGAGAGGAGGAGGAGGAGACAGTGCATACGTGCAGAGTTGCACTGCAGGCTGGGGGAGTCCAGCCCAGCTGCATTGGGAGCTTTGACCTTAATTGGCAGCGACTATTTTTCAGTCACTGGAACAAACAAGTGTTAAAGATAAGAGTGTAGGGGTGTGCCATATCGTGTTATATATCGTTAGAGTTCATTATCATATGATTGAAAATTCATATCCTGATAATGTGGTAATGGCAACAAGGCATATTTTAATATTTGAAAGCAAACTGGTAATTGCATGTTGACATATAAAACTATAACATTTATTTTGTTGCAATTGTATGTTCTTGAAATTAATAATTAAATATTTTTCAGCATTTTGTCATATCGTCAAGAATATCGCTATCGCAGAAATACCCTGAAATATCGCAATATAATTTTAGGGCCATATGGCCCCCCCCCATATAAGAGCGTCAACTGTTCAACAGGCAAATGGCTTATTACTGCCATGTGTAAAGTGACAGATGTAATACAATCTACATAAAACACAGCATGAATACAATAAGGCAAATAGAAAAGACACAAAAACAGTTTGTTATGAATATAGTAGATAGACAGGTGTAGGCGTAATAGGCTGGTTCATGTAATGCTACCAGCTGTCATTGTGTACTGTAACATAATGTACTGTACTACATTGTTGTGTTGTATAAGTTATTGTTGACTGAAAATACCATAGCGTGCCACACTACAGGATACAGGATGGGAAGTTGTCGGAGAGCATTATTTAATGC
>NC_139642.1:50682482-50724982 GCF_964638095.1 Poromitra crassiceps | reverse complement strand
AGCCCAGAGTTTTGCATTGTGACTGTCACCATCTTGGTTTTCTTGGAGCTGGAAGTGACCATTTGGACCGATTTGTACGAGAAGAGCTGCAGTGCCACCTGCTATTGGTCCGTGATCGGCGAGCTGTGCGATCACTGGACAGTCAATTACCTACGCCTCAAATCATAGTCTGCTTTATCGTCTATTTTACTCTAAATGGGACCATCAGTTACTAAATGAACACCTGCATTGAAGAAGACGTGGCAATTGAGACCATAAAGTCATTAGGAAAGTGTTGAATAAATCACCTGAGAAGTCGGGTGTTTTCTCCATTGTTAGGCTTTAATGTTACAGTAGGCTATGTGAGGACAGCCATACTGCTTATGTGAGGACAGCCATACTGCAAGTGGGTGACTTATAAGAAAATTCACTCCGTTATGAACGGTGAAATTATCTGTTTTTTTAAGCAGGCTGTAAACATGTTTAGTTTTGCAATACAGTTGGGCATTTTAACATGGGGTGAATGGAGAATGATCACAAGCAGCCTCAAGTGGCCATTTGAGGAACTGCAGTTTTTGGTAAGCCTACTTCAAGGTTGGGAGGGGGGCCATAGGCAAGTCACATGAGAGGGAGTGGAGAGAGTGGGCTGTGAGGAAGCAATTGCATTGTCGCATGACAATGCGAGACGAGACCAACAGCCAAATCCACAAGTGTGGAGTGGGCGTGGCTTCGAAGGTCTGGAGCCAGGCTAGTCGTGCATTCCTTTATAACTGGGAACTGGTAATCTTACGGTTCAAAGTTCATGAGCTGGGACGGTGACGTCACTAGAGCTGGTATTTCCCATTCCAAACTCGTAGGAGCCTCAGCAGCCCCGACCTCGAAAAATCCAAGATGGCTGCTCCGCGCAACAACAGTAGTTATAATCGTATAAATGCTATTTTGCACTTCTGTCTTGTTTGTGTCTCATTAAATCAGCTGTACACACAGCACGGCCTACTTCTATCTGTGTGGACATGAGGCTGCAGTGACACAGCACGGCCTACTTCTATCTGTGTGAACATGAGGCTGCAGTGTTAGTATGCGCAAAATGCCACGAAATGCCTTGTTATCAACTGTTATTGCTAACAATGGCTAGCCTGGCTAGCGAGTGGATCTGACCATGGGATCTGACCAGTGAACAGTGAACTTCCCAGCTCAACTTTTCTGCAAATGGAATGCTAACTAAACGGATGTGACGTCATTTAGCCTCCACATCCCAGTTCTTTTGCGATAAAGGAACGCACGAATCACGATAGGTTAATGGGGCATTCCTTTAAAACTGGGAAATGGGAATGTGACGGTTCAAAGGTCATGAGATCGAACGGTGACGTCACCAGTGCTCAGATTTTCTCTCCCAAACTCGTAGGAGCCTCAGGAGCCCCAACCTCAAAAATCCAAGATGGCTGCTCCACACATCAACAGTAGTTAAAATTGTAGTAGGCTAAATCATAGATACTGTATATATAAAGGCTAGATGGCTTACCCGCGCTGCCGGTCAATGGAGAGCAACGTCGTCGCATGGCGGCCATCTTGCCACGGTACCACAGCTTTATATATATCTATGGGTTAAAAAAACGCTAACATTTTATTATTTTTGGCTCCAAATTACACCAAACTTAAACCGAAGCATCATCATCATGAGATGAATTCACGCACCTAGTTTCATGCAGTTTCATCCATTTTGCTAGGAGCTATGAGCATCTGTTGTTGGGTTAGTATTATCACATCAGATGATCATAACTCCTAGGGAAATGGATGAAACTGCATGAAACTTTGTGCCTGAATCCCTCTCATGGCATAGATGCTTCGGTTTAATTTTGGTGTAATTTGGAGCCCATCAAAAAAATAGTGTTTTTAGTGTTTTTTTGTTTTTTTTGCCGTATCTCGGGAACGGAATATGCTTGTAATAAACCAAACCGTTTGTAAATCCGTCAAGATTTCAGCGAGTTATGAGTATTTTTGTCTGTGCAAGTCACTCACCCTCCAACAGCTACCATAGAACGTACCAGAAAGCATACCTACCCAAGATGGCGGCCGTTCAACGACGCTGGTGACTCCGCCTTAAGCCATCTAGTCTTTATATATATCTATGGGCTAAATACTGTTTATTAGCACTTCGGGCCAAAAGTGCCCCTTTAACATGGGGGTGAATGGGGAACGAATCCCTTTTAGAGGCAGCCTCAAGTGGCCATTCGAGGAACTACAGCTTTTATCACTTCTGCTCATGCTTCATCTGTCCAAGCCCGAGCATGCCGCCTGGCTGTGAGAGGAGGAGGAGTTTGAGGGGAAGGCAGACAGACACGGAGGGGAGAGTCCGACCAACAGTCCGACACAACGGAGAGGACTTGAGCTGATTGAGGAGACCCTCCGCGGCTCCGAGCAGGTCTGCATCTCCCCTCTGTCTCTTTCTGTTGGGTCTGATGTGCCCGACCGCGCTGCTCACAGCTATTCCTGGATATCATTTTATAACCGAGGAGAGAAATTGGCTGGGACCGATGGGACGCGCATAGAGGCAAGACAATCCCGGATATAACATGCGTACCCCCAGCCAGTCACGTACGCACTGCTGTAGCCTGCCGACGAACAAGGTAAGCAGCGCTGATCCAAGGGAAAAATGTGAACGTACTCTGCTTTCAACGTGTTAATTACTAGTCGTAATTAGTACGCCTTCACATAGCCTACCAAAATGTTTATTTAAAACGCAATTGAATGAATTGGCGAGTCATGTTTTTGAAGGTCCGGGCGGCACTTGGATAACTTCTTACCTAACTAAGTCATCTAATGTTAGGCAATGGGCATTTCATTTTAATCTGTCAGGCAATGATTTCTAACATTTCAATGCGTCAAATGACATTTGAATATTTTATTGGCTAGTTCAGGCTACTGAAATCCAGCATGAATAACATTAACTGTCATTAAAAGTGAGTGTGACCCTTATCCTATATTGGCATGCAGTCCTTTTCATAGCGTTTCCTCTGCTTTTTTCACTTTGAACTGAGCAACAAGCTGTAATAATTAAATAACAGGCTATATCCTAGCCTATAAATGCACAAAACTGTGGCGTACAAATTATTGTGACATAACATCTTTACATGGTGCTGTTTCTGCCCTAACGTGCGTTATTAAACTGCTTTATACTACAACATACTAACTATATATATATATATATATATATATATATATATATATATACATACATATAGTATGTGTACATGTGTGATACTGAGTGTGGTACACACACACACACACACACACACACACACACACACACACACACACACACACACACAGGAATAAATTGACAAGCCTCTATACTGTATTACTGTATTAATAGGCCTAACGTCTCCCACTTCTTCTTTACATTTCACAGGCTCCAAATGTTCATGGTACAGATAAATGCATAGCTTCAGCATCATAAATCAAAATACTGGCTGAAATAAAAGCTGAGAGAGGAGAGGAAGCCTTGGTCATGAAACTTCCTGCGGCTGCAGCACAGCACAGCTCGTCTCCATCAGCATCAGCGACAGCAGAAGATGAAGCGAGGACGTGAGCTACGTGCGCATCCAGCAGCAGAGGAGATGACATGGAGCGCTTGTTCCACACGGGACTTTTAGATCCAAGCTCTGCCCACCGATCCGTCGCTGTGTCAGCCTCGCGGGAGAGAAGGACGAGCGGCCAGCAGCGTGTCTTGGGACCGACTGAGCTTCATCACCCTTACCGAGCGGACATGGGACTTAACGGTTATTGCGCGCCGCCGGGCGGGAGCCCCACGGCCGAGGAGTTCTTAGCCGATCTGGCCTCCCAGACCGTCCCCCCCGGCATCACGACCCTAAAGAAACAGTGCAAAAGCGGGCTGCCCCTCTATAACGGCCGGGTGGTGTCTCCATCCGCCACCGTCGAGGGGAGCCACAGCGGCGTCTTGGCTCAGACCCCAAATGGGTACACTCCCGAGCTGAAGGGGTTGGCGGAGGTACTGACCGGCCCGACGTACCCCCACACCAGCAGAGCCTGTCTGCTGGAGAACGGGGAGCGGGCGGCCCGTGAGAGATGCCCCTCATTGACGAAGAGGGTCAACGGTGACCTGAGCGCCAGACAGGTGCAACAGCAGAAGCGGAGGGGTGGGGAGAGCCAGGACATGCTGGGCTCAGTGACTCTTAATGGGGTCCTGGACGTGCCAGGACTGGGCTTAGGAGGTTCTGTGAACCCGGCTTATGTTTCGACTGACTCAGTAATGCCCGATTTCAAGAGGCGAAGGTTGGCAGAGGGAAATATTGTGCACAAATCCTCCGAGCCCTCCAGAGCGGTCCGGGCGGTTGCCCCGCTCACGGTCACAGTCGATGGCAGCAACGGTGTCTTTAGCAACCAAATGAACCAGAGCAATCACATGCACTGTGCCGCTCCCCAGCCTCTCTTCTCCCCTGCTGTCTCCCACACCAGCCTCCAGCACAAAGGACACGAGGTGGCATCCCTGCCCCCAGCGGCAGCGCAGGGCCACGCCTCCCCAGTGGAGGTTGACGACATCCCGACCTTGCCGCTGACCGCAGGGGCCGGCTGGTCGGCAGAGCGCATCGCCCAGCAGTACGTGGTGCCCTGCATGAAGTACTACGGCATCTGTGTGCAGGACAGCTTCCTGGGCCCTCAGCTGGGCCAGAGGGTGCTGACGGAGGTGGAGGCTCTGAACCGCGGCGGCAAGTTTCGGGGGGGCCAGCTGGTCACGCAGAAGACCATCCCCTCTCGGAACATCCGGGGCGACCAGATCGCCTGGGTGGAGGGACGCGAGCCGGGGTGCGAGAACATCGGGGCGCTGATGGCCCACATCGACGAGGCCGTCATGCGCAGTGCTGCTAATGGCCAGCTGGGGGACTGTGTCATCAACGGACGCACTAAGGTGAGAGGGGACGACAGTGGAGACGGGTAGAGGCGGAGGGGGAAACTGGGGTTAGGGGTGCAAGGAGTGAGGCCTGTTATTTTGCAAGCTGATATAGGAGCGTCGGCGTGTCTCAGTCTGATGACATCACGAATGTTTGATTAGTCGGTTGTGTCATGTCTGCTCTGCTCCCTCCTTGCTTCTCTAATACCGGCATGCAAGAAGGCAGGCAAACACACACACACACACTCACACACAACAGTGAGAGGGAGAGAGAGGGGGAACTGGTAGGTAGGAGGATGAGCCTTCGTCAGTAGCTGCGTACAGTGTGTGACCAGGATGAGGTATGGGGGCTGCGGGCTGAGCCTTCCTGCCAGCCTGGCCCTGTGCCTGCCTAGGTCTGCCCATGCCCCTGCCCCCATACACACTGCCCTGTGCCTGATTGATTGATTGATTGATTTACTTTATTAATGGATATAGAGACAACAACAAGATCCAAGGGATAGCATGTAAAAGTGTAAACACTTATTTCCAACATGGTCCCTGATGTTCTAAATACGGGACAGACAATAACAGAAAACATATAGTCATCTAAAAATCTGTATCAAAAATCCCCATCACAAACATAAAATAGATTTAAACACCAATAAATATGGTACTTGAAAATAACCTATCCTAAAATCATCCATTATTAGTCACACTCAAAATTGCATTAGAAACTACATAAACACACTTAAAAAAAATAAGACAATCATCACAGTAAAACACATTATACTCACAGGACCCGCCTGCCTAGGTCTGCCCATGCCCCCATACAAACTGGCCTGTGCCTGCCTAGGTCTGCCCATGCCCCTGCACCCATACAAACTGTCCTGTGCCTGCCCCCATACACACTGCCCTGTGCCTGCCTAGGTCTGCCCATGCCCCCATACACACTGCCCTGTGCCTGCCTAGGTCTGCCCATGCCCCCATACACACTGCCCTGTGCCTGCCTAGGTCTGCCCATGCCCATGCCCCCATACAAACTGCCCTGTGCCTGCCTAGGTCTGCCCGTGCCCATGCCCCCATACACACTGCCCTGTGCCTGCCTAGGTCTGCCCATGCCCCCATACAAACTGCCCTGTGCCTGCCTAGGTCTGCCCCTGCCCCCATACAAACTGGCACACAGAAAAAAGAAACCCCCTCTGCGACTGTATCTTCCTCTGCCATCAGTGTCTCGCTGGCTTTGAAGACAACTTTTTCAATCTCGATCTTTCTTTCAGCCATACCCAAACATTCTTGTTGGTAGGAGACGGCATCGATGTTTAGCTCGTACTTTGGTACGGTGTGTTTGTTTGCTTTTCTTATACCTGTTTGCCCATGTCCGCCATGTATTTTCTCCTTATGTTGACACATGTAGTACAGGCCTTTTCTGTTTTCCATGGATATGTTTCAAATGCCGTGTACAGTTAGCGCAGTGCTGCCGTGTACAGTTAGCGCAGTGCAGTAGTATGCACCACTTTAAGAGCGGCCTGCTCTAAAGAATATGACTAAACAGCATGTTAGTTACCGCATGAGTTCCTTTTCCTCATCATGGTCCACACAGATGGTTTGGCAGACAGTAGTTTAACACAGCAGTGGAGACTGTGTCTGCAGGGCAGAGAAATGGCGGTGCTTTCTGGTAAAGTGACCCCTCCTAGTGACGCAGGCCTGGGTTATCTGAACCAGGTTATGTTGCTGCCTGCTCTCTTTGACGTCTGGTTCATTCTCTCTCTACTCCGAGTCTATTTCAAACACCCAGTCAGTATTTTCCCCTGTAACAAAAACAGGCTCTAGTATCATGGTCTGTTTCCCTATTAGCAGTGAGTTAACCATTACACGTCGTCTAGACTGTTGCCAAACACGTTCTCGTCGTTCCAACAGCTCTGATGTAAAGTCAAGTTTCAACATCAGGAGCCGAGTGCACCAGCCGGGCGTACGCCTAGGTGTAACGCTACGTCCGACGTAGAACTCAAAGTTACGACTAACTTAACTTTATGACTAGTGCACCATGTAGTCTTAAGCCCTGTATGCGTTGCGCCTGGGTGTAACTTTTACGTCTGGTATGGAGCAGGCGTAAAAGTTACACCCAAGGCGTACTCACTGACTGCTGTCTCACCTTGATCTGCGCTGTCGGCAGTGGTACTGACAGCTCTGTGCTGTCAGTACCGTTCAGTCCTGTGATGCGGGGGAATCTTCTCCAAAAATATCGATGGATATGTGCTGTAAATGGACGTTTTGGGCGCAGGACCTCGGCTTGTCAGCGGGTTTTTAAAAGCTGATGCGTCGGAAGATCTTTCCATTTCTTCCTGACTTCGTCAACTGCCCGCTGTGCGCAGTCCGTCATCGCATTCAGTACTGATTGCACTTGTGATCAAATTCCATGCATCTTGTTTCTGTTTGTTTGTGTTGGCGCTGTTCAATTTAGCTGTGAGAACGTTTCTATGCTTTGAATACAACTCTATAAGTTTGAGCTGAGTTGGAGCTGTCTGTCAGCTGTCTCGAGCTCGTCTGTGAGAAGTGTGTTGCTTGGCAACAAGCACGTATTCATGTGGACACGCACGTCCGCAGCCTAAAGACTGGGCGCAGCTACGACCATGGTAAGTCAGGCTTGGAGCACTCGGTGTAAATTCAAATCACAACGTCGGGCGTAGCTAAGACCGGCGTAACAGTTGACCTACTTTTTTTACGCCCAGCTGGTGCACTCGACTCCAGTACATCAACATACATACATATATATACATTATACGTTATTATTGATTGAAACATTTTGTCAACATCACTTCTTAATCATTGCTACGGTAATTTCCAAGCAAGAAATCATGATAGAGGGTGAATAGGCAGAGGTCAAAGTTCAGCTTTTAGGCATTGCAGAAAGGCTGCTTTCACCCGTGTGTGTGTGTGGGGGGGGGGGGGGGGGGGGGGGAGAAACATCCATACAGTATACAGTATCACAATATTTTGTGTGGCAATATGTATTGCGATATTTTATGATATAAATTGTCAGGCGCATGCACCTTTTATGGCAGTGCTGGTCAGTCTGTCTATTTGACAATTTTGCTACAATAAAATGATTAAAGTCAGATGAACCGACTGGAAACTTTATCTTAGATAAAAAGGATGTTGACAACGTATTGCAGTGTAATTTGCAATCGCAATATATTGGCAATATCGCAACACTCAATGATATATCGCAATACTATCGTATCGTGACTTAGCTGTCGTGATAATATCGTGTCGTGATACATGTGGTGATTGCACCCCTAATAAGTGGGTGTGTCTTTCTGTCTAGCGCCCTCTATATATTTGTAGTAGGGCTGGATGATAAAACGATGGAAATATACCAGCGATCCTCAAAGTCCGGACTCCGGTCCGCATCCGGACCCAGACGCCGTCCTATCCAGACCGAGCCCTATAACCTATAAATCATTGAGAATTGTTACATTTCACGGAGCTTTTCTTTTTTAACCGGCACATGCTTTTCTACCCTCTACGGTACTGGTTTATCTGCCAGGAAGCTCACAGACCAATGCATGCGCTGTAAATCATCACACGTGATGCTACTCAGCCAATCAAATATCCGATTCGATTCTGCCTGTTCCAGTCGGTTCCAGTGCTGCAGGCGAGAGAGAGTGTCAGTGACACGTGGACGAAGTACAGGCGAGAGACTCGGAGATATGCGAGAGATATAAGTCATTTCAGATGGCGTGCTCAAAAGAAACGAGTAGACCGCAAAAACAAAGATTTTGTTTTAATCCGGAGCAGGCAGACTCTTAGATGTTCATTCATTGTTCTCACGGGCAGCTCAAAACCAGGCAGTATGTCTCATGTGAAGTGCGATGCGATCCTAACCTGTCTGTGAAAGCGCCACACGAGCAAACACACTCAAATCCAGACTGAGGGCACACTCACACATTCACTGCCCAACGACATGTGACGTTTGCATTGCGAACGATCGATAGACAGACAGACAGACAGATACATAGAGACAGACCGATAGATAGATAGATAGATAGATAGATATATAGATAGATAGATAGATATATACAGTAGATAGGGAGCTCACTTCTCTCAAGAGAAAAGGTGGAGTTGAGGGAAGAAAAGAAGATTTTCTTTCTCAAATTAAAAACATTTTCCCAAAGCACTCTGTTGTATGTTATTTTTAAATGCAGCCATTATTTTACTTGAAATGAGAAAAGAACATGTATTTATTATTAGTGTAGGCTAGTTATTTATAATTAATCCAGTTAAATATGAAAACTAAATAAACATTGTTGATGTTTATTTTGATTTAACAGTTAGTCGTTGACTACATACAGACATTGTACCATTAGGCTACTGCAATCATTGAAGTAGCCTAAGTTCACTGGCACTGAATCATAACGCATCTACGTTACAATGTTCCGGACCTTTGCTTGAGGACATTTTCTCTTAACTGGACCTCTATGAATTTTAATTGAGTGCCCCTGCAATATACAGTATATCGGCGATAGACGCTTCATCAATACAATAAGAAAATTGTTAAATAAAATGTTTGATAGTTTCACTCACAGTTACATGAAGAAAAAAAAAAAACAAGTGCGCCCTCATCAACCCTATCATTGCTTTTCATTTGACTCATTTCATTTCACTGACAGCCGTCAAGGTAGTCACCTCACCGAGCGTGGATATCCCGTGTCGGGATTCGCATTATACTGACTTTTTGCTACGGAAATGTAATTTATTCAGGTTTGGTCGTCGCCGTCGCATTGTACTTGTAGCAGACTTCTACCTCTTTATGCTGCTCTGAGAACAAGCTAGCCCATGCTGAGCTGTGTATCCATCACTGCTGCTAGCCGTCAAGATGTGCTGAGTGTGTTACTGAAGCGTGTTTGTTTCACTTTGACACCAAATCCTCCACCATCGTCTCGTCAGTCAACGCTCTTTACTCAAGTCACGTGATAAGTCTAATCTGACTCGGCCCTCTGTGCTGTGACTGCTGACGGCTGCTGCTGTGGATGGAGAGGAGACGGCGCTGATTCGCAAAAATGAACTCAATGGGGTTTATTTCTAAATTATATTTAAAAAATATATAATTAAAAATGATCAATTTATCAATATTGACTGATATGAAATATTGTATTGCTATATCACCATGCCCTAATTTGTAGTATTGGTCATGTGTTTCTCCCTCTTCCTAATGTACAGGCCCCACAGCGAGCCTTATTGAGCCCTTCTCTGTAACTACGTGCAAAGTAGGGATGGGCATTTCTAGCAAAAACACTATTCGAAATTCGCTGGCCAAATTCGAATTTAATTCGAATTTCGAAAAAAAAAAAAAAAATGTAAAAAAAAAAAAAAAAAAAATTTTTTTTTTTTTTTTTTTTTTTTTTGTGAGTGAAATGTTGCATTGTCTCCCCTGATTCTAAGTCTACGGCTTTATTAATTAATATAAAAAGCTTCTGCTGTGGATTTTTAGCTCAAACAAGCATTGCACCACTGAAGTAAAGAACATGTTACATGACATTGACATTTTCGAAAATAAAAAACAGTTTTGACAATCATCAGTGGTTCATTAAATATTTAGTAGGCTCAGGTCTGAGTGCCAAAGGGGTGCCAAAGTCACCCCCTCTCCCTCTTCATGGGATTTCATCTGCCATTAATTTTTCCATAAACCTTGCTTAAAATGCTTATAAAAATTGTTTTACTTGCTCAAACCAAGCGATTTGACTATACCGGTACTTAGAATCAGGGGAGACAATGCAACATTTCACTCAAAAAAAAAAAAAAAAAAAAATTTTTTTTTTTTTTTCGAATTTCGAATTTCAATAATAAAAGTCGACCTTGATAATAACAACGATTATTCGAAAATTCGAAATTCGATGCCCATCCCTAGTGCAAAGCACCTTTCACTCTGTCTACTTCTTTACATAAGATCCACACACAGAGACAGACAGACAGACAGACAGATAAGATCCACACACAGAGACAGACAGATAGACAGACAGACACACAGACAGACAGACAGACAGACACACACACAGACAGACAGGCAGGCAGACAGGCAGCGTTCAAACAGGGACACACACCCACAGCGTCCCAGGCGGGAATCGAACCCAGGACCTTCTAGCTGTGAGGCGACAGCACTACCACTGCGCCCCCGTGCCCCCCAGAGGGAGTGCGGATAGGTGAGAGGAAGCAGTGTGAAAGGAGAGGAGGAAGAGTCAGGCAGGAGAGGAGACAGACAGTGCAGCCAGATGGGTCACTGCGTCTTTCTCCTTCCTCCTCTCCTCTCTGCTCTGCTCTGCTGTCCATCCAGGAACCATCATCCCCCACGCCTCATTCTCTCATCCATTCCTCCATTGCTTCACTTTCTGCTAGTCTTTTTCTTTCTGACCATTTCACTTTCCTCTCCCTTGTCCTTCACGCCGCTCCCTTTCTCCTTCATCTTATCAGTCCCTCGCTACTCACACAAAATATTTCCCCTGCCGTTTCCTTGGTAACAGGCCCATACAGAGCAGAGCTCCGCATTGTGTGTGACAGAGACGCAGAGAGAGAGAGAGAGCCAGGCAGAGGCTGGCAGTGCCCAAAATAATGCCTCACCAGCAGCACTGGCTTGTATTGATTCTGTGCCCTCTCACCGCTTTTCGTCACCAGGAACCAAAGTTGCCGCTCGAGAGGCTCTGGTCAGATAATCGAGTTAGACGGATGGAATAGGAGGCTGAAAACTAGGGGTGTAACGATTCATCGATAAATCGCTTGATGCATTGTTATATATTCACGTATCGTATTGTATCGTATTGCTCTAAATGAGCCGGTACCGTCCTTATCCTTAGCGCCGCACACAACGCATCACGTTACCTATCGTATCCTTAAGACGTATCGTTGTACCCTTAGTAAGTCTTGGAGAGAGAGAGATGAACTCAATGCAGGGAATGAGACATGAGGGAGGGGGGGGGGCAGATGGGAAGTGAGAGAGTAGAAGGAGAAGTGTTAAGGTGCTCTTATGCTCGAGCAAAGCTCCCCGCGAGTCTCCGTGAGTCACCGTGCAGACCTCGCGCTGGGGCAGATGCCATTATACTCAGAAAGTGATCAGCATGTATTGTACAATGGTGAAAACAGCCCGTGAAAAGTCGCAATGAAACGCTGTGCAGTACTGAGTGCGCTTTCACTCTTAAACAACCGCACATCAGCACATGAAGGACTCACCAAACTTGTTTTTACTGAAAGCCGTTTTTACTCCTCAGCCCTGATAGCCTACTACTCTGTGCTGCTTTTAATCTCTCTCAATAATGCTCTCAACACAACACATTTACTTGGTGAAATGACTAAAAACGAACAGTTGCAAATCTAAGTTTATAGCCTACCACATGGGTCAAGAAATGTGGCGAAAACACAGCTCAGTGTTCAGGGCTCAATGGTTTGAATGCGGCCATGTTTGGAGAGAAGCTCGCGCTGTTAGAAAAAAAGTCAGGCACAACGCGAGCGGCCGCTGGAGCTAGTGAATAACCACGCCCAACAAATTTACGTAATTTGACGCGCCCGCCCCTCGCTCCACCCCCGCGCCCTTCACGGCAGGGTGAGCATAATTCAGCCTTTAGGGGGCGGGGCAAAGGGAGGCAGAGTGGGAGGGGGCGGGGCAAAGAGAGGCAGAGTGGGAGGAGTGGGAGGATAGTGTGTATCAAGTGAGAAGGCCTGCTCCATGCAGCAGAAGCCGGAGCATACTGAGAATGTCTGCTGCAGTGTGTCCTTAGATGCCCCTCCTAGAGCTCGGCACTGCCACTATGCAGGCAGGAACCAGAAGCCACACACACACACTCACACTCACACTCACACACTCACACACACACACACTCACTCACACACACACACTCACTCACTCACTCACTCACACACTCACTCACTCACTCACTCACTCACTCACACACACACTCACACTCACTCTCACACACACTCACTCACTCACTCACTCACTCACACACACACACACACACACATACACACTGCTTTGTTCAGCCTTATGGTTCAGTGGTGACTCGTGTAATTGGTACCACTGGAACCATAGCAGGATTGACTCGTCAGGGCGGAGCACATTTTCCCACTTTCTCTTTTCCGTCTGTATACACACACATAGATGTATAGATGTATGTGTATATACTGTATATGTACAGTATATATACTCTGCTTTTTTATTTTTTATATCTACAGTAGGTTGTATTATGTGTTGCTGGTTGGATAACACACCGGAATGTTCTTGTTCTGTTAATTATTGTATGTTGATGTGTCTGATAATCCCATATGGGATGGGTCAAGGAATTGCCCTGACACGAAAATAAAACTTTCATTCATTCATTCATTCATTCATTCACATACACACTAGTTAAGTTCAACCTAACCAGTGATGTCTGACACCCACAAAACCATTATCCAGCCTATATAGAGAGCAGTAAGCTAGTCGGATATCTAGCTGAATAATGGGCCATGACAGGAACCAGGAAAGGAAGCACAGATATAAGCTAGGAGAGACAAATCAGTTCATCGTAATTCAATTGAATTAGTTTAGACATTTATCTCTTTGCTGTTCTCATATTCACAATTGGGTAGAAGGGATTGTCTTCCAGCCTGCTAGTCGTGAGTTATAAGCTGTGGCGCTGCAGCAGGGCGGCAATGCTGCCTAGTAGTGGCTAGCAGGGCTGTTCTCCCTCCAGAATGCCTGGGGTCAAGGGTCAACCCCAGGGCCAGAAAACATCCGCTCCGCCCAAGTGTCCTTGAGCAAGATGCTGAGTCCATACCAGCTCCAAGCAGCCCCTCTGTAGTTGGCCATGATCTCTGAGCTTACTGGAGGGTGGGGGGAAGGGACTGCAAGGAGAACTTCCCTATGGACATTAGTAAAGTATCACAGTGGTATCACATCATTATTATCAGCAGAGACACTGAGTAGCCCTATGATGCAATCCTATATGGATCTGATTCTGCAGACACTCCAGTCTTTCATCCCTCTTCTTTCTTTCTGTAAGTGTAACAGAAGTATAAGCTTAAACTCCTAGATTGCCAACATTACATTTGTTGAAGCTGCCATCTCTAGGGCTGGAGCGTCGTGGATTAGTCTAGCACGGAGGAAACACGGGTAGCCATCGGTTTGGTTTGACCGGCATGCTCACACTGACGGTACAGGGGCAAGCGACCATTTATTGAATCAAGCACACACGACATAACCACGCCCCTCAGACAATTGGCCTGAGAGCACATTCAAGAGTAACAGTGTTCAACAGTGTTCGTTTGTTCAACACCCCCACTTGCGCTTAGGCTGATCAATCATATACAATAGTCAAATACATTACATACATTTCATATTACACCCCAAAAACAAAATACACAAATTTATCAAGCTTGGCTTTACTTACAGGTTTGGTCAGGATATCAGCTACCATGTCTGTGGTTGGACAATACACAATAGTTATCTTGTCATCATTAAGAGCAGATCGAACAAAATGATACTTAATGTCAACATGTTTACACCTCTGACGACATACAGGGTTCTTAGACAAAGCAATCGCACCCTGATTATCCTCATAAACGGTCACTGGTGTATACACACAACCATCATCCATCCCACTCAGCAACTGGACCAGATACAGACTCTCCTGTGTAGTGGCTGCCAAAGCCATGTACTCTGCTTCACATGTGGACAAAGCAACTGTGGGTTGTTTTCTAGATTTCCATGAAATAACAGGGCCCGTTTCAGAAAGACTAAAACAATAACCAGTTACACTTCGCCTGTCATTCTGGTCTGAGGCCCAGTCAGCATCACAAAATGCAACAAGTTTGAGATTCACATCATGTTTCCTGTAACATAATTCTTGATCCATAGTACCTTTTAAATACCTTAAGACATGCTTTGCTACCACCCAGTGTTGTTCTCTTGGTTCAGACAAATGTTGTGATAATTTACTGACAATAAAGCTCAAGTCTGGTCTAGTACTTGTCATCACATAGATCAAACTGCCAACCACTTCTCGATACATTTTGGGGTTAATAGTTTCACCTTCATCATCAAAGTTCATTTTATTTTCACATGGAGTTGATCTCGATTTGCAGTGAGTCATGTCAAACCTCTCCAAAATCTTGGCAATGTACCTTTTTTGATTCATCTTAATCTCATCTTTTCCTTGTGTAAAATCAATACCTAGGAAATGTTTCAGTTTACCAAGGTCTTTCATTTTGAATTTTTCGCTCAACATGTTTTTTACACTACAGAGTGTTTGACTGTCACTCGCTGCAATAATGAGATCATCAACCCAGATTATCAGTATGATTTTCTCACTTTCAGTTTGCATACTGTAAACACAATGGTCAGACAGATTTTGAACAAAACCTTTTTGGCTAAGGAAATCATGTAGCATTTTATTCCAATTCCGTCCTGACTGTTTCAGACCATAGATTGATTTGTTAAGCTTGCAGACCAGTTTCTCCCCCGTGTCTGACTTAACCTCAAATCCTTCAGGTTGTTCCATGTACAACTCACAATCAATGGGGGCATGCAAATATGCAGTTTTTACATCCATTTGATGCAGTTCCAAATCATACTGAGCTGCAATCGGCATCAAACTTCGTACAGAGGTCATATCTGCGGTAGGAGAAAAGGTCTCTTGATAATCAATCCCCTCAATTTGACTGTAACCTTTTGCAACATACCGAGCTTTGAACCTAGTCTCATCTGGGTTTTCTTTAACAGTGTAAACCCATCTGCCCCCCACTGTGCGTTTACCTTCTGGCAATGTGGTGAGGGTAAAAGTGTCATTCTCCCTCAGAGAATGCATCTCCTCCTGCATTGCCCTAGTCCACTCTGGTGAGCTCATAGCTTCGTTCACTGTCTGGGGTACATCACATATGATTCTGTAACAGTAGTCAAGATTGGTAAATGCATAGTTATCATCACATTTTACTCCACACTCATAATCTCTGTAACGCCTGGGAGGTCTCCTCTCCCTCTTTGGGTAACGTGTTGCCTCACTGCTCTCTCTTTCACCTATGCCTAGGTCTGGGGCAGGGGCACACACTTCTGTTTCCTGTTTTGTGATCTCAGCCTGTGGTGTGCTGCTCTCCCTACGCAACAACACATCCTCACTTGTGTCCTGATCTGTCTGAGTGTGAGATTCACTGACATGCTTTGTGACAAATTTCACCAATCTGTTCTTCACCACTTTTCCTGACTCTGGGTGAAAAACTAAATATGCAGGACTATTCTTGTCATAACCAACAAAGATTCCTTTAACACACCTGGAGTCTAACTTTTTCTTGTTCTGCTTGTATGCGTAGCACACGGACCCAAAAGTTCTCATTCTTGAGAGATCTGGCTTCTTTCCTGTCAGCATGTAATATGGAGTCTGTCCTACACGTCTGTTGAAACATCTGTTTCTGATGACTGCAGCAGTCTGAACTGCATATGTCCACAAACTCTTTGGTAGGCCGCTCTCTATCAACATGCATCTAGACATTTCGAGCATCGTTCTCCAACTCCTCTCTGCTGTCCCATTCTGATGGGGTGAATAAGGAGCTGAGGTTTCATGTCTAATAGCGTTCTTACTCAGCAGTGACTGAAATTCCCTGGACGTGAATTCTGTACCATTATCAGATCTCATGCATTTTAGCTTTCCATAAGGGGCAACATCAGCAATGAACTTCTCTGTAGCTTTTACTGTGTCACTTTTAGCTTTCAAAAAATATGTAAACACTGCTCCTGAATAATCATCAGTGAAAGCCTGGATATACCTGAAACCATCTTTTGCTGTCGGTTCCATTGGCCCTGTTAAATCTGTGTGTACAAGGTCAAGAGCACCTTTTGCTTTAGGATCGGCCTCTCGATTCCTGCTCTGAGCAAATTTACCTTGCATACACACTTCACATTGCAGTTTACCAGTTTTACCTTTAATTTTCATTCCTTCAGTAACACTTTGCAGTTTTAACACATCTTCATAATTACAATGACCTAGAATCTCATGCCAGGTTTGTACATCGTGACACCCATGACACCCATCAACATCATCAACATCATCTGTGGTAGTACTGAGGTAAAACAGTCTATCATGCACCTGAATGTTAAACGCCACACCGTTCCTGTGAACGAGTCTGTTCTGACCTTCTTTAAAGATGACTGTTGCTCCCTGGGTGGTCGCCGCCTTGACTGAGAAAATGTCCTGGGGGAAGGACGGGACGTACAGCGCCCCCCTCAGCGTTGTGTCCCTCACTCTACCTGCATCATCTCTCAGGCGAACCGTGGCAGTCCCCCGCTTGAGTGCGACGCCGCTGGTCCTCTCTCCATCCGCCAGCTCCAACACATGTTTGTGTGGCTCGAAACTCGTGTCGAACTCCTGGAACTTGGCGATGTCCCGGATGATGTGTGAAGTGGCCCCCGTATCGACCATGAGGCCTTTCTCCTCCACTCCACCGACCAGGGCTCCGTCCACCTGACCGACCTTGAAGGCGAACGTGTGGTCCTCTTCATCCACTGTCTGCTTCACCTGGTCACGTCTCCTCCGCCTGCAGTTCGCTTCTTTGTGCGTGGAACTCTTGCAAAAGCCGCACCACTGTCTCTGGTCTCTGCTGCCAGAAGCGGCTGTGCAGTCCACAGCCTTATGGCCCTTCAGGCCGCAGCTGTAGCAGGACAGTCTTGTGTTCATGCTGTCTCTTCCTCGCACTCTCATCACGCTGTCGTCATCTGAGCCAGCAGCACGGAACTTTTCGGTGCTCTCATAGCTCCGTAGCTTTGTTTTGAACTCGCCGAAGGTTAGAGTATCATCACTCTGTGTAATGTGAATGGAAAATGGCTTAAACGAGTCTGGTAGGCCCTTCAGGATCATTGCGGTCAACAAGCCATCGCTTAAAGTCTCTCCAGCATTTCTCAGTGCTGTGATAGCCGTCTCCGCACGAATAACATAGTCAGTGACGCTCTCATTCACGGCTTTCTGGAGAGAAGTCAGCTCTGTGTACAAGCTTATGACACGCGGCTTCCCCTTACCTGCGTAGTGTTCCCGCAGGATCTTCAGCGCCTTCCTGCCATCATCTGCCCCATCTCGCATCACAAGCGATAGGCTTTTATCGTCCAACAGCTGAATTAGTTCTGCGTAGGCCTCCTCATTTTTCTCCGCGTCCTCTGCAACTTCGTCTGCGTCTGCAGGAGCCGCACCCAGTCCCAGTATGGTGCTCTTCAGGCTCATCAGTCGCAGGTGTGCCAGGAACTTGGTTTCCCACAATTCGTAATTCTTTTCATCTCCGTCAAAACATAAACGATTCCATCGACTCCCAAAATCCCTTCTGGGCCCATAACCTGTTGAAGCTGCCATCTCTAGGGCTGGAGCGTCGTGGATTAGTCTAGCACGGAGGAAACACGGGTAGCCATCGGTTTGGTTTGACCGGCATGCTCACACTGACGGTGCAGGGGCAAGCGACCATTTATTGAATCAAGCACACACGACATAACCACGCCCCTCAGACAATTGGCCTGAGAGCACATTCAAGAGTAACAGTGTTCAACAGTGTTCGTTTGTTCAACAACATTACGTCTTTCCCCTCTTTGGGTTTGTCCTTGACTCAGCAGTACAATTAGGATTATTCTGGTGTACTAAGCACTGTGTAACCTTGTTAACACATTGAGTGCCAGCGACGCCAAATGGCGTCAGGAGAAATTTACCGTAGGCTGCCAGCGACGCCAAATGGCGTCAATAACTCCAAATTCATATTTTGACGGGGGGATGTCGATCTAAGCCTCTTACATCGCCTCTTACAATATGGGAGCTATTGAATGTGTCTAACCTATTTTACAGAACCCTTAGGTGGCGACAGTGCCCTCCCGATTAGACAAAGGCCAGGAGAAAAGAGAGAAGAAGTCATGAGGAAACGGAAATCGCATCGATATGCTTGAAGCATAACGTTAGCTGTGCCTGTGAACAGCAGTCATCTGCTGCCACAATTGAGCCCCATCCGTGTCCGCTGCGATAGTCCATCCATATGATTTAGTTGCCAACACGGCGACACCAGCGTCTTTCTGAAAAGTTACATTATTCTCAGCTGGGAGCCGAGGACACGCTGTAAAAAAGCGGGGGGATGCAGGCAGCGGACTTTTCAGTGCAGATCAAACTCAGAGCAAACCGCAGCAGAGACACTCGACTCCTCCCACCACGGAGGAGGAGGAGGAGGAGGGGGGTGGGTCACGCAGGGCACTACAGCATACAACCATTGACAGTACACACACACCCAGGCAGCAGCAGGCTCGATGCATAGAGAGCAAACAAGCTAGAATAGGCTATCTGATGCCCACCAGCAGTAAATCAAGACCAGCAAGAAGGTGTAGGGTCTGCGCACGCAGGGGCCAGCGCTGCTGGTTGCAGCTAAAACATATTATTTGGCCAAACAAAATTCCTTTGTTTTCACTCTTTTATTGAAGGAAATTATTTTTGAGGTGTCATTATATCAGAAAATATTAGCTTCAGAGTCAATGATGTGCTTGAAATGTTTAATTTCACAAAAGGCTCATTATCTCAGCTTCTAGAAAAAAATTGCTGTTTTTGGCTAAATCAAGCTATCTTCTCCGGCTCATAACTAAAGAACGGAAAATGGGATCAATAAACTTTTTTTTGCAGATGATAGAAGAGAGTCTCCTCGTTCTTTGTGCGTGTTCGGTGTTTACATAGTAATATCACACAATATTCTGTGGGCCTCGAGAAATCACTGAAAACGCTCTGAAACTCTGGCACTGGGAGCGTCCGTTCTCCAAAAGTGGCTGGCACTCAATGAGTTAAGTAGAAAGGTGGTATACAAAAAAAAGATTTTATTATTATTATCATAATGCTGATGTGGTGGACATATCCCACAGTGTAACATAAGGCAGGCTGATGACAGTGGGCAGACAGTGTTCTGAATAAACACCTGCGTCAGGTTAGACAGAAGTGCCCTGCAACTAACGTTAGACACACTGGGTGTTGTTGAGTATATCCAGCGAACGTTAGCTATTAGTTTGATAAAGAAAGCAAAGATTGTTGAAACCATAGCCGCACATTCAGATAGCTGCTAACTTATCAATGGTCTATCAGACCGCATGCATAACGATAGCCAGATAGTCAACAGTCTTTTTGAAGATTGCGAGCAGCCGGCTAGCCGCTTTCACGACTCGGTTGTTGTCACATAGGCTGTAATGTGGGCGTTGCTAATGCCAACATCGCTACCGCTAGCCATCGACAGTAAAATGCTAACTAGCAATCTCATTCATGGCAGCCAGCTAACGCTACCTAGCACTATTGTCTTCTGCAACTGTAGCTTTGTCTCCCATGTGCAAAACCATCATCTGACACATTTGAATTCCATCTGTTTATGTGACTCTTCATAACAGCCAGCTAGGTTGGCTTGTGGCTCCGTGTTAGAATGGCAGAGCTTCTGCTCTTCCTATGACGAGTGGATCACGTATGTTTTTCAACGGACACCATTGGTTCCACAGCGCAGTGTTGCCTTCATGTGCAACTCGAAAACCACAGCATTAAAAATTAGACATTGCCACCGCGTGCAATACTAAGAATCGGTTCTTGGGAGTTGGGAATCGATCCAGGAATCGTGGCATTAAAGGTCCTTACACACCGAGCACGTATTTTTCGTGCGATTAATTCGCACGTCAATAATATTTTCCGAACCTATATCAGTCAATGCAACCGTGCATACCAACGGCGATGTTTCGCTGAGCGTTATTGCGGTGTTTATTTTTTCGAACCACGGTCGATTTTTCAGAAATTCGCTTCCGACGTGTACACATCTGTGGCTGTGATTGACAGGTGGGTCAAAACTCGCATCGCAATTTCGTGCCGTATATTCGCATCGCTCTTGATGTGTAAGGACCTTTAGAATTGCGATCCTTTCAAGAATCTATTTTTTTGGAGCACCCCTCCTCTCTCTGTCAAACCCCCCTAAACACACACACCTGCGGACCTGTGTTCTCTCTCCCTCTTTCTCCTTGCCACGCAGTCAGGCCTGTATTTGATCAGCCTTATCTTGCCACTTGCTCCTCCTCGCCCCTGTCTCTCCACCATGCCTCTTATCAGAATACGTCAGTCTGCGTTTATTTTTCCTTCTTGTTCAGAACAGCTTGTTCTGCATGCCCGCCTGGCCATCACCTTGGCAACCCAGGTATCTACCCAGCGCTGCTATTAGGCCATTAATGCTGGCGGTTGGCAGACTGGTAGCTGGTGCCTCCTAGACTGGCGCTGAGGGTAACTCGTTATGAGCACAGATCATAACAGAGATGCAAAAATGCCCCAAGAAATCTCAGAATGCCCCTAAAAACCATGATTGAGGGGCAAAAATTGCCCCCAAGGTTTTGATCATTTTATTTTCATTCAATTCATACACACACACTCAGCAACTGCAAGCTGGTTTCCAACTGCCAATCCAAACTAAAGAAGAATACGACAAAAAAACAACACACTCACACAAACACAGTGCCCATTTTCAAACTCGATCTCGAAATCTACACACCTGTAAAGTTTTGTGACTGCATCGTGTACAATTTTGATGCTATCAGGTTTGTGGTGTGCACCGCTTGGGACTGTAAATTCATATTGAATGCCTATTTAACTTGACTGTAAATTCATATGTAATGCTATTGCCTATTTAACACTACCATTTGTGTATAATTATTGTATATATTGGACTGCACTTGCAATGTTGTGACTTTGTCTTTTAGATATTTTTCCTATTTCCTTTTATCTCTGAATATTGACATGACCGCTACGCTGCATAATGACACTAAAGGTGCATTCACACAGAGATATTTATTTTTCGCTCTGTCGCTCAAGTCAACCCTTTGGAATCGCTCTGTCGCTCTGTTTAAATCGCTCATCAACAGGCACACGAAATGACGGACATGTGGGGGATATAAGCAATGTCATGCTGTTTGTCCACTACGAGCCACCGTCATTGTTTACAAGCTAAAGCCTATCAGCGTGCTCCTAATGCGAGCTGCATACCGGTAGTACAGACTTCACTTCATGTCAGCTGTCAGCCTGTCAATGCGGTTTGTTGCCACACAATAAACCAGCGGTTTGTTCCAAGCCAGTCTGATCCTTGACTCGCTCTCACACGGCAGCCAATCAGCATTGAACAGCGAGCGACTGATGCCAGCGTATTTTCGCTCGAGTTGGAATATTTCATCTTGAGCGACGAGCGTATTTTCTCCCTATCGCTCTGTCTCTGCCGCTCGGACGCCCAGCGATTATTCTCCCAGGCGAATATACGCTCAATCGCTCATTTGCATTGACTTTGTATGTAAACTCGACGCCAGCGACAAACTTTAATAGGTCGGTGTGAACGCAGCTTTAGACAAATTCCTCGTATGTAATCTTGCTTATTGTGGAAATAAAAGTGATTCTGATTCTGAGTCTACACCTGTAAAGTTCCGTGGCTGCATCTTGCACGGTGTTGACGCTATCTATCGCGCTGACCAAATCTGTCCTCAGACAGACAGACAGACAGACAGACAGACATACACTATAAACACCTGGCAAAGTACTCAAAAAGGCTCCTGTGGTAGTTCCCGCTACAATAGAGTACTGCAGGGATTTTTGTAGGCTTACCCCGGAAGTCCCTGCGCTGTTGGTTCATAGGGAATTTAAATGCATGAAATAAGGTCTGTGGTTAACAAAATCAAAAATGTGGCACAAGAAAGCTCAGCAGGCCAAAACCGTGCCCCTGTTTATCATTGAAGATGTACATTGTTTGTTTAACTGTTGCAGTAGACTTCCTAATTAAAATGGTCTCCAAGTATCCAAGAAGCAAATTTTTCCTCTTTACTTATTAACAAAAGTTTATGAAACAGCAAAGTTTGTGTTCAGCAAGATAATCTTCACAAAAAGGAGCACTTTTATGACTTTTAAGTCCAGTCAGCACGCAATGCATTGTGGTTGTGGTAGTTTTCCCCCTTAAGAATGATATGGGGAAAACTACAGCCGTTTTCTCTTGTCATAGAGCTCCAATTTAAAAGATAATTGAAAGTAATAATAAAATAACTGAATCTTTTCACATCTTTTCATGTCATGTCTTTATTTTTTGCACCAAATTATGGAGAGTAGTATCGATAAGAGTATCAAAAAGTATTGGTACTGAGAAGAATCCTAATCCTATGTCATTGGTGATTCATCAGTGAGAGATGTCACTCGAGCAACTGTGATTTCATCGGTGATGTGTGTGCCCACGTGTGAAGAGAACGCTTCCCTGCATAAGATGCTGCAACCTTCTCAATGCAAAGAACATCTGCCCTTTTGGTTTAGTGGATGGAGAACAAGAAGCAATGGGAGCCTGTACATCAAAGAGATCAAAGTGAGACCAAAATCATAGCTGAGGATCAGCCATTTCCTAAACAGACATTCAATGTCTGTTTCTATAGTGCACAAGGCCTGGGGTGATTTGTTAGCTTGCTCCTCTTCCTGGAGTGCAGAACGGAAAGACTTGGCTTTATCACTAAGCTCAGTGAGAATGTCTAACTTCTGATGCAGGATCTGTTCTAGTTGAGTCGCGTATGTGGCTACAGTGTAGTTAACTTCCTTTGTCATTTCCAAAAGGACCATCTCATCTTCCAGCCAGCGAATTGACTGCTGGAACACAGCTCTGTGGTCCTCCAGAACCTTCTACCTCCATCTCCACCATCTGAGAGACCGCCTCATAGAAAGGGAACAGCTGTAAGGAAACTTCCTCCTCGTTGTGTTCAGATCAGCTTCAGATCATCTCTCTGTGTGGAGTTCCCCACCCCCCAATGAGCCTCCAGAAACTCCAGCTGGTTGATGTTGTGTCCCCCTTGACGGCTCCCCATCGCTGCTCCGGGGTCCACTGTGAGCTCCTTCACCCTGTTGGCATATCTCAGTGTGTTCAATGTGTTTTCACAAGAGGCCATCCCAGGAGAGATGGTTGCAATCATGCATGTTCTGGAGTTCTCCCCTATGAAGGAGTCCCTCAGCACCTGGGTTAGTTTGCTGGCTCTGAAGGGGGTGTGGGGTTTGTTCCGGCCCAGTGCACGAATGCACTCCTTGAGTGCCAGCAAGCTCTTATTGATCTTAGCTCCCTCCAGTCGAGCCTGGCGGTCAGCACGGGATGTGTCCGCCCCTCTCTCGTTCCCTGCCAGGTCAATAAGCGAGAACTTCCCATGCATCTTTCCCCGCCGGCGCAGAATAATCTGGAACACGGCATGGCTTCTGGACGAGTGGGCATTGGCCGAGGTCTGACCTGAAGTCCTCCAGCTGTTTCCCAGTTCGATCAGTTTGAGGACGTCCTCTGTGCATTTAACCTGCCTCTTGTGCAGCCCCACAATCTGGACATGCTGCTTCGCGTCCTCCAGGACCCGTAACTTGGCCTTGTGGTTTTTTAGCAGGTCAAACACCTCCTCATTGTAAATCTCAAAAAATGTGGCAAAGACTTGAAGGTCTAACTTCTTGTAGTTTGGCTTTTCAAACATGAGAAAGACGTCTCTGGCTGCTAGTGCATAGATCCCTTTAGAGCAGTCCTGGTTCTTCCCTGAAAAATCACCTCCCATAGTATGTGTTTTTCCACTTCCAGATTGTCCATAAGCAAAGCAGGTCGCCATTCCCCTCTCAAAAATGGATTTCACCAGGGGCCGAGCAGTGAACCTGTAGACCATTTCATTGGTGGACGTGTCATCAAAAGCATAGTCAAACCGAAAGGTTTGGTTCTCCAGGTAGCGGGTCAGGTCAACTTTCTGCTTGGGCTCATGCACCAGTACCGCATTCTTACTGGGGATGGTGATCACATCTATATCCTTCATTGCCAACTCTTTTTTATTGAGGGGGCGTGTCCGCACGCATACACATATCCTATGTTCCTCTATCAGATTGGCAGTGGTTAGGGGCCTGTAGTCCAGACTGGCTTTGAAGTCCCTGATCATACACATGATCTCATAGTTAGGTATAGTGACATCCACCTCTTGTGCCTTCTTCTTCTCTCTGAGCTCTTGCTGTTGAAGTCGTCTCTTCTCTCGTTTCTTCTGCAGCTTCTCCACCTCCTTCACACACTTAGACTTCCTACGTGCATTCTGCTGCTGTAGCAGGGTCTGATGTTGTGTTGGCCTGGGTGCTATGGCTGGACGGGGAGGTTCTGCAGCTTGGGTCTGCTGGCTGGAACGGGCCCGGGTGGTTCCCACTGCTGCAGCTCTGTTCTCCCGTGGCAGGTTCTCAGCCTTAGATATTGCAGATGTCACCCGTCGAGTCTTGGATGCCTTGATGCCTTTGGCTACAGTGGGGGAGGGTGCTGCAAAATCCCTGCCATCTCCCATCCTGCTTGTGTCTACGGACAGCAGAGGCCATTCTCGGACGCCTGGCCCGTCCCCGTTCCCTCTGCAGATGGGAGGAGTGTGGCAAGCTTGTCTAAAAGGTATGTCAAGGAAACAAATATCTGCTTTTCCCCTGTGGGTGACGGGGGCCCTTATGGGGCTTCTCGTCCCTATGTGGCTTCTTCCCCTTCTGAGTAGCATTATCGATGATTGCTGCTGGAACTCAGCCATGTGGTCCTCTAGAACCTTCTCCTCTATCTGAGAGACAGCTTCATGGAAAGGGGACAGCTGTAGGCAAACTTCCTCCTCGTTCTGTTCACAGAGCAGCTTCAGATCATCTATCTGTGGGGAGTTCCCCACCCCCCAATGAGCCTCCAGCGACTCCAGCTGGTTGACGCTGTGTCCCCCTTGACGGCTCCCCATCGCTGCTCCGGGATCCACTGTGAGCTCCTTCACCCTGTTGGCATATCTCAGTGTGTTCAATGTGTTTTCACAAGAGGCCATCCCAGGAGAGATGGTTGCAATCATGCATGTTCTGGAGTTCTCCCCTATGAAGGAGTCCCTCAGCACCTGGGTTAGTTTGCTGGCTCTGAAGGGGGTGTGGGGTTTGTTCCGGCCCAGTGCACGAATGCACTCCTTGAGTGCCAGCAAGCTCTTATTGATCTTAGCTCCCTCCAGTCGAGTCTGGCGGTCAGCATGGGATGTGTCCGCTCCTCTCTCGTTCCCTGCCAGGTCAATAAGCGAGAACTTCCCATGCATCTTTCCCCGCCGGCGCAGAATAATCTGGAACACAGCATGGCTTCGGGATGAGAGGGCATTGGCCGAGGTCTGACCTGAAGTCCTACAGCTGTTTCCCACTTCAATAAATTTGAGAACATCCTCTGTGCAATTAACCTCCTTCTCATGCAGCCCCACAACCTGGACCTGCTGCTTCCCGTCCTCCAGGACCCGTAACTTGGCCTTGTGGTGTAGCAGGTCAAAGACCTTCTCATTGTAAATCTCAAAAAATGTGGCAAAGACTTGAAGGTCTAACTTCTTGTAGTTTGGCTTTTCAAACATGAGAAAGACATCTCTGGCTGCTAGTGCATAGATCCCTTTAGAGCAGTCCTGGTTGGTCCCTGAAAAATCACCTCCCATTGTATGTGTTTTTCCACTTCCAGTTTGTCCATAAGCAAAGCAGGTTGCCATTCCCCTCTCAAAAATGGTTTCGACCAGCGGTCGAGCAGTGAACCTGTAGACCATTTCATTGGTGGACGTGTCATCAAAGGCATAGTCAAACCGGAAGGTTTGGTTCTCCAGGTAGCGGGTCAGGTCAACTTTCTGCTTGGGCTCATGTACCAGTACCGCATTCTTACTGGGGATGGTGATCACATGCAGATCCTTTTTTAATTCTTTTTTATTGAGGGGGCGTGTCCGCACGCATACACATATCCTATGTTCCTCTATCAGATTGGCAGTGGTTAGGGGCCTGTAGTCCAGACTGGCTTTGAAGTCCCTGATCATACACATGATCTCATAGTTAGGTATAGTGACATCCACCTCTTGTGCCTTCTTCTTCTCTCTGAGCTCTTGCTGCTGAAGTCGTCTCTTCTCTCGTTTCTTCTGCCGCTTCTCCACCTCCTTCACACACTTAGACTTCCTACGCACGTTCTGCTGCTGTAGCAGGGTCTGCTGTTGTGTTGGCCTGCGTGCTATGGCTAGAGGGGGAGCTTCTGCAGCGTGGCACTGCTGTTTGGTGCGGGCCCGGGTGGTTCCCACTGCTGCGGCTCTGTTCTCCCCTGGTGGGTTCTCAGCCTTAGGTATTGCAGATATAATCCGTCGGGTCTTGGGTGCCTTGATGCCTTTGGCTGCAGTCGAGAAGGGTGTTGCCAAATGCCTGCCATCTCCCACCCTGCTTGGGTCTGTGGACGGCAGAGGCGGTGCTAGCAGGAACCCTGGCCCGTCCCCGTCCCCTCTGCAGACAAGCGGGGCGACAGGGTCGCTTATGTGGCTTGCCCTTCTGAGTGGCATTATCAATGATGCGGTTCTAGTCATCCTACCGGTCCTACTTATAGCCACAGCGGGGGAAGGATTTATGACATCACTGATGAGGTCACAATAATCCTGCCCTGCTGATGTCACTCCAGCAATGATGTCATCACTGATGTCACACTGGAGTGACTGATGGGGTACATCCCATTAATTTTGGTTTAAAGAAAATGCATCCTCGCCTCCTCACTAACCAATAGCAGGCGGTGCTGCGGCTCTGGGAAACCCCTGTTCTCTTGCTGTCTCGCGCAACGGCGAATAGGTGACGTCACACTGACTTTGTCCATGTTTTTTAGATGTTCTATGGTAGGCTTGGGCGGTATTAAGGTATACAGAGGTATTTAGAAATGCCCAAGGTATGATTTTCAATACCGTCAAAACTGTTTTCTGTCTTTTATGTTCAGCCAAAATAGTTAATCTCATTCACCATTGGTAGGCTACTTTTTAACCTTATTGATAGGCAACCATAATGTGTTGCAAGCAACACTATTGTTTAAGACCACTTTAAACTGAACCTGTTACAGGCTTGCTCACCATAACGGTGTCCATTTAATTCCTTTAATTGTCATCCTCCATTGAGGACATTTGTGAATAACATTGTGCTAGTAAAAAAAAACATAGAAGTTGCAATCTTCTTTTCTCTGATGGACATGAATTTTAAAACAGGATCTTAGCCAACAGAATAATTATTTGGAGGTAGAAAAGAAACACAATCGTGTGGTTTTGTCGTTTTTAATGAGTCAATGCAAATGCTCAGTAATAACAAAGAACCGATTTCTGAATTGTGTAACTTTAGCATTATTTATTTGTGTTTTTTACCATCCCCCCCCCCCCCCCCCCAATCATAAAATACCCTCAGATTTGGGCCATTTAGACAAAACCTGATCAAATCAGGGTCTGTGGTCCTAATGTGGCCTAAATTAGGGTCCTTGATGAAAAGGGTGATAATCACTGCACTAAATCACATTGAGATCAGATTACACTAATGTTTCTAATGTGTGTGTGTGTGTGTGTGTGTGTGTGTGTGTGTGTGTGTGTGTGTGTGTGTGTGTGTGTGTGTGTGTGTGTGTGTGAGAGAGAGAGACCAGAGTGACGGGTCTGGAGGTTAATGAGCGCCGACTGTGTGAGTGTTGGTCAGTAATGAGAGGGTCGCACACACACACACACGCACAGCCACACACACACACGCACAACACAACACTACTCATCTCTTGGCTGTGAGTGAGCAGTGGGCAGGGTGTAGGTCTGACCGCAGCCCTCCTACACAAAATATCCTCCTACTTTCATTTCTTGTTCTTAAGACTCAGCAGCCTCACAGTGTCGTCCTGTCCTGCAGCTTGAGGGATGGTGTCAGGCAAGGGGAATGGAGATTGCAGCAGTGCAGAACTCATCCTGTTAGCATTGAATGATAGATCGTGTCCCACAGCCGGGCAGAAGTGATACAGTGACTGTGATTTTCTAACTCCTGTTTCCCATGCAGAATGATATACGTCAAGACAGCGACAGTATCTTCTTTTGTCGTCAGCCTGGAGACGTCGTAGAAGTTATTACTCACTGTCCTCAACTGAAACCTGGCTCTGCCAGCAGAGGCTGATGTCAGTCAATATGACACTAAATCACCAGCATCCCTCTGGTCAGTGTCAGATTGGTTTTCCGCCAAATTGGGCTGGTTTGGGTTGCATTGTGCGCAGAGGGAAATGGGCGTTGGCAGATGGACAGAATTTGGTCTGGATTTCCATGAGTGCTGCAGGGTTTTATTGCAAACAGAGGTTTGACTCATCCTTATACTAGACGGCTCATCCAGACTGTAGACTTCATAGCCTAGTTCTACATTATACTAGACAGCTCATCCAGACTGTAGACTTCATAGCCTAGTTCTACATTATACTAGACAGCTCATCCAGACTGTAGACGTCATAGCCTAGTTCTACATTATACTAGACACTAGACAGCTCATCCAGACTGTAGACTTCATAGCCTAGTTCTACATTATACTAGACAGCTCATCCAGACTGTAGACTTCATAGCCTAGCTCAGTTCTACAAAGTTACATTCAGCTCTGTTCCTCTGCAGCTTGTTCAAGTTGCAGCCAACAGCCCTCTCTCTCTCTCTCTCTCTGTGGCAAATTGACATAATAGACCCTTTTCACGGGGGCCATTTTGTGTCGAAAAGGCAGAATAAACACAGGTGCAAGCAAAACACTAATGAGGATTTTCAAATTCCAATCATGGAAGTTTGAAACCCTCATTAGTGTTTTGCTTGCACCTGTGTTTACCCTGCCTTTTCGACACAAAATGGCCCCCGTGAGAAGGGTCTATTAGTGGACCAGTGCGGCACTTTATTGCTGCAGATGAAGATTATTTGTCATTTCTCCTGATTCTGGGTTGTAATTATTTAAAAATGGGATCTTCTGCAGTCCCTGTCACATTGTTGCAGTCACTCTCCTCTTTCCCCCTGAAAGAGGGAAAATGAAGTCAAAGCAAAAATAGCTGTGTGTGTGTGCGTGTGTGTGTGTGTGCGTGCGTGCGTGTGCGTGCCAGCTGTATCGAGCAACACTATCTGTGGTCTGTTACACTGGCATCGGCCTGTATGCAGCTCATTTATGCTAGGATGCTGGTTCAATCCGTTCTGTCCGTTGCTCTTGATGAAGCCTGGCCCTGGTCTCATGCAGGTCACAGTTCCCTCCGTCTCCTCTGATAACACCTCTAACACAGAGCCGGGGAAATACCAGCATGAGACCATTGTTCTAACATATATGCTCCAGTGTTTCCCACAGGATTTAGGGAATTTGTGGTGGGGGACCGCAGACCCCCTAGGGGGGTGCGGGGGGGGCATACCCCCCTGCGAGATATTTTTAAACATTTTAAAGTAAAATGCATGAATTTGGTGTACTTTGAGAAAGCTTAAGAGCAAAATTAAAAGGCTAGATCTATGAAGAACATGTCATCATTACTGTGCTGTGGGTTTACAATGACAAACTAAATTTCTCCCTATAGGTCAGGGATACTCAACTTGCTTTGCCACTTTCGTGAAATGATAGAAGGCGAGGGGCCAGTTAATAAACAAACAATATACATTTTTCTGTAGCGGATTGTAGGTTTTTGGGGTGTCAGCCGGAGTTTAGGCTGACAGTGTTGTGCACACCGGATAGTTAGTTAGGTTAAGTACATACATAAGTGCCTGGGTAGCGAGCAGATGGCGGTATTTGACAATTTAGCAGCTAAATCATAGATTATTGAAAGATATTCCATATTCCAGACTGAAATGCTATAACAGAAGTATTGGCCAGAATGACATGAACATTTATTGGACACTTATTCAGCGGATATTTTGCATGTTGCGTTCAGGTGCACTGTAAAAAAAAAAAAAAAAATTTTTTTTTTTTTTTGGGTCAACATCTTATTGTGGCGGTCAAAATATTATTGTGGCGGCCCGCCACAAATTCCTTTATGTATGGGAAACACTGTGCTTTATCTGCGCAACGTCTTGTAGCTCGGAACAGCGGCTGAGCTAGCTCACATACTTCTCAGTTGTCTCTCCCTCTCATATCGGCCTCTCTATATTATTATTCTGGTATTGCTTATTATTATATAATAATAATAATTATGTCATGTAAAGGACATTTATATAATTTACACGATTTGAATAACTGTACTGTTGTGCAGTGTATTGTTATGCCTCCGCTGACGATAGCCAGGCCAGAGGCATTATGGATTTGGGTTGTCCGTCCGTCCGATGTTCGTTAACGCGATATCTGTGGAACGCCTTGATGGAATCTCTTCAAATTTGCCTCAAACATCGACTTGGACTCAAGGATGAACCGATTAGATTTTGGTGGTCAAAGTTCAAGGTCACTGTGACCTCACAAATGCCATTCCCAAGTTCGTTGACGCGATATCTCAGGAACGCCTTGACGGAATTTCTTCCAATTTGGCTCAAACGTCGACTTGCACACAAGGATGAACTGATTAGGCTTTGGTGGTCAAAGGTCAAGGTGACTGTGACCTTTTGAACACCATTTCCAAGCTCTTTAACGCAATATCTCAGGAACGCCTTGACAGAATTTCTTCCAATTTGGCTCAAATGTCAACTTGGACTCAAGGATGAACTAATTAGGTTTTGGTGGCCAAAGGTCAAGGTGACTGTGACGTCTCAAACACCATTTTCAAGCTTGTTAACGCAATATCTCACTGTTGAGCTCTATTTGACTGCTGGCTGACTGTAGCCACTCGTGACAGATGGACTCTTCCCTCACACAACCTTGTTGTGTGAGGGAACAACCTTCCAAATATCACCTGACACACCTTACTCTCCAAGGCCTCAAGCCCAGGAAAAAGCTACATGTAGCTTTAGCATTCCTCTTTATCTGATAAAGTGAAGAAATGCTACATGTAGCCTGGTGAACCATCCTGATCACATGAACTCACATTCTGTTTTAGTTCTGTGTCTGGCCTCCAGCCCGCCCCCAGCGATTTCCAGAAATGACAAAGTGCACGGGCCAATCAGGGACCTGCCTCGTAGTTGACAGCATAACCGTCCAATCAAGGACGCCGCTGGCAGAACAGTTGGCGGCTCCCGAAGCAACGAGCTGTAACGGTAGTAGAGTAAACACAGTTATTGCAGACATAGACTCAATAACAACAATTAAAAAAGAGCACCAGTGGAGTTTCTCGACAGAAAATACGCTTTCGCGGTTCTTCCGAGTGCATTTGGACTGGATTTGGCGACGCTGATTGGCTGAAGGAGTTGTCAGTCAAGGCATGTACTCCCACCCATTGAAATGGCTGTGGACAGGCTGGAAGCCAGACTGTCAGTATGGTTTACCAGGCTAAAGAAATGTCAGAAATCACTGCACTCGCCCTGGCGACCAGCTGTTTCAATCACCACTATAAAGCTCTGTGTGGCACCATTATGAGACTTGTTATTGTGCCGTTTTGGAAAGGAATTATTTGTTAGATGTGAAACTGCGCTTTACTGCGTCATTCATAGTCTTGCATATTGTACACACTAACGCACGACTACCATTCCCATGTCTTCCCTCTTCAGGCGATGGCGGCTTGTTACCCGGGTAACGGGGCGGGGTATGTCCGGCACGTTGACAACCCTAATGGTGACGGTCGCTGCATCACCTGCATCTACTATCTCAACAAGAACTGGGATGTCAAGGTACATTATGACTCCACACACTTGTACTGATTTTTCTTTTTTAAACGCATGAAAAGCTTGATCCATCATCAAATGAGGATCAACACAACAAGTAAGAGGCATATCTGCTGTGATCCTCCTTGGCCTTAAAATACAGACCTCATGCTGAAATATGCTGATATGTTTACATGTATCTGAAGACATTTTTACTCAATGCCCTTTCAGTGTGATGTGTTTGTAACAGAGGTGTTTACAGCCGCTTACTAACCGCTATATAAATCAAGTTGACTTGACTTGACCATAACCCTCAGTGGTGGATGAAGTACCTGAAAGTCACACTTGAGTAAAAGTACAGATCTCTTACCAGAAAATGACTTTCGACGAAGTTAAGGATCAGAAGTGTTTTTTTTTTATATTAAATCTACGGTACTTAATAATAAGTATTGAAAGTAAAAGTGCAAGTAAATGCTGTTTATTTATTTTTTTAAATCTCAAATTTCGATTTTCTTGTTTTCATAATTGTGGGAAGCCAAAATCCTGATTATGATGAATATTGGGTTACTTGTGTAGCTGTAGCATGCAGAGTCCGTACGGAGACTGTGTTGTGTTAATTGTGTAGCTGTAGCATGCAGAGTCAGTACGGAGACTGTGTTGTGTTAATTGTGTAGCTGTAGCAGCAGAGTCAGTACAGAGACTGTGTTGTGTGTTTTGGGTTAATTGTGTAGCTGTAGCAGCAGAGTCAGTACAGAGACTGTGTTGTGTGTTTTGGGTTAATTGTGTAGCTGTAGCAGCAGAGTCAGTACAGAGACTGTGTTGTGTGTTAATTGTGTAGCTGTAGCAGCAGAGTCAGTACAGAGACTGTGTTGTGTGTTTTGGGTTAATTGTGTAGCTGTAGCAGCAGAGTCAGTACAGAGACTGTTGTGTGTTTTGGGTTAATTGTGTAGCTGTAGCAGCAGAGTCAGTACAGAGACTGTGTTGTGTGTTTTGGGTTAATTGTGTAGCTGTAGCAGCAGAGTCAGTACAGAGACTGTGTTGTGTGTTTTGGGTTAATTGTGTAGCTGTAGCAGCAGAGTCAGTACAGAGACTGTGTTGTGTGTTTTGGGTTAATTGTGTAGCTGTAGCAGCAGAGTCAGTACAGAGACTGTGTTGTGTGTTTTGGGTTAATTGTGTAGCTGTAGCAGCAGAGTCAGTACGGAGACTGTGTTGTGTGTTAATTGTGTAGCTGTAGCAGCAGAGTCAGTACAGAGACTGTGTTGTGTGTTTTGGGTTAATTGTGTAGCTGTAGCAGCAGAGTCAGTACGGAGACTGTGGTGTGTGTTAATTGTGTAGCTGTAGCAGCAGAGTCAGTACAGAGACTGTGTTGTGTGTTTTGGGTTAATTGTGTAGCTGTAGCAGCAGAGTCAGTACGGAGACTGTGTTGTGTGTTAATTGTGTAGCTGTAGCAGCAGAGTCAGTACATAGACTGTTGTGTGTTTCACAGGAACAAGGAGGCCTGCTGCAGATCTATCCTGAAGGCAAAAACATGGTGGCCAACATCGAGCCGCTGTTTGACCGGCTGCTCATGTTCTGGTCCGACCGCAGGAACCCGCACGAAGTCAAGCCGGCCTACGCCACCCGGTTAGTAACGCTTACACGTGCAGGGTTCTGTGCATCCCTAACACACATGCACGCACGCACGTGTGTACACACACACACACACACACACACACACAGATGGAACAAAGGACAGAGAGGGCTCTCTTTGTGGTTTAGCATGGGGCCCCACCTATCCTCTCGTTTCTCCTCCCCACTTTGAACTGTCAAGTCAACATAAGCTTAGCCAGTGCATTTTGGTTTTTGTGCAACTTTAGATGGAAAATAATGTTGATGTATTAGCCTGCCTGTCTCCCTCTGACTCTCATCTACTGATCTAATGATGAGTTTCAGAGTTGGCAAACTTGCACTTGTAAGAACGCCTATGCACACAGGATGCACACATGTGATCGCAGACATACTGTCATGTAGATCATAGGAGCAGCAAACCCGTGCAGCCATCCTCTGTCCGCCCCTCCTCCTCCCAAGTGAAAGTACTGTACACAATGTGAGCAGACACAACACATGCTAATGGACTCCTGCAATGCATTTCCTCTGGACACAGAGCCTCCTCAACCCGCCCTCTGTGGCCCGGCACACTCACAGTCACACTCTGGACAGAACCTCCTCAACCCGCCCTCTGTGGCCTCACAGTTACTCACAGTCACACGGGACGTCCGAGCTTTGCGGGAGTGGTTTCTTTGAAGCATGACACTTACAGTATAGCTAATGTTTTATTTGTTGTAGCTGTTGAATAGCACACTGTATGTCTAACTGCATTCAGGCATCAAGGTGAAAAAAAGAATTATTTGCTAAAGTTGAAAAATTTCAACTCGAGCGAATGGGCGATGAGGCGAATATCGTGTCATTCATGCAGCGAAGATTTGCATCACTCACCTCATTCGCGCCGCCCGGGGCGAAATCACATGTACTCGCGCGTTTGCATTGACTCTGTATGTAATCTCGTCACGCACATTTGAGAAAATCGCACCGGTATCAACGCACAGTAAGAGTCCTTGAGTTCCAATGATGGCAGGCAGTACCACTCTCATCATTGTTTGTCTCCTCTCCTGTGACTGCTGGGGGGCGAGGCGCGGCTGGAGGCAGGAAGTATGTTTCCTGAGGGGGTAGGTGGGAGGGAGGTTCGATTGCAGGGCTAGTGCTGGAGAAGAAGAGACAAGAGAGACAGGAATAAACAACACAGCCCCACAGGAGAGACAAGAAACCATAGGAATTAACCCTCTACTGACGAAGACATCTGCTAGCCTAGCTGTGCACCGAATAAGACCTGTATGATGAGACATCCCCCTGTGCATCTGTTGTCTCTTGCAGGCTTTTTTTTGTAGGCAGTTTTAACACCTGAATCTGAATTTTAGGAGTATTTTGGTCCTTTTGGGGGGAAATTTGATGACATCAAAGATCAAGCCTACATTTGCATTGCACACATGGGTATATTCTCTACAAAGAAAATTGACAGGGTGAAAAAAAAATTTTTTTACTTTCAAGTGCCTTTTTTCCTCAACCCACTGTCTGACAATACTAAACAGCTCAATACTGAACCAGGATTACAGTATAAACCCACAGAACATAATGAGCTCTTGTCTCATAGTCTTTAGTTGGTCTTTGATGATCTCTGTCTCCTTGTGTCTTACAGCTATGCCATCACAGTCTGGTACTTTGATGCCAAAGAGAGGGCAGAAGCTAAAGAGAAGTACCGATTGGGTAAGCCTCTTTGGGTGGTTTTGCCTTCTTTTCTCTTTCTTTCCTAGTGGCATGTTGGTGTAATAGCGTGATCACATCTGCTTCTGTTTAATGACACATAGTGAGTGTCTATATAGGTGACTAATATGCTCCTCCTCTCTCTATTGCTTGTGTCCACAGCAACAGGCCAGAAAGGTCTTCAAGTGCCTGTCAGTCAAAGCAACAAGACATGAATCTCATCTGATCACTGGAGAGCACTCTGGAGGTATCATGTGCCTTCCTCAACTGCTAGTGGACATCTTGGTCGTAAAGGGAGACACTGTCAGCTGTCAGTCAACACTGCGGTCCACCCCGCTCTTTCAATGTCAGCTGACCCGCGCGGGCTGTGATGTAATGTTTTCTCCCAGTCGGATTGGCCTGCTGATCTAAGAAGTGGGCGGATATCTAGAGCACAATGGACTGGACTGTATGGAGAGAGGGCGGGATTAGAAGAAGAAGCGACATTGAGTCATCTATGAAGACAACGAACGGGGAAAAAATATTTGTTAATTTTGTTTTGTTGCAGTTTTGGCTTTTTAGTTCTATAATAAGTGGTGATGTGACGTAATCAGAAATAATCGTTTTTCTCTGCTCTGGTTTACTTTTCGCTTCAAACAGAAGGAGCTTAATGATCAATCACTAGCAGGGGTCAAGTTTTATCAGCCCCGAAACTCCGCCTATTTCCCCAAAAGCTACATGATGTGGGGTAGGCTAAAGCTAAGTCGATACGTCTGTGCGTACGTGTGTGTGTGTGTGTGTGTGTGTGTGTGTGTGTGTGTGTGTTAGAGAGAGAGAGCGCGAGAGAGATTCAAGGAAACAGTGTTAGGAGAAATGGTCCTTGACATGTCATTGAGTGGCTGTTGGTTATGATCCACAATCAGTCAATCTGGGAAATAGGAAAAACTGGTGATCAGTGTTGCACTACAGTTTTTCACTATAGCACAAACGGTAGAGTTCCAGCAACAGTGTTTCACAATAGCCCGCTAAGACTAAAGAATTTGTGTAAACTGTGTTTGACTGGAAAGTGGAAACGCTTTCGCAACTGCCGTGTGTGTGTGTGTGTGTGTGTGTGTGTGTGTGTGTGTGTGTGTGTGTGTGTGTGTGTGTGTGTGTGTGTGTGTGTGTGTGTGTGTGTGTGTGTGTGTGTGTGTGTCATGTGATTATCAGAGGAACCCTCGCGACTGGAAACGATATTTATCAGGAAAAATGCCAAAATTAGAGAAAGCTCTAAGAAATTGCACATAATGGAAAATATGTATATATATATATATATATATATAGATGTGTGTGTATGTATATGTATATATATATATAGTATATACTCCCCCCTTTTATCCCATAAATCGTGCTGCAACCCCTTAAAATGACCTCACGACCCCCAGTTTTAGAGCCACTGGGTATCTATGGGCTATACTCTGCTGCACTCTAACAGCGTGGACGTTTGATTCTTTGTTGTAATATGTGTAACAGATTTTGATAAAGCTCTTGCAGATACATTGGTATTCAATGCACTCAGAGAAATGCACAGCTCATACTGGTGTCCATGGGGAGGGGTCAAAACAGGGTTCGATGAAATGGCATAGCGCAGGGATGACGTATCTTTGTAGGTGGAAGGCAGAAGTCCCGGACATTTTGGTGCCTCAGTGGAAAAGTGAATGGGGTTTTAGAATGGGGATTTCACTTAAATGTGTAAAATAAGGTCTGTGGATAACAGAGGTTTATGGGAGTGGTCATTTGTGTTCAGCTACAGGATAAGACTCACAAACGTGAATCGAATTTTATGACTTGAAGCGTTTTGTGAAAATCGCATTTTTAAAAGAACACATTTACATTTCAAAAGTCATAAAAGTGATTCACATTTGTGAAGATTATCCTGCGGAACACAAATTGCCACTCCCATTAACCTTTGTGAGATCCCCATTCTAAAACCCCATTCACTTTCCCCCTGAAGATCCAACGTGCTACTTCCAGACTTCTATGGAGCGTATCTTCTGTGTATATGTGTGCTTGTAGGTCTGTGTGTGTGTATGCCTGTGTATATTCAGCTTGCCTCCTCCATGTCATTGCACTGCACATTCTGCCCAAACACAAAAGTTGGATACCATCAATCAATCAAAAATAATCAAATAAAAAGACTTGACAGCATCATATGAATAAAAGCTTAACTGAATCATAATAACCTCAGTCAACTTGTACATTTAAAGACAGCACAGAGCACATGCCGTGAACTAAAGTGAAGCTACTGCCTGCCAGTGTGTGGGTTAACTGGGTTTGAGTGTGTTTGGAATTCCTTTGTCTTGAAGGTTGTTGCAGATGGTGTCTCAGTGTGTGTCAGATTGGTTCATAGAAGGAGAGTATAATAAAAACAGCACTTTACTGTTTGAAATGCCATGCGTGAATGATAGAAGACAATATACACAAGACAGGCAATATAACAATGTAGTTTAATGGAAAATGGTGAAAAATCTGACGCTCAACGCGCTGCACAGTAATGTCGACATTCATCCATTTACACACCGACAGCATCTGCAGCCACTGCTCATCAGGAGCAGTTAGGGGTTCAGTGTCTTGCTCAAGGACACTTCAACATGCAGCCCTGGAGGAGGAGCGAGCCTCGAACCGGAAATCTTCCGATTACCCAGAGGACAGCTCTACCTCCTGAGCTACTGCTGCTGCCCCTAATGCCTCTATACTGTGGATAATATGCTCATTCAGATGCAATAGAAGCTAAAACTATGAGAACAAACATACTTGTTTGCCTAATTTTTTGGAATTTTTGCAATATTTAATTAAAACCTGTCTGTTTTTGTACACAAAGACTTTGTCATGGATTTATTTATTTGTTTATTGATCAAACTTTCATTTCTATTCACCCTTTATGTCCTGTTGAAATGAGAGTATCTTTCAGGGAGACCTGTCCAAGAGAGAATCATGACAAAATAAAAGCGGCAGACAAACAACATACAAAATTAGCAATAGCAAAAACAGCATTCGCATTAGCAAAACAATGCAGCGCAAACGATCATATATCGAGCCAATATAAGCATGGCCAGCTCCTTAGTCTGCCTTAAGAATTTATCAGTTCAAACTACATTTTTTTTTTTCCAGTTTTAAATAATGTTGCTGTCTGAACTGTGAAGCGGGAGAATACATGACTCTTGCTGTGATGTTAGGGAAAAATGGCAAAAACAAATTATGTCAGACTGTAAACACCAGGTTTTCACTCAAGTTTTTTAAATAACAGTAGCACAACAAGCTAGCCCATTCAACAGTTCTGAAAGCTGTGTCGTCAGCATGTAGGCCACACATGGGCAACATACGGCCCGCGGGCGCCCCCTGTGTGGCCCGCAATGGAATTGCATTTTTTTCTTTTTTTTTTTACAGTGCACCTGAACGCAACATGCAAGATACCCGCTGAATAAGTGTCCAAATGTTCATGTCATTCTGGCCAATACTCTTCTGTTATAGCATTTCAGTCTGGAATAATGGAATATCTTTCAATAATATTTATGACTAAAAGGCTAAAAGTAATCTCATGTGTAAGAAATGACTGTTCTACATTGAAGTAGAAATTTAAATAATTAACTTGTTGCTTTTGGATTTATTTAGCTTCAAGAGTGCATTTTTGTTCTTGTGTGACCCTCAACACAGGCTTTGAAAATCCCGGGCCACTTACTGATACTTATGCTTAAATTAACCCACTCATATATTCTGGTTTATTTCAAGAAAAACATTTCGGCTAGTGGAAATTCTAATTGGCTGGTAACTTTAAAATCTAGCAGCCATATTGGCAGGTGGTGAAAAAAGTTAATTTCAAGCCCTGCAGGGAGAGCAGGTGGTGACATACAGTAGGAGTGAGTGAGAAAAGGATCAAATATTGGTGGTTAAGACTGCATCACAACTGTTAATTTAAAATGAGTTATTCCTCTAAACCTGGCTTCAAATGCCCCAAATTTTTCGCGCTGGCGCCGTTCAGCCCTCAGCAAAATCTGGTAGCGAAAACATTTTTTTGTGGCCCTCTCTATCATCAAAGTTGCCCATCCATGGGTTACGGCATGACAATATTTGTTCGGCCCCCGGCAACAATCTGGGTTTCTCATGTGGCCCCCCATGAAAAATAGTTGCCCACCCCTGATGTAGGCTATAGTACGTCACACGTGTGTATCGCAGTACCCTTTCACTGATCACCCCAGGGCCCAGACCAGCGCTTCCCAACCTTTTTTGGCTTGTGACCCCACTTTGATGTCACAGAAATCTAGGGAATCCAGAAATTCAAATTCTGGTACAACATCGGTAATATCATCAGTGACATCATCGGTGATGTCACTTTTTTTTCTCAGAATTCTGACATTAAAATCTGAATGCTGAATGCTCGTTTTCTCCGAATTCTGACTACTCCTTTTCTCCCAGAATTCTGACATTATTAAAACTAATTTTTCAGAATCTCTTCTCAGAATCCTGACTCAAACTCAGAACTTTAAAAAAAAAATCACACGTGACTGTAATCCTCTTCGGTAGCTTTAAATTGTGTGTGGTGTTTGTTTGTTTGTTTGTTTGTTTTTTATTTCAGGCGACCCCATTGGAATTCCAGGCGTCGTGCCCGGAAGGTTGGGAACCACTGTCGCAGACACACTGCACCATAAGCTCTGGAAGAGTCCACAGCAGCCTGTGCCAAAGTCAATGCCCCCCCTCCAAACACACTCTGACACGGAAACACAGATGGTGTGCATTCGTTTTTCACACAAACAATCCAATTATAGCGAAATATACAAGTGTAGTTCCACTGTCTCTGTAAACACACGACATGCATAAAAACCCTAAGCAGTTGTCTGAAACAAATTGGACAGATAAACAGCGGGGTCAGATAAACACACCAAGACAATACTGCTTGTGCCTCTGGCTTCTGTTTGGAACTAGATATACAGATACGTCCGCCTCTGTTTCACTGAACATGCTCCTGTAGCCTGGCTGGGACTATACAACCATTACCTCACACACAGGGGGTCATCCCTATGTTCCCCGGGTCCTATGTTCCCCGGGTCCTATGTTCCCCGTTTTTCCCAAATGGTGTCCACCCGCAATGCCGACCTTAGGTTTAGGCGTGGGGGTGGGAGAGGTTAGGTTTTGGGTTAGGGTCTGGGGGAGGTTAGGTTTAGGCATGGGGGGAGGTTAGGTTTGGCGTGGGGGCTGGGAGAGGTTAGTGAAAAACGGGGAATATAGAACCCGGGGAACATAGAACCCGGGGAACATAGACATGATCCCACACACAGACACCTATAGCCTACCTATAGTGTCACACATCACATGAACACGATCTGCTTCCATTTAGACGGCTGTTTCTACGCTTTGTTTTTGCTAGTTTAATTCAAACATATTTCATATTTTTGCTGGAAACTTCATGACATTTTATAAAGTTAGGATGTTGCCATTATTTCTGTGACAAAAAGTGGTGAAATCAATTTCTACACCTCTCGCAGATATTGCACTAGAGCTTGGTGTGTAGGCTAAATAGGGTGGGGCAACATCCTTATGCTTACGCCCATGATTACTTAAAATATGAGATTTTCGGCGTTGCACTTGACATAAACAATGTGGTCAACATGACATGAAACCACGGCGCCTTCTCTCTGCCACTGTTCTCAACTCAAGGCAAGTTACAATAGTGAGTAATAAGAGGCCGCGTAACCTTTGCTCTGCTGGTGAGGCTAATCAGAGACTTTCATGTAATTGGTGTTTTATTGTATAACCCACTGTTTGATTGGTTCAACACACCTAGATCAATCAGTAACATAATGGACTATGTAACACTGCGATGTGTTGTTACATTTTATAAAACGGCTCTCTCAAATCAAGCAATCTGATTGGTTCACAGCCATTGTATAAATCCAATAACCCACTCCAATAACCCATGGCCATGGGTTATTGGTTGCCATGGCAACTCTCTTACTAAAAGCCTTTGGTTACCTCAAAAAAAACAAATGGCGGAGACAGCTGTCAGATCCTTGTGAATCTTCGCTTATAACTTTACTAATACTTTGCAGAAAATTATGTTTTGTACAAGAATAGATGCGGGCTAATGTTTTCTTTGCAAAAAAAAGGCTGATAACCCCGCATTTAACCCCGTAACGTTAGTTGGTGTCGGGCTTTGCAGAAAGCACTCAGCTTCTCAGCCAGCGCTGAGAATGCAGCGCTGCGCTCGAGCTGCGTGTCGGGCTTTCCAGAAAGCTCTCAGCTTCTCAGCAAGTGCCAGGATTGGCCAATGTCAACTTCAGTCTCCAGAACGATCCAATCAAATCACCCGCACGTCTATCTTCTTGCTAGAGGTCCCGCCTTACAGTAGTGTTTCAACTGACTATCAGAATACCATGCCAGTCGGACTTATAGTATTATTATTACATTTATATTATCATACTTGGAAACCGTTTTATAAAAGCAATATAGCACTCGTCACTCGAGCAGCGTGTGTTGTGGCATATATCCCGCTGATCAGTTGTTATCCCACGAGGCCGCAGTGAGTTGTTGGTTAGACTCACTCCACAGTATAAAGGCCCATTAACCAGCTCCGCGCCAAGAGAGCTTTCTTGCTATAGATGCTTTTAATTTGACAACATAAACATACTAAATTGCCCCTAGCTTACTTCCTGTTGGAAGGTTTGCTAATACAATAGCTGACAGGAAATAAGCTAGGGTTCAAACTGTTCCCATAGCAACCCAATTCCGTGAAAACCGTCTATAGCCTAGCAGCGGTTAGCGCATGTGTTTTGGAAGCAGGAGAGCATACAGCAGTATCGATTCGAATCATCACACCTCCACCCC
>NC_139642.1:50649982-50679982 GCF_964638095.1 Poromitra crassiceps | reverse complement strand
CTGTCCAGGCGGCTCCCCTCCCGGCTCTCCCCTGTCGTCATGTTCCTCCTGGTCGGCACCACTCATTTTCTTTGTTTTATTTGATAGTTTACAAGACTCGCCCCTTATCTTCCCGCATTCTGCTCTGTGACGCGCGCCTACTGTGACTGTCTGTGTTTATGGTTTTCAGGTTGCACGCGCCGTGCCAGGTTCTATTTTCTTCTCCCTCCCAACCAATCATGACTCACGTTCACGCCACGTGCCTCACGATCAAGCATGTATTGGCTGCAAAGAGCGATAGACGTAGGATTCGACTGAGTGTCACACAATGATGAAATTATCGTACATTTGGGGGGTTTGGGGATTATTGATCGTACAGAGGTACTCCTCGGCACTAGTCGCAGGGTGGCGCTGCTGCAATCTTGGTCCCTTTTCACCGCGACAAGAGCCCGCCCTCTACTCTTCCGGGTTGTCGTTTGCCATGATGTGAAAGTTGACAGGGCAGAGGTCGTGTTGTGCTCTGTCTGTACCGTGATGTGATGGCTTTCTTCAGTCTGTTGATGAGAAGGCAGCTGCCGCAGGCGGCGTGGCAGTTCGCCCGGGTGGTGAAGCTCGTCCCCCAGCCGGCCAGGAGGCTGCACGGCTCGGCCCGGCTCCGACTGGAGAAGCCGGGACAGTGGGGCAAGAGCCGGGGGCCGGAGCAGCAGCACTACCAGCTGTCAGACCTCGATAAGGCGGACGCCTTGGTAGGTTGAGTCCTAGAGGGAAAATACATCCAGGCCTTTTTAAACCAATTGCCTAATATCAAATATCAAAAAGTTATTGCTTTCGCTTCATGTCTCCCCTTACGAAATACAACTACAGTCTTAATATGTTTTAGAAGAGAGGTTACAGCACAGGTCTATCACAGCCAAACTTGATCAGCACCGAAAATTCTATGAAATTAGCGTTAGAGATTTAATCCACAGAGTAGTATAAACATTCACTGTCCAGTATCACAGGCACACTAATCATTTCTAATATGTTATGGTCGAGACAAATCTCTTTCAACAGGAAACAATGATACTAAATCAACGAAAACGAAACGAATCATGATGTCCTGATTGTTTTCCTCTTATGTTTGCAGATGCTGAGGAAGTCACATGAAACAGGTAACTTGACTACATGACAGTGAGGAATTCACTTAGGTGGCGACTAAACGAGATCCACTTCCTTGGAATTTCCCTACAGTACATGTTTATTATGTTTGAGAATTTAGCTGACAGTTTACATTGAGCAACAGTATACATTCAGTTAGGCAGAGGCTTTATGTTACTTAGAGCCTTTGTAATATTCCTTTGGTCATAGAATGAAAATAAGAGAGTGGAATGCTGGGAGAGGAGAGATACCGGAGGGTTGTTGTTGTTGTTGTTAGAGCAGTAGTGGGTAGAGAGGGTAGGCGATATCATTCATTCGGGAAAGGCTGACTTGAGGTACTTGTTGTTAAGACAATATTTAAGTGACTGTTGTTCTGACTGGAGTAGGAAAGTCATCCTATCATCAGGACCAGTCAATTTTAATCTTTATCTCATTCATGTTGTCTGTTATCAGAATGTGGTGTGCTGCAACACTGGCCTCATATTGGAGAGTTACCTGGACATGCACACGCTATCATCTAAGTACGCCTGCTGATTAGTGATTAGCATTTTCATGAGCTTCAAAGTGTGCCGCATAACATCCCAGAAATGTGGTGATTTATAGTGCTTACAGCTGTCTTTATTTATATCCAACCTTAACAAGTTTAATGTCTCAGAATTGTAAAACTTTCTGGAAAGTCACTGGGGCAGCTGTTTGAGATCAATAAGGGAGGGTCTATCCAAGATCATTCGGTACTTCCGGTTTGGTCAGACGTTCCGACAGACACAATTGGCCGTGTCTGCGGGTGGGAAGCCAGTGGGGTGTGTATGTCCTGGTCACTGCACTAGTGCCTCCTCTGGCCTGTTTGGAGCAGGGGAACTGGGGGGAATAGCATGATCCTCCCACGCGCTACGTAGTGCCGGTGAAACCCCTCGCTGTCAGGTGTAAAGAAGCGGCTGGCGACTGTATATCTATCAGAGGAAGCAGGTGCTAGTCTACGGCTCTCCCCAGATCGGCAGAGGGGGTGGGTCAACGACCGGGACAACAGGGGGAATTGACAAAGTACAATTGGGTAGAAAAATCTGGAAAATAAAAAATACTATCCAAGATCACACGAAAACGTCAATAAACAGAGTTGTTTTAAATAAGCGTGTCCAATTGCACTAATGCATAAGAGAGTAAGGGCAATAATTAGATGATGTATGTATACATGTACACACTGTGATTGATTCTAGCTCTCCACCCTGTTCATTAGTGACTGTAGATACAGTTTTCACGGAATTGTCAGTCCTGTCCTCTTGTACAAGCAAACACTGCAACAGAAAGTGAGCTGGGGTTCAATTTAGAATGTTTATGTTGTCAAGTTAACACCGTCTATATTGCAGGGTTCCTGTCATGGTTCAGGAACGGTCTGCTGGCGACGGGGGTCGGAGTCATCGCCTTTGTCCAGAGTGATGTGGGACGAGAAGCAGGATATGGTACGTACCGGCTCTCAGCATTTAAAGTCATGTACAGGGGGGCTGCTAGCCTAGCCTAAGCTATAGTGCCGTAGAGCACGTAGGCTTGTGATTCAGACATAACAATACACAGGGTTTTGTGTGGGGATTTGAGGAAAACAAGGCTTTCAAAGTTTTTGGAAAAAGATTGGGTGTCCTTGAAAAGATTCAAATAGAGCACCTAAAAGCATCAACATAGCCCAGCTCTCTGTCCTGAGCACTGGTCTTACAATTAATCTCACCATGACTTGACAAGATCATGAGTAAAAAAAATTGGGCCTCTATGAAATTCGACTAATGTCTTGTCTCACTACAAAATATGCCAATTTTGAGTCCTTGAAAGTAGAAAGTCCTTGAATTTGATGTCCAAGTGACTGTGGGAATCCTGAAATATTCTATACTACTTCTATACTACGTGCACTTCTACACCTCCATCGTTGAGTCCATCCTCACCTCCTCCATCACCGTCTGGTATGCTGCTGCCACTCTCAAAGACATCATCAGACTTCAGCGCATCATCCGCTGCGCTGAGAAGATAATCGGATGCAACCTGCCATCCCTCCAGGACCTGCATGCAGCCAGGACACTGAAGCGGTCTCACAAGATCATGGCTGACCCCTCCCACCCTGGCCACAAACTCTTTAAGACACTCCTCCACGGCAAGAGACTGAGGTCTGCCAAGACCAGAACCACCATCTTCCATGGTGGCAGTGCATGCTGGGAATATGTTTCTCTGATAACTAATGCTAACCTCTTGGTCTTTATTCAAATATAGTAACAGAATCAGCTTCTTGGGACAAGACCAGCTTCTTCCCAACCGCCATCAGCCTCACCAACAAGACCCGGAAACCCCTTCCGCCAAGGACCTCACCAACAACCCCCCCACACACACAAACTCACTACTTCCTCCTAAACTCAACTGAACTCCCCCCCCCCCATAAAACTGGAACTCATATCTAATTTAATGCCTCAGTGTCTAACTGGGACTGTAAATCCATGTAAATTCCCTGCACATTTAATGCCTATTTAACTTAGCCTTCATGTACATTCAATGTAAACTCTTATTTAACTCCGACTGTAAATTCATGTAAATCCACTGCCTATTTAACGTCTATTTAACTCAGTCTGTAAATCTCATGTAAATCCAACGTAAATTCATATTTATCATCCACAGAACACTTCATCACTCATGTACATATTGTATATATTTGCTCGATTTGATTGCACTTGCAACTTTGTGATTGTCTTTAGTTATCTTCCTACTTCTTATCTCTGTATATTGATGTGACCGCTACGCTGCATACAGACACTAAGACAAATTCCTCGTATGTAACTTGCATACTGTGGCAATAAAAGTGATTCTGATTCTGATTCTGTTACTATATTTGAATAAAGACCAAGAGGTTAGCATTAGTTATCAGAGAAACATATTCCCAGCATGCACTGCCACCATGGAAGATGCTTCACCTTAATTACGGGCCCACCTGTAGAGACTAGTGTTTAAACTCTATTGGCTCAAATATATCCTTTTGTTCTTTTTAAATCCTTTTTGTTGAATTTAAAACATTCAATTTGATCCTTTATTTCACACAAACCATTAAGAGAAAGTGTGGCCCTGACCTGAATCAATACCAAATCACTGCACAGTTACTTGATGTGAGTTTTGCAGAAGCTAGCAGTCTCTCCACAGTGCTAACATGTGAGTCACTGCCTTCTCCCCCAGCCTTCTTCCTCCTGGGCGGTGTGTGTGTGTCGTTTGGTGGGGCCTCACAGTGCTAACATGTCACTGCCTTCTCCCCCAGCCTTCTTCCTCCTGGGCATTGTGTGTGTGTCGTTTGGTGGGGCCTCACAGTGCTAACATGTCATGTCACTGCCTTCTCCCCCAGCCTTCTTCCTCCTGGGCATTGTGTGTGTGTCGTTTGGTGGGGCCTCACAGTGCTAACATGTCACTGCCTTCTCCCCCAGCCTTCTTCCTCCTGGGCGGTGTGTGTGTGTCGTTTGGTGGGGCCTCGTACCTCGTAAGCCTCTTTACCTTGCGGAGGCTGATGCTGCTGTCCCTGCCGACAATACTGCTCCATGGAGCTGTGGTGGCCAGCGTCGCCCTCTTCTGGCTGTGTGCGGTATCTCTCTACATCGGCCGGCTGGAGGTGGAGATCATCCACGACGAAGACGACGAGGAGGATGACGAAGAGTGCCAGGAGTGTCGGGAGAGACGCGAACACAGTAACAACAAAGGCCAGAAGTAGAGTTCTTCCAGGGATGGAGAGGAGACTGTGTGTGTGTGCGCGCCTGTGCAACCATGCTTACTGTGTGTGTGTGTGTGTGTGTCTGTGTGTCTGTGTGTCTGTGTCTGTGTGTGTCTGTGTCTGTGTCTGTGTGTCTGTGCGTATGTGTGCGCGTGTGTGTGTGTGTGCGTGCGCCTATCTTAGGTTCATCTAAATACCAACCTATTATCCATTGGTATATTTTGATGTGAAGAATATTATTATAAAGGATAAGAATTACTTTTTGGAAAATCCTGAAAATTCTTGTCTAATATTTTGATAGTTGCCTTCACTTTGTGGTGAATGAATCTGCTGTTTTTTTGTAACATCTCTCATCATAATCTGATATTTTCTGAACTGCTAAACACTATCACAATCTCAAACAATCTGTAAAAAAAACTATATTTATTTTAATTTTTTCTAGTATGGCATTCTGACACTCACGCGCGCACACAGTGCCTCCAAAGATTCATCATATTTTTTTTCAAGTTTACTTTTCACTGCACTGTATGTAATCATTTGTATGCTATTTAAATGACATTATTTTATAGTTATGTTCAATGCAGTTAACTATGATTGACTACTTGAATCCTTCATCGAATTCTGGGAATAAATCAAGCTGGTGTTGTGTGATCTTGAAAGAATGGACATACATTATGTGCATGTTTCAGGTCAGTGTCAAAGTCTCTTTGTATTGCAAATCCCTGAGGGCATCTTACAATTTATTCTCCCAGATGTTGAAGTTATCCTGTGAAATAAACTTTTTGAAAGGGCAATAGCACTTTTGACTTTGTAATTTCTTTATCATTATACAAGGCCTAGAATTTTGGCAACAACGAATATTTTTCAGAAAAAATGTAGTCGCTTTTTCTGTGTTATATTTTTCTCTGGTTTTGTGGTTACACATGTACCTAAATGTAACCCTGATGCTTTTTATGTTTTGAATGAATCTGGTGATCATTGTAATAATGGTGTAATACTTGCTGTTGTAATGGACATATAGCAGAGTGTAGGTGGATAGTATGGAGTTTGTGTGAGTTTTTGTGGGATCTTGGGTTCTTACTTGCGTGTGTGCATCACTTTCAGTGCACCCTGCTGCTGTACATAATAAAACTAGATGAATACTGAAACACAGTTCCAAAGCCAGGCTGCAGCGTGCTTTCTTTGTTAATACCCCTGTTTAGATGGACAGTTCTCATCAAAAGGTGGGCTGATGCAATATCTTGCGAGACATTGTCATAATATTTGAATGACGCAAATCAGGCACATGATAGGCTAATGTGTTAGCAGTGTCAGTCAGCAGTCATTCCCCCTACAGACAGTAGGAGTTAACGGGCGTGTTGCAGACATCCACAGATGTGCACACATGCATACATATACATACATGCATATATATATATATATATATACACACTCATGGTGAGCCTGTGGAAATGTGAATATGTGAACTGAGCTCTTGAGCAGTGTGTGTGTGTTTGTGTGTGTGGGGGGGAGGGGGGGCTTTGTTTTGTGGTGGTGATGGGGGGGCTTTGTCTGCGATAACTATCGCTGACTGGGTGAGGGCGGAGGTCTCTGGTATCTCTTCGCCATCGACACACAGTGTTGCTGTTGAGACTCACCTCAGACTCACCCCCTCCATCTCTCCCTCCCTCCTCTCTCACCCTCCCTCTCTCTCTCCTTCTCTCATCCCCCTCTCCACCCAGCTCTCTCGTTGATTCCGGGGGCGTTTCAGTGCAGTTGTGTTTCACATGCAGGGTGTGTCTGGATGGGTGCTGCAGTGTGACCAGTACACCCCCCTTACCCCTCCTCTCCTCTCCCCTCCAGCCTCTTTCCTCCCTGCTCTCTCTCTCTCTCTCTCTCTCTCTCTCTCTCTCTCCCTCCCTCAGATCCTCTTCTACCCTTTTCGCCCTCAAGTCCTTTTTCTTGCTGGACTCCTCACGTTGGCTTCTCCTCCCTCCTCCTCCTCCGCGGCTGCATCTGACTGCACAGGTCTGTTTGGCATGCAGGAGGCTCATGAGGCCTGGCTGGCGCATCTAAAGGGCAGGGCGTCCAGAGGCAGGAGACGCACCCTCACTGACAAACACCATCTCCCCCCCCACCACCCCTCCCAGACCCCCAGACCCCGAGCTGCTACACAGCCACAGCTCCCAGCTTACACCCAGCTCAGCCCCGGACCCCTGGCTGGCTCCATGTGCAGGTCCGGCCCGGCCTCACATGTAATAGCCTCTAGCCGAGAGCACGAGCCATAACCTCTGCTTCTTCTCTGAACAGATCGCTCATCTGCTCTCAGGTGTTAAATGCCATGCGTACGGATCAAAGGATTCCTTGAGATGCCTTGAAAACCCCCATGAGTATGGGTTGGCCTTCGCCTCGCTGGGAAGCGAAGGCGAAGGGAGGATGCACAGAGAGAGAGAAACGTGTCGAGGAGCCAATGTGAGGGAAGCAGGGGAGAAAGGTGGAAAGACTAGCAGAGAAGAAGTGTAGGACGGACGGATGGATGGATGAGAGGAAGATGGAGGTGCAGTAGGCCTCGTCGGGGGAAGCTGTCCGGGAGTCTCCCTCCTTCATCCCTCTCTCCATTATTCCTGCCCATATTTTGACTCTTTCAAACGCATTTACATGTGCTAAGGTATTTCCCCCGGGAGCGCGACTCCAATTCAGGGGGCAAGATAAGCCGTCAAAGTCACTGACAGAGAGGAGCGTATGGGTGACTCAATGACAGGCTGAGGAGAAGACAGTGAGGAGGGACGCCATAGCACACACACACACACACACACACACACACACACACACACACACACACACACACACACACACAGTGCACATCTATCTCTGCTGCACGAGCCACACCTGTACTCTGGCTACATAAAGGCTATCAGCAGCAGTAGTCCTTGGGAAGAAATGAGATAAAGACAAAACACACCCTCTCATACAGTACATAGGGGTTTTGCACGTACAATGGCGTTTTCTCCCCAACAACTGCTCTTGTTTAGTATGCGCTTCCTTTGGTCTTGAGGAGGAATGATCCTCACTCTAATGAACTAGGGCCTGCCACTTGAATGTAAAACAGGATTTAACCCGTCTTCAATGTCAGAGCCCCTCCCTGGGGCTCCTTCAGACAACACACACTCTCAAATGCATGGAGACGCACACATGCAAAGCACCCATGTACACACAAGCACACGGGCTCGCACGCGCGCCGCACGAGCGCACACACACACACACACACCTATAGGACGCGCGCATACACGCACACACACACACCTATAGGGCGCGCGCACACACACGCACACATACACACACACACACACACACACACACACACACACACCTATAGTCTCTCCTCATACATGTAAGTGAGCCAACCTCCCTCTACAAGCACACACACACACACACACACACACACACACACACACACACACACACACACACACACACACACACACACACACAAACACACACACAGACACACTCATGCTTTTGTCTTCATTTTGAAAACCCATTTATTGTCCAACTCCAGTCTGTGTTCATCCAACAGACAATTTATTTATTTATTTTAATTTATTTATTCTCATTTATTTACTTTCTGTTAGTCTCATAGATTGCTCTCTATGGTAATGTCTGTTAAGCGTCTGAACTGTGAAGCATATTGATAACTGATAGTACGGCTATATCTATGTGAGTGTAAGCCATAGTAAACCTGTTTATTTCAACAGAAGTGTCTCAACTGATACATTTGACTCATGTGAAATATTAATTTGATCATGTAGCCTATAAAAAATAATCATACCATCACTCGTGTGCAAAATTAGTTATTCATTGTCAGGTGATGTCCACGTGAAATTATTTCATACACGGCACGTCAAAGAAGCAAAAAGAAACTAGGAAACTTATAGTTGTGCTCCTCTACTGGAATATTTTATTGTTATCATCTGTATCACTGTTTTTCTTTTTACATTTGTTCATTTTTATTTGAAGATCAGAAGTGGATGGAGTATTCACAAAGATGGGAGAATACAGTTAGATTCACAGTGATGGGCAAGGGGTTAGCTATTTAAACAAAACAAAAACACAAGTACACACACACACACATACACATACACGCGCGCACACACACGCACACACACACACACACACACACACACACACACACACACACACACACACTCACTCACACACTCACTCACATACACACATACTCCCAAGAATGCATGTGCATACACATCGTCATACGTTACAGCTGTACGGGTGTGTATCCATACAGTTAGAAATGTTTTTTTTATTCTTCTTCAGAGATCAGACATTTTCCCGACAAACTGATCCCTCAGATCAGAAAACAACTCATAATCTCAATTTGGGAGAAACTCTTACAAACCTACATTACAGTGTACGGCATTAGACAGTCATTTTGATGACTGATAGTATGATTTTTCTGCTCCATTTGAAGAGCTTCATTCCAGAATGCTGCATAATGTATTTTACATTCAAACCATAGATGATGACATCCTCTGAAATCAATTTAGCAAGTAAAGGGGTCAAGACTGTAAATAATCTCACTTATTTTCAATAGTGACTTTTACTTTCATGCTGCGGATTGTTTTGTCAAAATAGGAGTCGAATTCTTTAGGATCTCATTTTGGAATGAAACTGTCATTTGTTTTAATTTGACCAAATTGTCATTGTCATATGTGGTGATTTCAATTCAGAAAATATTCTGAGCAGTAATTAAAAAACAGTTATGATTTGTATTAATCATATAAAAATTGTTTCATACTTAAGAAAAAATCAGTCCTGAGATGAAATATTCTGATCAATCATAGTAGAACAGAAATTAAAGTGTTTTTTATTTCCAGTTTTCAATTTAGAGCTTCCTTTCAGAATTGACTGAATTGAATTGAAACCAATATCAGAAAGACTCGGGTTCCAGTTTATCTTTATTGACCTCTCATGGTCTTCTTTTAATGACCACATGTGGAGCGTGGTCTGTTTATTTACCACACACCCGCCTGTCAAAATGAGCCTTTTTAAAATGGCCATTTTCCCGACGACGCCGTGGTCAGACTGTGATATTATTACGCTGTTTAACAGTATCACACAGAGAGCATTAAGTGATGAAGTGCTTTCATATTTCATATTAAGTGCTCGGACAAACACAGGTTTAGGTTTAAATGATCACAATCACTTTCCCAACATCCTTTCCCTCCTAAAAACATTTTGCAGAAATATTTTTAAACAATTAAAAACAAAAAAGTATTCGGATGAGACTGTGCATCCAAGAAAACATATATAATGTTATATTGCCTATCTAGACACTCTCTTTTTTTAAACATTTCATGTGTGGTAAACAAAATCAAAAAGCAATAAAAACTTCAAACAATTAAAAGGGAAAAAAGGGAATATGGCTTTCGTACACAAACACAATCGCAGCATCATACAGCTATACTATAATTAATACTCAATTAAACAAATGAGCTTTCTATCATCAGAAGACAAACAATAGAAATAGCGTTCTCTCTGCATTGCATTTTCTTCCCCTATAGATAATGGAATGTCTGGGACTACATTAGTCATATTTTTTGTCTTCAATAGTGTGCTTTAAGTATGGCTGAACGATGAATACTTTGATTTTTTTTTATTCATTATTTTGTGTCTCCCATTTCAGTATAAAAACAATAGTTGTCCCCAACTATTTCAAGGGAAACCTCATGAGAAAAGTCTTACATTGAACCCAGTGTAAGAGATGATTTGTAATACTGCAATAATAATAAAAAATCTTTTCCCAATTTTCAGTCATTTTCTTTCCTAAAGACAAGTGTCCATCTCTTTCTACAGGCTTAGGGTTAATTGTGTTAATTGGGATGACACGACAGTGAGGAGGATGTGAGCTGAGGGTATTTATGGTTCTGTCTCTATATACAATATGGCTTCTCTGAGTGGAAGAGACACATAAATCAACACAGTCATCTAGACAAAGACAGAGAGCAGAGTTCATTATTGTTGAAGAGAGGGACAGTCTTGAGGGACGACCAGTCAAAAGTTTCCAAGTCCCATTTTCTCCGAGAGTCGCTGTCACTTGTCCCCAATAGGCGGACACAATGATTCCCTGTGGCAGGGACGTGTCACACACTTTAGATCGCAGTTATTCAACTCATTGTCCAATTAGTAGTGTCCTTAGAGGCTTAATGTCCTGCCACTTCTGTCTCTGCTGCCCTTTTCAATGTCTCTCTCTGTTCTGTCACTCGGCTCCGTTCATCATTTTTGATCTTCCCTCCTCTCCTCCCCTCCTCCCCTCTGAGTCTCAGTCCTCCTCGGAGCCTGCGGCGCCCCTCAGTCCATTCATACAGAAGGGCAGGCCGGAGAACGGGTTGTCAGACGGGGAGAAACCACTGAAGGGTGGCAGGCCGGCCAGCCTCTGTAGGTGGGGAAAGAAGGCGGGCGGGGGCCCCTTGTGGTGGTCCGAGCGTAGCTGCAGGCCATCGGCGTGTCCGGCGCCGTGGTGGTGGGAGGGGGGCAGCTCGGGCGGGGCGTAGCGGATGGTGCTGGGGGCGTAGAGGCTCTGGGGGCCCTGCGGCCCGAGGGCCAGGGGATGGAACAGCACCCGCCCCGCTGCCCCGCCCGCAGCCAGTCTCTGGAGCAGCTCAAAGTCAGGACCGCCCCCTCCGATGCTCCGACCCAACGACACGGGCCTCTCGTCGCGGGACAGTGGGGACGACACGGACATGGCGGGGGACAGAGCCGGGGACGGGGGAGTGAACAGGCCCTTTGGGGGGGCTTCGCTGCTGGAGGAAGAGTCGGGGACGGGGGTGGGGGTGGTGGGGCTGTCGCCGTTAAGGCTGCTGGAGGGGGTGTGTGTGTGCGAGGGCTGGGTCTGGGCGGCCGCGTGCGGGGCGGGGGTCTGCGTGTGAGAGCCCCAGCGCCCCCCGGTGGCCAGGGCCTCGTGTTCAGTCTTGATGCTGGGGCTGCCGGACAGGGGAGACGGGGTCACCACGCTCTTCAGCTGCTGGATCACGGCGCGGCCGTTGTGCACCCGGCTCCCCCTTTCCCCTCGGTTGGGGGTCTCACCTCCGCCGCCCCGTTTCACTCCCCCCGCTGCGTCTTCTCGCTTCACCCTCTCGCTCTCCCCCCCCTGCTCCCACTCCGTCTCCTCCTCCTCCTCTCCCTCGCTGTCGCTGGCCAGGTCGGAGGAGGCCGACACGCTCTCCTCGGTGTGACGCAGCTCCTCCAGTCTGCGTCGGCTGTCGGGGGGAGCACCCTCGGGCTCGGACCGCAGCAGGCGCTTCCTTCTGTCCTCTGATTGGACGGCGGCAGTGGCGAACGTCTCCCTGCCTTTCGAGTCAGGGTCACTCTTACCCGCTGAGCTCTTCATTTGCTGCGTGCCTGAGGAGGAAGGGAGAGTCGCCCAGTAAGGAGATGGTGTGTCTGTTTGTGTTGTGGTAATACGTGTTGTGTCATATGGCATTTCTCTTTGTTTGAGGGTGTTGTGGTGAGGTGTTGATATACGTGTGGTGTCATACTGTATGGTGTTTCTGTTGGTTTGGGGGTGTTGTGGGGAGGTGTTGATACGTGTGGTGTCATACTGTATGGTGTTTCTGTTGGTTTGGGGGTGTTGTGGTGAGGTGTTGATACGTGTGGTGTCATACTGTATGGTGTTTCTGTTGGTTTGGGGGTGTTGATACGTGTGGTGTCATACTGTATGGTGTTTCTGTTGGTTTGGGGGTGTTGTGGGGAGGTGTTGATACGTGTGGTGTCATACTGTATGATGTTTCTGTTGGTTTGGGGGTGTTGATACGTGTGGTGTCATACTGTATGGTGTTTCTGTTGGTTTGGGGGTGTTGTGGGGAGGTGTTGATACGTGTGGTGTCATACTGTATGGTGTTTGTGTTGGTTTGGGGGTGTTGTGGGGAGGTGTTGATACGTGTGGTGTCATACTGTATGGTGTTTGTGTTGGTTTGGGGGTGTTGTGGGGAGGTGTTGATACGTGTGGTGTCATACTGTATGGTGTTTGTGTTGGTTTGGGGGTGTTGATACGTGTGGTGTCATACTGTATGGTGTTTGTGTTGGTTTGGGGGTGTTGTGGGGAGGTGTTGATACGTGTGGTGTCATACTGTATGGTGTTTCTGTTGGTTTGGGGGTGTTGTGGTGAGGTGTTGATACGTGTGGTGTCATACTGTATGGTGTTTCTGTTGGTTTGGGGGTGTTGATACGTGTGGTGTCATACTGTATGGTGTTTCTGTTGGTTTGGGGGTGTTGTGGGGAGGTGTTGATACGTGTGGTGTCATACTGTATGATGTTTCTGTTGGTTTGGGGGTGTTGATACGTGTGGTGTCATACTGTATGGTGTTTCTGTTGGTTTGGGGGTGTTGTGGGGAGGTGTTGATACGTGTGGTGTCATACTGTATGGTGTTTCTGTTGGTTTGGGGGTGTTGTGGGGAGGTGTTGATACGTGTGGTGTCATACTGTATGATGTTTCTGTTGGTTTGGGGGTGTTGTGGGGAGGTGTTGATACGTGTGGTGTCATACTGTATGGTGTTTCTGTTGGTTTGGGGGTGTTGTGGGGAGGTGTTGATACGTGTGGTGTCATACTGTATGATGTTTCTGTTGGTTTGGGGGTGTTGATACGTGTGGTGTCATACTGTATGGTGTTTGTGTTGGTTTGGGGGTGTTGTGGGGAGGTGTTGATACGTGTGGTGTCATACTGTATGGTGTTTGTGTTGGTTTGGGGGTGTTGTGGGGAGGTGTTGATACGTGTGGTGTCATACTGTATGGTGTTTGTGTTGGTTTGGGGGTGTTGATACGTGTGGTGTCATACTGTATGGTGTTTGTGTTGGTTTGGGGGTGTTGTGGGGAGGTGTTGATACGTGTGGTGTCATACTGTATGGTGTTTGTGTTGGTTTGGGGGTGTTGTGGGGAGGTGTTGATACGTGTGGTGTCATACTGTATGGTGTTTCTGTTGGTTTGGGGGTGTTGTGGGGAGGTGTTGATACGTGTGGTGTCATACCTCGGGCCTGTGAGGAGGTGTCGGTGGGGGAGGAACTGACTCGGAGTCGCTCCGCTCTCACACTCTCTGGCAGCTGCAGCAGGTCCAGGGGAGTGTCCGGCAACTCTGTTCGACTGAAAGAGGAAGAGAGACAGAAAGAGAGAGATGAATGGATGGATGGATAGATGGAGGGATGGACGGGTGGAGAGAAAATTAGCATTTTAATAATGCAAAATGTATGTGTATTTTTTGTTGTTTTTTTCGAGTGTACATTCTGCATAATTCAATCATGTATTGAAAGCCAGAATGATTAAACTCAAACTCAAACTCAAAAATGGAAAAAGAGAAAGGGAGGGAGAAGAGGCGTACGTATACACAAATGAACATCTACCACTTAAAGCACTTACTGCTGTAAAAAACGATATTGCTGTGCTGATTTGAGTGAACACTTAGAGATGGTAACAACATATAATCAGCCTGATGACGCCAATAGCCAAACTCCCTCGCATCCCCGTAACCTCCACCAAACACATACCCAACTCTCCAAACAACAGCCCTTGCCACACACACACACACACACACACACACACACACACACACACACACACACACACACACACACACACTGAGTCAGATACAAGCAGAATAGTCAGGGAATGGCAGGCCCCCGCCCCACAAGACCCCCCCCCCCCTCCACACACACACACACACACACACACACACACACACACACACACACACCATCCTCCACTCAGCAGCCCACCCATACATAGTTAAGCTCAGACAAGGAAGAGGCTGTTGGAGAAGTTAATGAGCTCTTGTAATTACAACACTAATTAACTAAAACACCATTCAGCCCCAAAATTCTGACATCCATTTGTTGTAATTATATCGCTTCAGTCCAATTAGCATTGAAATTCAGCCTCCTCCTCTTCTTTGTCTGACTCCTCTCTCACGGTGTGCACACTTTTGTTATGCAGCGTGTTGTGTTTGCTGTGTGTTTGCTGTGTGTGTGTGTGTGTGTGTGTGTGTGTCTGTGTGTGTGTGTGTGTGTGTGTCTGTGTGTGTGTGTGTGTGTGTGTGTGTGTGTGTGTGTGTGTGTGTGTGTGTGTGTGTGTCTGTGTGTGTGTGTGTGTGTGTGTGTGTGTGTGTGTGTGTGTGTGTGTGTACGTGTGTGTGTAGTACGTGTGTACAGCACAATTAAAGGAGCAGCATATTTAGTGCATGCTCGTGCTGCTGTGTCTGTGCACTGTAGTAAGAGAACAAAGCGTGAAACAAAGGTAGTAAGGAGAGCTGTTCACAGGAAACCAGCTTGAACACAAACCATAATTGCAAAGTCTTGAACCATTCAGTCATAACATTTGTATGATTACAGATGTCAATTCAGAGTAATGTCATGAAATAGATAGCATTAACTTGACTGTGACTGTATGTGGTTTGAGTCTGGCTCTGTCACATTTATGGGGGGGGGGACATGGAACGAGAGTCCACTTCCTCACACATTTCTTTTAATATATGAATTGAACAAAGGTTGCAAAGTAAATGTGAATTATTCATTTCCTCCATGCCCTGAAGAAGGCCGAGAGGCCGAAACGTTGGCATTATTTGTGACATGGCCAAATAAATTGGTGAAATTGAGAGCTCCTTTGTCCTGAAGTTTTGTGAGTGCTACCTTGTGCCATTGGTACTTTGCTTTAAATGTGAATTATAAAACATAAATACAATAGAATTTGGGTCACTAAATAAATGTGATTTATATAAAATCAGCAAAATATTGACTCATAAAAGACCATCAGAATATTATCCACTGGTAAACTGGTAATGCTCTGGGTTATCTTATATGAGATAATTACTTTCAAATGTGCTGAATCTGCTGTGTATTGCATAATGATAAGCTAAGCAACACTCATTGCAAAAAATAAAAAAAATAAAGGCTACGTGAAATTCACTAATCTCTCTCTCTATATATATATGTGTGTGTGTGTGTGTGTGTGTGTGTGTGTGTGTGTGTGTGTGTGTGTGTGTGTGTGTGTGTGTGTGTGTGTGTGTGTGTGTGTGCGTGCGCGCGCGCGCGCGTGCGTGCGTGCGTGCGTGCGTGCGTGTGTGTGTGTAAAACATCCCAGATGATTCTATCCTCAAAAGCTTCAGGCATCAGTGGTGGATATGTTGTTTTGGAGTCTTCCTATAATCCCATCCCCTCTTTACCATTCCATTTCATCATCCAGGCAGCCCTTCATGCCTTCTCTGTACCCAGCATGGTGCCTGCATGCATATATAGCGTCTACACACTGAGGTTCACATCAGCAGTCCTAAGGAAGCCAACATGGCTGTGGGATGCTTGTGCTGACCTCAGGACGTAGTTGACCCAGATGACGTTGCGTTCGTGGGGGGCTTTGTGGTTGATGGCGACAGTGGCACAGGACTGGATCCACAGGTACCCCCCTCTCCTCTGGAGCCAACGGTAGTACCCGGTCACCACCTGGCCCTTCCTCAGCACTGGGCCACAGAGAGAGGGACGGGGTTGGGGTTGGCAGGGAGGATGGGAGACACCACAGGAACAGGGGAGGAGAGGGGAGAAAGACAAGAGAGAGAGAGACCCATCATGAGTGTCGCATTTCATGATGATGACAGCAGAGGGCGCTTATCACTACAGGAGAGAAGCAGATCTCAACAGGCTGAGGCTGTTGAGACCAGTGACCAGTGTCTTGACCAAAGTCTAGACACCTTTGTAGAACGTGTGTGTGCGTGTGTGTGAATCAATGAAATGTATATATTTCGCAAAACAAAGTGTGTATGGATAAGACTCACAATCTTCATGGCTCTGTCGGAGGTTGTCCAGGTCTTCTACATAGATGAAGTGGTAACAGGTATGGCCCACCACCTCTGCTGGGGTCAGATCCATGTACTCTGAGATCCTGTACCCAAATGAACAAAAATATGTTATGATGTGTCACTTCTCAAAACACTTACTGGCTGGGTGCTCTGAGGGGGGTGGAACAAACAAGCCTAGGTGGAACCTAGCATATGGCTGACGCGGGAAAGTGTTGATGAGCCTGTTGTTGTAGCAGGCAGCAGGGTTGTTAAACATTTTGCTAAATATATAATTCGAGATTTTCCCTTTATCTTTTTTGTGCTGCAGATTTCTACTTCTACTTCAAATAACTTACCTGTAGATTACTGTCAAAAGTGCCACAACTGGCAATTGTCAGACCATACATTTTACATTCATCTTATTTTGAAAAAATAAAATAAAATAAAAAATATTGACAGGAAGTCTTGTCCTGAGACCAGCTACCAGGGACGCGATATTTTTTTCCGGATGATGGCGAAGGCTGGAGGCACCCTCTCTGCCTGTGATTGGCCTAGCGTCAAACGTTCATCCAATCACATTCGCTTGGCTATCCTGCGTCTCTTTCTACAGTCTGTGGTCAGACAGACAGCAGTTTCGCTTGCTAGCATGCATGAAAGACGCCACTGTGTGTTTATGTGTTTGATATACATGTAGTCTGGTCTCTGGTTTATAATGCTGCCGCTACTCTTGGCAGTGCACGTATGTAGCCTACAGACAAATAAAAAAGAAAAGATAAAAGATTAATGAGAATTGATCAAGGGTTATATAAAAACAGTGTCAATGCCCATTTACTCATTCTAACACAAGAGTGACATGTATTTGAATTGAAATATGTATCAGTATGTGGTGTTTGCCCAGCCCTTCATTGGGAAATGCAGCTTTATGGAGTGGGTAGTCGACTACCTATTTTCACTGGTGAAAACTAGACTAAAAATGTTAGGGAGGGACGAATTGGGAAGAGATCCAATCAGAAGAGAAGAAGAAGTTAAACATCTGTGTCTGTATTGCACATTCAAACAATTCCAGAATAACAGATCTGGATCTCTTCCCAATTCGTCCCTCCCTAACATTTTACATCCCGAAACTGCTGTCTGTCTGACCACAGACTGTAGAAAGAGACGCAGGATAGCCAAGCGAATGTGATTGGATGAACGTTTGACGCTAGGCCAATCACAGGCAGAGAGGGTGCCTCCAGCCTTCGCCATCATCCGAAAAAAAATATCGCACCAGGGACGGCGGAACACAGGGGCAAGGGGGGGCTATAGCCCCCTCACAAATCTGCCAAGCCACAGTTAAGCCCCCTCAAGCATTTTGGTATCTTTTTGATTTTTAAATAAATAAATGTGTAAAGTTAATAACCAGCCATTTTTGATTGATTGAATTTATTTGATAATTGATAAAAAGATACGTATACAACTGCCCAGCAGGAATACATGCATACATTTCTTTTTTAATCATCGAGGTTGAGAACACAAGAGAACACCATAACACATCAGGGACCATGTTGGAAATAAGTGTTTACACTTTTACATACTATCCATTGGATCTTTTATTGTCTCTATATCCATGAGTAAAGTCAAGCAATCAATCAATCAATCAATCAATCAAAAGGCTTATTTCCATTGTGGACTTTTTCTTACCCTGATATTAACCTAACCAATCATCACTCCTCATGCCTAAACCCAACCAATCATCACTCTGCATGCCTAAACCTAACCAATCACTCCTCATGCCTAAACCTTTGCACGTGAAAGTTTTTGCCATTGCCTTGTGGTCACTTGTAATATTATAATAACTATATATATTTTTTATATTCTTTGGCCAAATTCATTTGAAAACTACATTTATTTTGAATGTGCTAATGTGCTGCATGCCATATCTGGTTTTATTTGGGGGGCAGGAGACTTCATTATAAAGTAACTCTGAAGTCACGAATGGAAAAATTACCCGACTTCTCTCTCTGTCTATGTCTTAAATAAACACTTTCCAAATGAGTTTATGGTCTGAAAAAACAATTTCAAGTCTTTTTCTTATGGGCTCCGTTTTCTAAATTATGACTAGCAGATGGCAAGTAGTAATTTAGCAAACTATCAGAAACAACGTTATCTTCATGATGTTTTAATAATGTTAGTAGACACACATAACTCTATAGATCCCCATTAAAGTGGTCAGTTTATCAAAATAACGCATATTTTAAAAACGGTTTTACTTTGTGGAGGCTTAAGAGTAGCCTAGGTAAACCCAGCCCCCACGTGACCTGCTCTCTCAGTTCCCAGTCACTAGCGTGTGACTGTAAGCAGGGTGAGCCTGAGAGCAGGTCACTGGGGGCTGGGTTCACCCAGGCTAGCTTAAGAGGGGCTAATATGCTGGGCTGGTATATTGACTGTAGGAGTCCTCGTATTGGCGTGCAGCAGACGTCACTCAACAGAAGTGGTTCCTAAATTGGTGACTAAATTCCTTCTGGACAAAGCCAGATGTAGGGCCGCCACTCGCTGAGCGTCGGCAAAAAAAAAAACAGGCAGACAGACCGAGTCCCAAACTGACATGGGAGCACTCCTTAACCTCTATTATACAAATTTAAAAATATATTTCTGCTACCAGATGTCACCACCCACACACAAACCCCCCTCACCTGTTCTCACAGTATGTGACCTGTAGGTCCATGTTGACCCGGAAGACAAACATCTGGCTCTCCATGCGGACTTCGTTGAGCGTGGAGGGCGGGAGCGTGTGGGCCAGAGCCACTAAGCCCAATGGCCGACGCACCGAGCGGGCGGGGCCTGGGACCAGGGCTGGGCGGCAGCGGATTCGTCCAGTCACGTGGATTACCTGACAAACAGATGATGACGTTACACAATGCTATATCTTATGTTACAGCAAATCTGTTTTTTTTTTTTATTATTTGTGGGGCATTTTTGCCTTTATTAGATAGGACAGGACAGTAGGCAGACAGGAAAGGTGGGGAGAGAGAGGGGATGACATGCGGCAAAGGACTTCGGGTTGGATTTGAACCCGTGCCGGCCGTGCGAAGGACTGAGCCTCTGTGGTATGCGTACTACCAGGTGAGTCACCAGGACACACTACAGCAAGGCTGTTTTTGCAGGAAAATTCATGGAGGAAGATGCAAAATATAAATAATAAATAATAAATAATAATATCTTTAATTTATATAGCGCCTTTCATAGAACCCAAGGTCGCTTTACAGGAAAGGGGGCAAGGGGGGGGGACCAAGGGAGACAGATTAATGGAGAGAGGGGCAAAACAAACAAAACAATGTGGCTAACTAACTAAACTAAACTAAACTAGCTAATGGGGAAAGGCCATGGTGAAGAGGTGGGTCTTGAGGGTTGTTTTGAAAGTGTCCAGGGTCGGGGCGTTATGGATTTCAGGAGGGAGAGAGTTCCAGAGGGTGGGGGCTGCCATGCTGAAGGATCTGTCCCCGAAAGTTTTTAGTCTGGTACGGGGGATGGACAGCAGGCAGACCCATGTCTGAGGAACGCAGGTTCCGAGATGGAGTGTGTTGGTGGAGGAGGTTGGACAAGTATTGGGGGGCGAGTGCATGAAGGGATTTGTAAGTGAGGAGGGGGAGTTTGTAAGAGATGCGGAACTTGACCGGGAGCCAGTGAAGGTGGATGAGGGTGGGGGTGATGTGCTGCCAGGGCTTGGTGTGAGTGAGAACCCTGGCAGCTGAGTTCTGCACGTACAGGAGCCTGTCCAGGGCTTTGCTGGAAACCCCGGACAGGACTCCATTACAGTAGTCCAGCCGGGAGGTGATGAATGCATGGATGAGGGTTGGAATGCAACTCACATATAGACAGTGCAGACACATACAGTAGAGCAAGTAAACTAAACATAACCATGCTATAAGGATACATTCAAAGCAAAAACTAGAGTGACCGCACCGCGGATATATGCCACACTTGCCTCCGCCAACAAGTGAGCCAAATGTGAACTAACTTCCGTCAAGGTGTCACTGAGATATGGCGTTACCGAGCTTGAAAATGGCATTCGTGAGGTCACAGTGACCTTGACCTTTGACCACCAAAATGTTATCGGTTCATCCTTGAGTGCAAGTGGATGTTTGAGGCAAATTAGACGAAATTCCATCAAGGCGTTCCCGAGATATCACGTTAACGAGCATGAAACGAGCGGTCATGATGTCACAGTAACATTGAACGTTGAACACCAAAATCTAATCAGCTCATCCTTGAGTCCAAGTGGACGTTTGAGCCAAATTGGAAGAAATTCCGTCAAGGCGTTCCTGAGATATCTCATTAAAGAGCTTGGAAATGGGGTTCGTGAGGTAGAGATGCGGGGGCTGCAGTTATAACCGCGCTGACCGCGGATAACCCGCCCGGGGCGGATCATAAAAATAAACAATTTAACACTGATTAATAGCGGATGGGTGAAATGATGTATCATTAATGAAGAACATTAATATCACTTACGTTATCTAGTCTATGAACGTATTTTAAGCTTAATTTTTCATCAGGCACATGTTAGCCACCTATGTTAGCCTATATTTACTGTCAATGGTTAGCCGCCTATTGTTAGATGGCAAGGACACCCAAGGACCCAAGGCAGAAGTAAACAAATAGCCACGCGATGGGATGCCTTATTTCTTAACTCCTTATATGGTCAATGATGTCACCAGAACGTCAAACAGGAATCTCCACTGAAGACATGTTGGAAGAGAAGATGCAACGCACTAGTATTATTTTCCCGTACAGGTCAATCCAGTCTTGATCTAAACTTAAAGCTATAGCGTTAGCCAAGTATGCTACATGGGCAAGTGCTGGACTGGATTATAACACAGCATGGACGTTTATTTGGAGTGGACTGCAGCGATCGCACCGACGGCAGCAGCATCTACCCAAATTGCTCATAGCATTATGAAATGTCGGGTGCATGGCGGGCGCGGATCTTTAGAGAGTACGAAATAATTTGCACGGATTTATGGCGTTCGGATGGCTCATGCATACACGTGGATTAGGGTGGCATAAAAGATCATCTGCGCATCTCTATCGTGAGGTCACAGTGACATTGAACTTTGAACTTTGACCACCAAAATCTAATCAGTTCATCCTTGAGTCCAAGTGGACGTTTGAGGCAAATCCGAAGAAATTCCCTCAAGGCATTCCTGAGATATCGCGTTAACGAGCTTGAAAATGGCATTCTAGAGGTCACAGTGACCTTGACCTTTGATCACCAAAATCTAATCAGTTCATCCTTGAGTCCAAGTCGACGTTTGAGGCAAATTCGATGAAATTCCATCAAGGCGTTCCTCACATATTGCGTTAACAAACATCGGACGGACGTACGACCGTACGTACGGACAACCCCAATCCATAATGCCTCTGGCCTGGCTATCGCCGGAGGAGGCATGAAAACAAAAGCTGTTGCAGTGTAGCAGCATTGGCATAGTTGGTAGTAACAGTGTTGAGGGGGATAGTAAGTATCTAGCAGTGCAGCAGCCCAGTGTACAATAAGGTCACAATCATAAATAGTTTATGATACAACCAACTTGAGATTGCAGGGAGGCATTGTGCCAAACAAAGAAATCACCTTAATCACCCTGCAGAAAACCACTAGGTTGGTACAACACAATGTTCTGTTTCAACATGGTGGTGGGCTATTTGCTCGCTCACCTTGTATCCAGAAGACTTGACATGAAGGCCTCTCTTGGTGAGAGTGGACTTCATGCGGATGAAGAAGCCTCGGTCAAGAGGCTCGTCACCAGGGTGAGAGTGGGGACTAGAGGGAGCTGCTGAGGAAGAGACAAAGAAGTCAAACAAAATACTTGTCTCAGATGCCCAATAGTTGTTATTTTCCTTTATATAATGATTTAGGAGTTAAGTTGTGCCTGACTGCAGATGTTCAAAGACTTGAATCCCTGTTTAGAAACTATGACTTTGAGACTGTCCAAAATATCTCCAAGGCATGGGAAAGAAGGGAGGAATCCTTATTTATTGTAAATTCTGAATGAGATATTGGATACGACGATACTGTTCTTCATTGTTTGTAATGTAATTTGAATTATAGATGGCCAACATGCATCCTTTTATTTTTTCTTTCTGTGGGCAGGGCACCAGTATGGTGTATGACACTATAATACAATTAAATCAAATATAATTGCAGCTGTGGTCTGAAGGGTTGAGGTCAGGTATTCAATTCTTATTTTTTTTTAGTTCAATTAATGTAAAGTAAAAATATCTGAGGGTAAATTCAAATATTTCTCTGTATACACTGGCAGCAGCATCAGTACCGGGTTCAGGGGTCCCGGCCAGGGAGGAGGTGGAGGCGGAGCTGGAGGCACTCTCGGGGGCCATGTGGCAGCCGGCCTCAGCCCGCAGGTGGGGCCGGATCCCCAGCCGCTCCGCCATCTCCACGTGGTCCGCTGGGTGGATGTAGTCAAACACACTGCTGCCTGTCAGCTCCACCTACACACAAGCACATACACAGATCACAAAAAGAGCACGCACACACACACATATGCATGCACACACACACACACACACACACACACACACACGCGCATGCACGCACGTATGCACGCACGCACGCACGTACGCACGCACGCACGCACACACACACACACAAACGTGCACACACGCACACACACACACACACACACACACACACACACACACACACACACACACACACACACACACACACACAAACACACCCAGGCTGAGAAAAATCAATATACGTTATGACAGGAAAATGAAAGCGCTGCTCTGGGTTACAACTCAACAAGGAGTGTGGAGGTTGTCAGACATTCCGGCACATACACACACCTGTGCTCCCACACACACAAACAAACAAACAAACACACACACACGCGGACGCACATGCATCTGAGTCCAGTCTCACGGGAGCAAATGACTACAGTAATACACAAATAAAACCAGGGGCTATAAAAATCAATTGTATTTGCTGATTAAAAACAGGTGAACTCAAAGTGTCTCCAAAGGTCACATTACTATTCTTCTTATTCCCCGCCCCCCCCCCCCCCCCCCTCCTCGCTCCTTCACTCAGTTACAGCCAGCCGGCGTAAAGAGCAGTGCAACAGCTCCTATACAGCTCTATATGATCCTATCATCATAATGCATCATAGTCACATCTCTAATCACTTAAAGGTAATAATAGCGCTGCTCTTGCATGGCATCCATAAAAGCGGCACAATCGGAGCGCGGCTGATTCCATCTGCAGGTGTGTATATGGGTGTGTGTGTGTGTGTGTGTGTGTGTGTGTGTGTGAGTGTGTGTGAGAGAGAGAGAGAGAGAGAGAGTGAGAGAGAGAGAGCATGCACGCTTACACACATGTATGCTGATTCTATTACATCTGGGAATTTCTGTGTGTGTGTGTGTGTGTGTGTGTGTGTGTGTGTGTGTGTCTGTGCACGTGTGTGCCAATAGCATTCCATCTGATAAAGCCGTGGCTGCAGCAGCCTCACACCCTTGTCTGTAGGACACAGCCATTTATTACCGGATTACAGCCATTTACTGCAGGCTTTATGGGAGCTTCAGCAGGCCCTCAAGGACATCACAGCCGGAGGAGGAAGAAGAAGGGAACGGGGAAGGAGGGAGCGGAGGAGGAATGAGAGCGGTGGACGATGAGTGAACAGAGGGAGGAGGAGAAGTGGAGGGATAGTCTCAAAACATCCCGTGCTTAAAACTCTTAGGGGGCACCCCCTGTTTTTGGAATTCTGCCACCTGTAATAAACATTACATCTTTAAAGCCTAGGTACCATATGCAACACTTTTTCCGACACGCTGGAAAAAGATGTGACTGCCAGACTTTAAAAAAATCTTGGGGAAATGGCTGCTACAGAGGCAGCACTGTTGCTATTATTTAGGCTTTTTAAGGTCCAACATGCAACTTTTATAAGTCTCACCATCTAAAATACTGAATACAGAGTGAAATTTGAAATAGCCTATCGAAATCTATTTTACAATGTGTCCCAAAAAGCTGTATACAAGCTTTGTGCTTGCTCGTGTATATATTTAAGTTTCACCAGGTTTGAGACTGATTAACGATGTGTACCCTCATCAGCCAGGCAGGCAAAAGGAGCCAAAATGCTACCAGAAACTTGATTATTATAATCTGTCTCTCAAGAAATAAATGGCCATAAATACTTGGTCATTTGATCATGCGTCCTTGAATGACCTTCAAGCCCCTAAAAGGCCCTGTTTATCATGGAGTTACATGGACAGCATGACAACATCTTGAATTTATAGGATATATGATTTTCCCCCACTTGCCTTCAACACGTCAACTCAATAGTGCAATTACTAGGTGCTATGTAGATTATTCTAGTGCATTCCTTAATTAATAACTGACTTCGTTATGAATGTGTAAAATACAATTTTGCATCTGAGCCTCAAGAGGCTAGGATATCTGACAAGTGAATGGACTAGAGTTGGTTTCCAAAACTTCGGCTGAGCCTTGTTTAGGGACTCCTTTATTGATTATATCAAGATATATGTATCTATCTACATTTAATCAATAGCGATTCAGTCGGAATTCTTTTCGTTTTAGACGAGGTCTAAATTGACCTCTGCTCACAACACTGGAGCGGCCATCTGAAACAGACACACTCCTTTGGCCCTGTGGTATTGGAAAACAAGACAGAGACAAACAGGTCCTCGTGGGCTTTATGAGGCTTAAGACCTATCCGAATAACATCACTCCATCACAGGCAGGAGAGAGGGATTGAAAAGAGATCAGACACAAATGAAAAGATGAGAGGGAGACAGAGCGATGGAGAGGATGAGTCAGGCTCAGACATAAAAACAGGTAGAGTATGTGGCGGAGAGGACGTGAGGAGGGACTGAGATCATTCAAATCTGTGTGTGCGTGCGTGCGTGTGTGTGTGTGTGTGTGTGTGTGTGTGTGTGTGTGTGCATGTGCATGTGGGGACGTATGCACGTGCACATCGTGCACGCGCCCCTCTCCTCTGTGTTCCTCTGTGTATGTGACTGGACTGTCTGTTTTTGTGTCTCTGCGCGTCTTTGTGAAAATATGTTTGTTGTCTGTCAGTGCATCTGTGTGAACGTGTGCGTGTGTCTGTCTGTGTGTGTGTGTGTGTGTGTGGGGGGGGGACATGCACGTGCACGTATGCCTGTGCAGAGGGGAGGGGGAGGAGGAGGGCAGCGAGCAGGGGAAGGAGAGACATGATATAAATAATAGCAGGGGGCTTTAATATGTATGAGGCATCCGGGCAGTGGTCCACAACACACTCTCTCTCAGCCCTCAGCCATCACTGACTGATGGGAGAGGAGAGGGGGGGAGCGAGGGGGAGGGGGGAGGGGAGCGGGGGGAGCGGGGGGCTGCATACTAACCATTCCCAGATCAATTCCCTCCTCCCTCAATCTACCATCCTTCCTCCCTTCTCCTTACCCCATTTATCCCTTTTCTCTCTCCAGCCAGCCCCTACACTGCCCTATTCTTACCTCCTCCTCTCTGCCCTACACTGCCCTATTCTTACCTCCTCCTCTCTGCTCCTACACTGCCCTATTCTTACCTCCTCCTCTCTGCTCTACACTGCCCTATTCTTACCTCCTCCTCTCTGCCCCTACACTGCCCTATTCTTACCTCCTCTCTGCTCCTACACTGCCCTATTCTTACCTCCTCTCTGCTCCTACACTGCCCTATTCTTACCTCCTCCTCTCTGCCCCTACACTGCCCTATTCTTACCTCCTCTCTGCCCTACACTGCCCTATTCTTACCTCCTCCTCTCTGCTCCTACACTGCCCTATTCTTACCTCCTCCTCTCTGCTCCTACACTGCCCTATTCTTACCTCCTCTCTGCTCCTACACTGCCCTATTCTTACCTCCTCCGCTCTGCTCCTACACTGCCCTATTCTTACCTACTCCTCTCTGCCCTACACTGCCCTATTCTTACCTCCTCCTCTCTGCCCTACACTGCGCTATTCTTACCTACTCCTCTCTGTCCTACACTGCCCTATTCTTACTTCCTCTCTGCCCTACACTGCCCTATTCTTACCTCCTCTCTGCCCTACACTGCCCTATTCTTACTTCCTCTCTGCCCTACACTGCCCTATTCCTACCTCCTCTCTGCTCCTACACTGCCCTATTCTTACCTCCTCTCTGCCCTACACTGCCCTATTCTTACCTCCTCTCTGCTCCTACACTGCCCTATTCCTACCTCCTCTCTGCCCTACACTGCCCTATTCTTACCTCCTCTCTGCCCTACACTGCCCTATTCTTACCTCCTCTCTGCTCCTACACTGCCCTATTCTTACCTCCTCCTCTCTGCTCCTACACTGCCCTATTCTTACCTCCTCTCTGCTCCTACACTGCCCTATTCTTACCTCCTCTCTGCTCCTACACTGCCCTATTCTTACCTCCTCTCTGCTCCTACACTGCCCTATTCTTACCTCTTCCTCTCTGCTCCTACACTGCCCTATTCTTACCTCCTCTCTGCTCCTACACTGCCCTATTCTTACCTTTTCTCTGCTCCTACACTGCCCTATTCTTACCTCCTCTCTGCTCCTACACTGCCCTATTCTTACCTCCTCCTCTCTGCTCTACACTGCCCTATTCTTACCTCCTCTCTGCCCTATTCTTACCTCCTCCTCTCTGCCCTATTCTTACCTCCTCCTCTCTGTCCTATTCTTACCTCCTCCTCTCTGCTCCTACACTGCCCTATTCTTACCTCCTCTCTGCTCTACACTGCCCTATTCTTACCTCCTCTCTGCTCCTACACTGCCCTATTCTTACCTCCTCCTCTCTGCTCCTACACTGCCCTATTCTTACCTCCTCCTCTCTGCTCCTACACTGCCCTATTCTTACCTCCACATCTCTAATCCTACACTGCCCTATTCTTACCTCCTCTCTGGCCTACACTGCCCTATTCAACCTCCTCCTCTCTGCCCTACACTGCCCTATTCAACCTCCTCCTCTCTGCCCTACACTGCCTTATTCTTACCTCCTCCTCTCTGCCCTACACCACCCGATTCTTACATCTTCCTCTCTGTCCTACACTGCCCTATTCTTACCTCCTCTCTGCTCCTACACTGCCCTATTCTTACCTCCTCCTCTCTGCTCTACACTGCCCTATTCTTACATCCTCTCTGCCCTATTCTTACCTCCTCTCTACTCCTACACTGCCCTATTCTTACCTCCTCCTCTCTGCTCCTACACTGCCCTATTCCTACCTCCTCTCTAGGGGTGGGAATCGCTGAGTAGCTCACGATACGATATGGTCACGATACTTGGCCCTCGATAACGATATTATCACGATACAGCGATTCTGCGATAATCGATATATTGGAAGACGATACATCACGATACCTGTGTAACCGAAGAGAAAAAAATACCCCTAAAAGGCAAGAAGCAGGTATTATGTATTTATTAGCAGAATTGACATGAACTCTCTCAGAGTTCACTCACTCACTCATAACATTTCCGATACCACGGAGGAAAAGTTACACATTAAGTCTTTTTATTATTATTATTAAAACAAGAAAACCTATATAACCTACCTACCTATATAATTTCTAAAAGTAGATATTAATGAGCAAACATTTAAATTCATGTAGCCCACAGTATTTATGTTTTTGTTTCAACTACAAACATAAATAAACGTCAACTTGAAACTATGTTTCAACTACCACACACAGCATAATATTTTAGCCTCTTTATTTAATTTTTTTTTTTTTTTTTAATAAACATATCGATACTTGGTGCCAGTGTATCGATAACGTATCGCAAGTGGAAATATCGCGATACCGTGAGTATCGATATTTTGTCCCACCCCTACTCCTCTCTGCCCTACACTGCCCTATTCTTACCTCCTCTCTACTCCTACACTGCCCTATTCTTACCTCCTCCTCTCTGCTCCTACACTGCCCTATTCCTACCTCCTCTCTGCCCTACACTGCCCTATTCTTACCTCCTCTCTGCCCTACACTGCCCTATTCCTACCTCCTCTCTGCTCCTACACTGCCCTATTCTTACCTCCTCCTCTCTGCTCCTACACTGCCCTATTCTTACCTCCTCCTCTCTGCTCCTACACTGCCCTATTCCTACCTCCTCCTCTCTGCTCCTACACTGCCGTATTCTTACCTCCTCTCTGCTCCTACACTGCCGTATTCTTACCTCCTCTCTGCTCCTACAGTGCCCTATTCTTACCTCCTCCTCTCTGCTCCTACACTGCCCTATTCCTACCTCCTCTCTGCTCCTACACTGCCCTATTCTTACCTCCTCTCTACTCCTACACTGCCCTATTCTTACCTCCTCCTCTCTACTCCTACACTGCCCTATTCTTACCTCCTCCTCTCTGCTCCTACACTGCCCTATTCTTACCTCCTCCTCTCTGCTCCTACACTGCCCTATTCTTACCTCCTCTCTGCTCTTACACTGCCCTATTCTTACCTCCTCTCTGCTCCTACACTGCCCTATTCTTACCTCCTCTCTGCTCCTACACTGCCCTATTCTTACCTCCTCTCTGCTCCTACACTGCCCTATTCTTACCTCCTCTCTGCTCCTACACTGCCCTATTCTTACCTCCTCTCTGCTCCTACACTGCCCTATTCTTACCTCCTCTCTGCTCCTACACTGCCCTATTCTTACCTCCTCTCTGCTCCTACACTGCCCTATTCTTACCTCCTCTCTGCTCCTACACTGCCCTATTCTTACCTCCTCTCTGCTCTACACTGCCCTATTCTTACTGTACCTCCTCCTCTCTGCCCTATTCTTACCTCCTCCTCTCTACCCTACACTGCCCTATTCTTACCTCCTCCTCCTCTCTGCCCTATTCTTACCTCCTCCTCTCTACCCTACACTGCCCTATTCTTACCTCCTCCTCCTCTCTGCCCTATTCTTACCTCCTCCTCTCTACCCTACACTGCCCTATTCTTACCTCCTCCTCTCTTCCATTTCTCCATCCTTCCATCTCTCCTCTTGTCTGACGCTTCATCTTCTCCAGCCCTTTTGTCCCCTACGTCACTTTTATCCCCCCCCCCCCCCTCCCCCGCCTGCTGTGTGTGGTTCCATGGGTTTACCTCCAGCGCTTCCGGCCTGCCGACCCGCCGGTGAGGAGAAAATTATACCCAAGGGCCCCGGGGGGAGAGCGGGCGAGCGGCAGGCTGTGCCCTTGTCCAAGGTGCCTGACCCGGGCTATAAGCCGGCTAAGCAACCCCCCCTGTCTGGGGAGAGGGCCCAGGGTGTATGCTGGGGCAGCGGGGTCACACGGGGGGGGTAGAGGGGGTTGTGGGGGACAGGAGACAGCGGGGCAGGAGGCGGTCCAGAGGGGGCGACATGCCCTCCAAAACAAACCACCGGTTA
>NC_139642.1:50642482-50644982 GCF_964638095.1 Poromitra crassiceps | reverse complement strand
TTCCCCAGCCCCGCCCCCCTCCTTGACCCCCACACCCCCTCCCACCACCCACATCCCCTTAGCCACTCTCTCTAGCCACCCCTCGAGCCCAGAACCTCTACGTCCTTCCTATCCCTAGCTATGGGTTAGGGTTAGGGTTAGGGTTAGGGGTTAGGGTTAGGGTTAGGGACATTCCCCCAACCCACCCCTCGAGTGCAGACTCTCTATGACCTTCGTATCCCTAGCTACAGCCCCTTTTCCCTAGCCCCGCCCCTTACCCTCACCACACCCCTTCCCACCACCCACACCTCCTAGCCACTCACCCTACACACCCCTCGAATCCCGACTCTCTATGACCTTGCTATCCGTAGCTAGCGCCCATTTTCCCTAGCTCCGCCCTTTCCCTCAACACCCCCCCCTCTCTCACCACCCACACCCGCAACCGACTCCCCCTACCCACCCTTCAAATTCCGACTCTCTGCGACCTTCCTATCCCTAGCTATGGTCCATTTTACCTAGCCCCGCCCCCTTGATGGAACAGAAGGACATGCAGCCACAGTGACCTTTGTCCACCAAAATCTAATCAGTTCATCCCCGAGTCCAAGTAGACATTTGAGCCAAATTTGAAGTAATTCCGTCAAGGCGTTCCTGAGATATCGCATTCGCAAGCGTGAAAATGGCTTTCCTGGAGTCACAGTGACCTTGACCTTTGACCTTTGATCACCAAAATCTAATCAGCTCATCCTTGAGTCCACGTGGACATTTGAGCCAAATTTGAAGCAATTCCATCAAGGCGTTCCTGAGATATTGCGTTAATGAGAATCGGACGGACAGATGGACGGACAACCCGAATGCCCCCCAGCCACGGCTATCACCGGGCAGAGGCATAGTAATACGTTGCATATCACTTGTAGGCTATATAAACATCATAGAGTGTGCTATTGAAATAGCGCAGTGGCCCAGCGCGTTCCATGTCTACATTTCAACCCTAAGTCACATTAACTTTGTTGTTATTTAAGACTAACGCAAACTAATAGTCCTAACCCTAACCAAGTACTTTTACTTGTCTCAACATAACTAAAGTTGCTAAAGTTGTTTTATTGGCATTTAATGTTGCAAAGGCAGCAAGGCTTTCAGATTAACTGCTGCTGTTTTGTTTCAAAGTAAGGCTGAGATTGTGACGTTGAGATTGTACATACATGTAAAATGCCAACGTTTTATTCTGGCAACTGGGCTGCCTCATCTATAATCTAGAGTTTTACCTTCTTCACACTTCCTCCCAGTCTTTGTCTCTACTTCCTGCAGCCCTCCTCCCCCAGAATCGCCTTCAGCCTCCATTCATCTGTCAGAGCGATGTGAGGCATTCTTTGGCAGCCAATGATATCGTCCAAGCATCTGAGTCTTATGTTGATGTGTGTGTGTGTGTGTGTGTGTGTGTGTGTGTGTGTGTGTGTGTGTGTGTGTGTGGGTGTGTGTGTGTGTGTGTGTGTGTGTGTCCACGCGCGTGCGTGCGTGTGTGTCCACGCGGGTGCGTGTGTGTGTGTGTGTGTGTGTGGGTGTGGGTGTGTCTGTGTGTGTGTGTGTGTGTGTGTGTGTGTGTGTGTGTGTGTGTGTCCGCGCGCGTGCGTGCGTGTGTGTCCGTGCGGGTGCGTGTGTGTGTGTGTGTGTGGGTGTCCGTGCGGGTGCGTGTGTGTGTGTGGGTGTGGGTGTGCGTATGCGTATGTGTTTGTTAGGAGGTGCTTGTTTGGGACTACAGCAGGTTTGAGAGACCAAAAGAGGAAGACTGGCACTACTCTGACTCAATGGAAGTAGGCTGTGGGTATAAGTGCTATCTGTGGTCCAACTATTTCCCCTCCCCTTCCGCCATCTGCGTGTTGCTGTTTACAAAGTACCCGTCGCTATAGCAACAATAGAATACCGCAGGAATGAGTCCAGGCTGGATGTTAGCACTTACATGTAAAATCAATGGGATTGTGTATGGGGATTTTGGTTGAATGCATGAATTAAGGTTAACAAAAGTTTATGAAAGAGCAAAGTTTGTGTTCAGCAAGATCATCTTCACAAATGAACACCACTTTTATGATTTTCGAAGCATGAATGCATTTTTTTATTTTCAGAAAACGCCAAAAATGCGACAGAGCTACCCCCCTTGTATGTAACAATTGTAGTGGGCCAATTATTGCCCCTGCTGGCCCGGTGGTTGCACCACACCCTCTGCCGATCTGGGGAGAGCTGTAGACTAGCACATGCTTCCTCCGATACAAGCCGCCTCTTTTCACCTGACAGCGAGGGAGGATCACACTACTCCCCCAGTTCCCCTCCCCCCCCAAACAGGTGCCCCGACCAACCAGAGGAGGCACTAGTGCAGCGACCAGGACTCGTACCCCACCGTCTTCCCACCCGCAGACACAACCAAATGTGTCTGTAGGAACGTCTGTCCAAGTCGGAAGGACCACTGCCGGGAATTGAACCATGCAGGGTCTCCGCGGTAGTATGTTTTGCTTTTACCTCTGCACTACCC
>NC_139642.1:50612482-50637482 GCF_964638095.1 Poromitra crassiceps | reverse complement strand
GAAGCAAAAATACTCAATTTGGAGTCTGGCGCCGCAGGTCTCCATAACTGGGATAAGCCCTCCCCTGCTCTACTCTGCTCTCCCATTTGAGCGACTGTTTCGGTGGCAGCCGGATGTACGCTCCCGGCTTATTACAAGCTCTGTCATTGGCTCCGACCATGTCAATCAGAGCGGCTTCCGCTCCCTCCTCCCTGTGTGTCGCTGTAAATAGTGCCCTGCCGCCTCGCCTAGCAAGCTAACGGCAGAAACCTACACGCTAGCTCGTTGCTACACGGTGAAAACGGCAAATTGGATTGTTGGAAACTATTTTCCAAGGTCACTGCCGCTAAGCGCCGCCCATCGCAATCTCACTATGGAGACCTGCGGCGCCAGACTCCTTGGACGGAAGGGAGAGGAGGCTGGCCAGCAAGACTAAGCCAGAGGTAACACGGGGGCGCGAACCTTCGACCCTCGTGTTGGTAGGGATGGAATCTACTGCTGCACTACCCGGATGCCCTATCCTTAAATATTATAATCTCATGTTTAAACTTCTGGAATATTTGTATCATCATCATCATCATCATCCATAAAATAGCCAAAGTGCCGTCTGTGTGATTTTGGTCACAATTTTGATCCCACCTTGTGAGATTTGTGATGATTTTCAATGATGTCACTGCACTGACATGATGTCACAATGTCTATGACATCTTCAGTGATGGTCACTTGAGTAATTGTGATGTCACTGATGATGTCATAATGTCATAGACATTGTGACATCATCAGTGACATCACAATTTCTCTCACTACTGATCACTCACTGACGTCATCAGTGATGCGCACTGAGTGATGTCACACAAGCACTCCATGATGTGATCAGTGCTGGTCACTCAAGCAATTGTGGTGTCATCAGTGAGTGATGTCATCAGTGATGCGAAGTTGAGCAAATGTGTGCTGCTTATGCCAATAGGGCAGTCGAGGCCACACAGCAGCTGAGCTGCCACACAGCTCGCCCGCCCTGCCCTCGCGCTTGGGCGCGAGATTTCTAGTCTTGTATCATTCTAGATACATTTAGTGGATTCAAATAGAGCATTTAAAATAAGGTGACCAGATTTCTCAAATGAAAATCGGGGACATTTCCAGTCCGGCAATCAATATATCATTAAAATATCCAATGTTATTACCTATGAAATAGAAAAGGGGGATGATTCCGGTTTCATTTATTAATAAATTAATACGAAGAGGCCCCTGGTGCCCCTCACCCCCCCCCCCCCCCCCCCCCCACACACACACACACACACACACACACACACACACACACACACACTCACACACCTACACACCTACACACACACACACACACACACACACCCACACACACACACACACACACACACACACACACACACACACACACACACACACACACACACACACACACACACACAATTCACTGTGCCCCTTTACAAAATGTCAAAGTGTTCTCCAGCAGCATGAGGCCTGGCTGTCCGAACCTACAGTGCCGAATGTTTTATGAAAAGCCTCCGATCTCAAAAAGTATTTTCAGTGTTACAGTCCTAAGTGCTTTTTCATTGTTCAAGATTTCCTGGGCCAGCAGGAAGCAGCATGTGCACTTGTTAGATGATCAACGGGCTACATAGACATGTGATGCTGTGATATGCTTTTAACCTGCCCGTAAGCCTCCCGCAACCTTCCTGCTTGAGTGGTTGGCCAGTGACGTCTGTAAAGGGTAGACTCAGGGTACTCATAGAATCCATTCTCATTCAGATATCTTGAGGTGAGAGCGGTCAGGGGTCCCCTTTGAAATGGACCATGCTGGTTTTTCAAAATTCATTATTTAGTCCCCTTCCCGACAAGGTAGCATGGCATTGTTGGTCCCAATGGGTGCTGTAGATCTTACAGTTCCATAGCCTATAAGTATCTTCACTCTAGACTTAAGAATGAGCCCGCTAGAGCTAGAGTCATATTGACCGCAGACGCCAGTAGAAAATCGGGGACATTTTCGGGGACAGCTCCAGCCGGGGACAGGTCACCAAAAACGGGGACTGTCCCTGAAAATCGGGGACGTCTGGTCACTTTAAAACATGTGCATGTAGCCTACAGTATTTGTATAAACCTGCGAGTACACGTGATATCTGTGATCGCTACTTTCCTTCACACTCCCCATTTCATTAGCTTCCCCAGGCTAGCTGCTTTCATTAGCTTCCCCAGGCTAGCTGCTTTCATTAGCTTCCCCAGGCTAGCTGCTTTCATTAGCTTCCCCAGGCTAGCTGTGTGGTGTCATTTCATTGTGGGAATAGGGGACAGAAAGGGACGGGGGAGCGATCGGACACGTTAATTATAGTCTGACTGACTCACAGGTCAATTCTCAGGGTCTCCCCCCAGCGCTCCACAAGAAGAACAGATAGAAATTTCATTTGAATGATTTTCATTATACCTCTGTCCAATACATAATTTAGTCCCCCGTTAAGTCCATGAGCACTGGGACCATGCACACACGCACACACACACACACACACACACACACACACACACACACACACACACACACACACACACACACACACACACACACACACACACACACACACACACACACACACACACACACACACCATCTTCCTTTCCTCCCCCTCAGTGTCAACCTTTTTAACCAGGTTAGGATGTTACCATGGGAACCAAATAGATAACAGACGCAGTGGCCTCTCTCTCTCTCTCTCTCTCCCCCCCCGTCTCTGCCTCTCTCTCTCTCTCTCTCTCTCACCCCCCCCCCCCTCTGTCTCTCTGCCTCTCTCTCTCATGCTCCTTCTCTCTTCTTATCCTTCATTGTCTCAAGTTTGGCTCTGTTGCAGGAGTTGCAGCCTGATCACCTGCCAACTTGTTTACTACCATCCAAATGTGACGCTTTTGCTGTTCGACAGACACCGAGAGAGAGAGAGAGAGAGAGAGAGAGAGTGACCCTAATCGCGACGTCCTTCTCTGGCACAATTATCTCCTCACTCTGACATCCATCCCTCCCTCCCTCCCTCCCTCCCTCTATCTCTCCATCTCTCTGTCTCTCCTCTGTCGCTCCCTCGCTCCTTTTGCGGTCGAACATAATTTGAGTGCAATTAACTTCCCTTAAAAGCCCCGGCTTGCTTTAAAGGCTGTGAATTAGAGGGGAGGCAGACTGCTGGTGGAGAACGTGGAAAGGGGGGAGACAGAAGAGAGAGAGAGGTGAGGGAGACAGAGAGGCAATGAAAGAACGACGGAGGAGGAGAGCGGCGCGGAGGCGGAATGAAAGTCAATGTCACCACGCAGCGCCGGGGAGAGACGGACGGAGAGAATAACGGAGAGAGGGAGAGGAGTGTTTGACCTCACTAACACAGACAGTAAAACACTTGAGCTGGCCCTGTTGCTGGCAATGAGTTGTCATTGTATTGTACCTTGTAAAAGGACTGAGGGGTTCAACTGAGTTGCCAGACCGGACCCGGATAACGACTGACATGTTCATGATTTGCACACAGAATTTAATCCACTTGAATTTGTGACTCCATTTAAGAATTTATGAAATTTGCTGCGATGCTGCATACAGTAACAAATTAAATCAGACAATAACGGTCCACCATTGTATCTTATCTTATCTTATCTTGTCGTATAATTTAAGTAAGTGAAAATATAACTGGGATGTCAATCAATGAAATCATGACCACGGGATAAGGGGGGTAGATTCGACACAAACACACATACGGTAATGTTGAAGCACTGATAAAGAGTTCAAAGATAGAGAACAAGGAAAGAACTCAACTATCCCCCAAAGCACAATTGACCCAATATGGAAAGGTTTTGAAATATAAATTATCTCAAATAAATGGGTTTTGTCCTTGAATAGTATTGCGCTGTGCAAACAGGTACGCACACATACAGATGCACAAACACACATACAGACGCATAAACACACACACATACAGATGCACAAACACACACACACGCACACATACAGACGCACACATACAGATGCACATATAGAGAATGGGAATGAACATCTCTGGGTGCTTTTACTTTTCCTCTCTTCAGCCTTTCCTTTTCGTTTGCTCCTTCCTTCCCCTATCCCTCTTTCTCCCTCTTCCCTCTCTCTCCTCCCTCTCTCTCGCTCTTCCCTCTCTCTGTCTCTCTCCTCCCTCTCTCTCTCCTCCCTCTCTCTCGCTCTTCCCTCTCTCTCCTCCCTCTCTCTGTCTCTGTCCTCCCTCCCTCTCTCTCCTCCCTCTCTGTCTCTCTCCTCCCTCTGTCTCTCTCCTCCCTCTCTCTCTCTCCTCCCTCCCTCTCTCTCTCTCTCTCCTCCCTCTCTCTCTCTCTCTCTCTCGCTCCTCCCTCTCTCTCGCTCTCCCTTCCATCTCTCCCCTCCCTCTCTCTCCCTCTCTGTGAAGGTCATGCAATTGATTTTCCTCTGTCTATTCATTTTTCAAGACTGGCTTTGAAACGTGGGAAGCAGACAAAAGCCACACTGCCCCCTCCCCCCCTTCCCTTCCCTTCCCTTCCCTTCCCTTCTCTTCCCTTCCCTCTCCTCCATCCCTCTCCTCCTCTCCTCCATCCCTCTCCTCCATCCCTCTCCTCCTCTCCTCCATCCCTCTCCTCCTCTCCTCCGCCCTCCACCTTGGCTCCTTCTCCGCTGCCCCTCGCCTCATCCCAGACCCCCGGATAAGAGGGAGTGTGGGGGAATGCAACAGGGGGGCTGCCACAGCAATTCACCCCTTTCCTCTGGGCTTTCTCTCTCCTTACCCTCTCTCCTCTCTCCCCCCCTCCTCCTCCACCTCCTCCCTGCCTCCCCTTACCCTCTCTCCTCTCTCCCCCCCTCCTCCTCCACCTCCTCCCTGCCTCCCCTTACACTCTCTCCTCTCTCCCCCCCCCCTCCTCCACCTCCTCCCTGCCTCCCCTTACACTCTCTCCTCTCTCCCCCCCCCTCCTCCTCCACCTCCTCCCTGCCTCCCCTTACACTCTCTCCTCTCTCCCCCCCTCCTCCTCCACCTCCTCCCTGCCCCCCCTTACACTCTCTCCTCTCCCCCCCCCCTCCTCCTCCACCTCCTCCCTGCCTCCCCTTACACTCTCTCCTCTCTCCCCCCCCTCCTCCTCCACCTCCTCCCTGCCTCCCCTTACACTCTCTCCTCTCTCCCCCCCCTCCTCCTCCACCTCCTCCCTGCCTCCCCTTACACTCTCTCCTCTCTCCCCCCCTCCTCCTCCACCTCCTCCCTGCCTCCCCTTACACTCTCTCCTCTCTCCCCCCTCCTCCTCCACCTCCTCCCTGCCTCCCCTTACACTCTCTCCTCTCTCCCCCCCCTCCTCCTCCACCTCCTCCCTGCCTCCCCTTACACTCTCTCCTCTCTCCCCCCCCTCCTCCTCCACCTCCTCCCTGCCTCCCCTTACACTCTCTCCTCTCTCCCCCCTCCTCCTCCACCTCCTCCCTGCCCCCCCTTACACTCTCTCCTCTCTCCCCCCCCCTCCTCCTCCACCTCCTCCCTGCCTCCCCTTACACTCTCTCCTCTCCCCCCCCCCTCCTCCTCCACCTCCTCTCTGCCTTCCTCCTCAGCTGGATCTCTGACCACATTCCACTAGTGGAATTAAAGCCATGCATCACACTTAAAACCCTGCCAATGCATTGTGTGGTTGGACTTGTTCTAACCAATGTCCAAATTAGCGTCACATTTTGCCTCGGCCCCACACAGACTGTGTGTGACCTGCTTGTGAAATTTCCAAAACAATTAATTGAGAGATTGATGACATCAGATCCAGTCTATGAGATGAATCAGTCTAATGGCATCTTAGTACATACAGATGGCTCACTATGGAGCCAGATCCTCTGTGGGCCCTAGACAGAAGCACATTTCATATTTCTATACCAATTATCCATATTTGGGGTCAGAGGAATACAAAAATAAAATCCTCCGGCAGAGCGGGATAACTCATTCTTCATTCTTCTCGCCCATGAAGGAGCACTTCAGCCCTCTAGTTAGTTTAGTGACAGAGCCTACACCTCGCTTAAGCGAAACTATCCTCGATGATGAAGAAGCCACTTTTCATCACTCGACTTCAGCCTGAGTCACCCAGTGACAGTAACAAGCCAGTCACCGCCGTTGGAAAGCGGCCAGTGTTCTCAAGCCGGATTTCACTGACGCTATGGCTATCGCCCACACTAGCCGAAGAAAGAGAGTCCCCTCCCGGTTCCCCCGAGCCTCGCTCCTGTCTGTGTGGATTATCAAGCATCTCTGGCCGGGACCCTCTCCCCTCTGCATAAGGTGCCTCGGCTGGTTCCACGCAAGCCGAGCTTCGGAGTCCCCGGGCTCGCACGATTCAAGCATGCCTGATGCAAGCCACCGCTTGACCCACACTTCACCCGTCCGGCTCACCCATGCCGTGGTTCCCCCGGCTTCCGCCTCCTGGGGCTCCCAGGCTGAGCTGACATAATTGTGGAGGACATTTTGGAGCTGAATGATGGGCAGGACGAAGGCGGACTCCCCCTCATCTCAGACGAGGATGATGGTGACGTTTACGATCATGTCTTCGATACTGAATCCCTGGTTAACCCCAGCGCCGTATCCAATTCCACTTCCATGGTGAGCGTGGGTATCCCCCACCACAGCGGGAAGTCTGGGAATCACCTGACCAGAGGTTGCCCAGCCCTCCAGCGGTCACAGGTTTGACAGCTTACCGCCTGCTGCGGCTAGGGCAGCCAGGAAGCAAGTGATCCCGTTATTCTCTGAGGTGGTCGACATCCTCAAGACTGACTGGGAACCCCCAGACAGCAGCAAGGCTTCAATCCCCCTGGCATCGCCTCCTTGGAGAGCGAGGATGCGAGCAGTCAGGGGGTTTCTCAGCTCCGCTCAGTGGAACCGGGGGCGGCCTCCCACCTCCTCAGCCGGGCCAGCAAGGGAGCCAGGGCTGCCTCCGCCTTCATCGCCCTGAAGGTCACCGGCACCAACCTGCCGGCCAAATGCGTCTGGTTCCGGTCCGGCCTGACCCAGCGTGATTACAGGCCTAGTGTCACCGTCACCAGGGTGCTCAACGTCACTTCCTTTTACAAGATCAAGCTCTGTAAGCAGTGTGTGGAGACGATGGGTGCAGAGACGCTGCGTGAGATCCTGCTGTGCGAGGAGCTGTCCCTCCACACCCAGCGCATCACCATACAAGCCACGGGGAGAGTCATGGGCACCGCCGTCCTCCAGGAGAGAGCATGCTGGCTGGCCATGGCCACTAGCAATGAGAGAGAAAGGGATGCCCTGATCGACTTCCCCATCTCCCCGAGCGGGTTATTTGGCCCCTCCTTGTCTTCCCAGGAAGACATGGAAACGGAGCTGACAGACCAGCGCTGGACCACAGGACGCAAGTTCGGCGATGAAAGAACACCCGGCCAGCAGCCTTCAAATCTCAGCCTTCAAATGTAGTATATCTGTAACATTTCGTAACATTAAGAATCGGTCCTCGTTTATTCCTTATTTTTATTTTTTTACCTTTATACGGTGTCACTGGTAACACCGGTGTTGTCAAGAGTTTATTAACCAGTGGGGAAATGTGGACACTGTGGCATCCCTAATCTTAACCCTAAAGTTATATTCATAACCTTAAGTTTCACTGTGTCGGTCGAAACGCCTGCATGGCCATTTTCCATGACCTTCATTTAGCTAGAATGGGTTTCTATGTTTTGACAGTCTATTTCTACGTATGTAGCTAGAAGTGCTTATCATCATTGTGAAAGCAGGCGCACCTCACATCGATCTTCCTGCTGTGCTTCCAGGCCACGTGCAGGATGGTGCACCTACAGTACCTGCACCTACCTCTCAAAACATCATGTATTTTCTATCAAGGCCAAGGAAACCTGCAACACAGAGGCAACACAATACACCATCTCCAGCACGTGTTCAAGGCCACAGCTGTGTGTGAGTGTGGTCGAGTGCACCGTATGACTGAAGATGGTTGCCGATTTCAGTACGGTACATTCAAAGTGTGCAGTCTTGCATGGCTGATTTATAAAGGTGTGAGTCCCATGCTAAACATAATATGCTTTTGATTTGGATGATGTTGTCTTATTTATGGCTAAAGCTCACAATGTATGTATTATGTATGTATGTTGTATCTTATATTTTGGTCTCCTGGAAGTTATTGCAGAGAGTAAATGGCCAAATGCTTATTATGGCTTATTATACCATTATATCCAATATATCTTATTTCCCAGAAAAGTGTGGAACATACCGTGGAAACAAACAAACCAAGCCCCACACACAGTCACACTGTCACACACACATAAACATGCTATTAACATTATTATATATATTTTTTTTTTGCTCACAGTCCTCAAATTACACATATGCACTCACAGGAACACCCATAGACAAATACACATGCACACACGCGCGCGCGCGCACACACACACACACACCCACACACACACACACACACACACACACACACACACACGCACACACACCTCTAATTGTAGCTGCATCATTTCTCTCCAGTAATAGTAGCAATTAGACAAGCTGTATAATTACACTGTCCTCGTTATATAGTTAATTTCGGTAATTACAAATCGCACCAATAGTTTCCTCCCTCTTTGTGTATCTCTGTCTCTGTCTCTGTCTCTCTCTCACTCACTCACTCACTCACTCATGTATGCATGCATGCAGGCGCACGCGCACACACACACACACACACACACACACACACACACACACACACACACACACACACACACACACACACACACACACACACAGATTCTATTAGACCACAGAGTGTTTGTATGTTTATATATATATATGATGTGTGCTTGTGAATGAGCATGCACTTGTGTGCTCACACGCATGGATACCAAAAGTCATTATGGTCGCTAATAGGAGCCTGCATAATTGCAGAAGTCGTGCTGACAGCATGTTTGTGCTGTGGGTTGTCTGCTGCTGTGGGAGAGGCCTATAGGTGGGCAGATGAGAGAGACTGCTTTTGATAGAGAGAGAGAGAGAGAGAGAGAGAGAGAGAGAGAGAGCTGAATGACATGCAGTGCACAAGCCTGGATATCAGCGATGTGTGCCTGTGGGTAGCCAGCAGCCAGCCTCTCCTCCCCTCCCATAGCATTTTCTCATAGGCTGTACTGCATGAATCATCAGCGGAGAAATGATGCATCACAGACGTGTTTCATTTAAGCAGGCGTGCAGCAGGCACGCTGCTGTCGTCAAGGTTACGCTTTTATTTATGACTTTTACTTTGTTTCATTTCCTCACTGCCAATCAGTCACGGACAAAACGGTGCATTCGACTCTTGACAGATCCAGAAAACAAAAGACTAAATGATACCCACTGTTCCTACTTAGGAAGAGCTAAAAAATATCTCAAACTTACGTACATGGAGTTCAATCAACATTTAGGTTGAGGTGCATGCCTTCAGTTAGAGAGGCTTTCTTCTGATGTGTATCTCAGTGGGTTCACTTCAAACACTCACATAGACTCATCAATAACAAACAGCATTCTTATGAAGATATCTACCCACACAGCAATCTGGCCACTAGCGATGTGGTATTGAAACAAATAAAACGAGACCGAAATATAAAAAGATTTAAAAAAGGGGGCGTCCGGGTAGTGCAGCAGTAGATTCCCTGCCTACCAATACAAGGGTCGCAGGTTCAAGCCCCCTCGTTACTGTACCTCCAACTTGGTCGGGCGTCAATACAGGCACAATTGGCTGCTTCGGGTGCCTGTTCGAGGTGGGGGGAATAGCGTGATCCTCCCACGTGCTACGTCCTGCCAGTGAAACTCCTCGCTGTCAGGTGAAAATAAGTGGCTGGCGACGTACTGCACATGTATCAGAGGAAGCATGTGCTCGTTTACGGGGGTGGTGCAATGACCGGGACAGCAGAGGGAATTGGCCATGTACGATTGGGGAGAAAACGGGGGGAAATCGAAAAAACCTTAAAAAAGCTCAGTGTACACAAAATAATTATTTGTTATATCGTAATTTCTGTTTGTTATGCAGATAACACCATGTCCAACATATGTGACCTAAATGAATTGCATATTCTTGTATAAATAATTTCACAAATGTAATGCAGATCCACATTACACTGAATTGAAGGGCAACACAAAGCATGGTGTCCAGACGGTTAGCCAACAATCTCACCCTATTGCTGTTTCTCTTTCGCTTACCTTTGCAGTTGCTGTCTCCCTCCAGCAGAGGGAGCCAGGGCGGGTCCCCCTGGCTGGCAAAGGTGCGCATGTGCAGGTAGCTGATGGTCAGCCGGATGACCGAGGCCTTGTCCAGCTGGCTGGTGATTGCCCCGGGCAGAGGCAGCATCTTGGCCAGCTCGAAGAACTCAAAGTTCTCCTTCCCCCGCCGGGAACGGGCCGCATTACGAGACTTCTCTTTACGCAGGTTCTGCAGACTGGGAGGTGACATTAGGGGAAGGGGGGGAGGGGGTTGGAAATGGGGAGGATAAAAATGAAATAGATGAAAGCAGGGAGGAGAGGGGAAACAGGCAGAGTAAACCATTTTATGTGAAGCACTTTGAATTGCCTCTGTGTATGAAATGTGCTATACAAATAAACTTGACTTGACTTGACTTTAGATTGGCCCACAGAGCCACTAATATCCATAAACTACTGGCGTTTTCTTCAGTCTAAAAGTTGTTTAGTTTAGAGTAGACGATCGATTGACCCTGCAACCTACACGGCTCAGAATTCGGCTGGCGATATATTCGGCTGGATATAATTACTTTAAATTGTCTTTACATTGTGTCCAATGGAACCCAAATGATGGAATATGCCAACAGGGGAAAAACAAGAAAAAAGAAAAAAGTGTCTCTCCGATGAGACGACTTTCAGTGCTGCACTTACTGAACCAGCGTGGAGTCAGCCAGAATGTAAGTAGGTCACTCGCTTTAGGGCTTTCAAAATAAAACCCTTGTAATGTTAACAATATTAATTTTGAGTAATACTTTACAGCCACAGTTTCAGTCCATATGCAATCTTAACATCACAAATATTTTGATACAAGGTTTGCTGCTTCGTTCGTTGAAATACCCTTTTCTCCTCCAACGTGCATCAATAGGCTATTTACTTGTTTAAATGACATTATTTTGAAAGTTTTAACCGGACGTTTCCATTTGGTTTTGGCTGATGGCCTGATGCTGGGCCTGGGCAGCCGTGTGAGCAAGCTGCTCAGGGAGGAGGGAGGGGGAAGAGAGAGAGCGCTAAAAGTTTCAAAGATGATCACCCCATGCTGCTTTCCTACATTTAAAAAGTGTTACTTTTGATGTAAAAAAGAAAAAGAAAAAGAAAAAAGTATAAGATGAGAGAAGCTTGGGGTTTCTCATAATGGCCATTTACTGACCACTAGGGATGTCACAATATATCGTCCCACGATATATCGCGATATCAAAACGTGACAATATGTATCGTTGAGATGAAATCTCATATCGTGAGAAAAAGAAGCTGAACATGGTGGCACTGATCTGCATCTGATTGCATGCTCGCTCTCCTTTTCATCGCTTTGTTTGAACAGACGAGGGACGTTACAGACAAGGAGGATGAAAATGGTGAAATGACTCAAATTAGCGTGGAGGATGTCCCCTCAACTTACAAATCGATCGCAAAAAAAGGATTGTTAAAATATCGTATCGTATCGTTATCGAGAACCCAATATCGTATCATATCGTGAACTGAGTGTATCGTGACACCCCTACTGACCACCCGTTGATTGACTTGTGCTCTGGGTAAAGGACCTGTTGATTGACTTGTGCTCTGGGTAAAGGACCTGAGCATCAATAGAGAAAACTCATTTCATAAATACATATAATGGTGATAATGGCTCCTGCAATTCACGTGAAACCATCTCCATTCTGATCCATCTCCTGCAGATTGGCCTGCTGATTACAGACAAACTACCTTTTTCTATCGAGCAGAGCAGAGCCCTAAAATTGCCATTTGCTTCAAAATCCATACATGCACACATAGACACATAAACACACATTCACACGTACACACAGACACACAGACACACACACGGTATCTCTCACTTTCTATCCCCGCCTCTCTCTCTCTCTCTCTCTCTCTCCCCCCCCCCTCATCTGGTCCCGGGCTAGTGAGCTGAAGCCGTGATTGAGGGATCAATAGGAGAGGGAGGGGCAGAGTGACAGAGGGGGGCCGGGGCTCAGGTAGCCTGTCTCTCTGATTGGGTATTGACTCTCCTCAATGGGGCCTGAGTGGTGGAATTATGTTGTCACAGCCACTTCACAATTTGTGTCTGTGCTCTGCAGGAATAAAGTGTGTGTGCGTGCGTGCGTGCGTGTGTGTGTGTGTCTGTGTGTGTGTGTGTGTGTGCGTGTGTGCGTGCGTGCGTGCGTGCGCGTGCGTGTGTGTGTGTGCATGCATGTGTGTGTGACAGAGAGAATGAGAGAGAGAGAGAGAGAGAGAGAGAGGAGAAAGAAGAAACAGCATTTCTCCCCTGTGTCTGTGTCATTGATTCTCGTCCTAAAAAAGACCACCGGTGGTGTGTGAGTGAATGCATGTGTGCCTGTGTGAGCGCAAGAAAGACAAAAAAACAAATAGACAAGGAGCATGCATGTGCCTATACGCTGCACAGTGTGTGTGTGTGTGTGTGTGTGTGTGTGTGTGTGTGTGTGTGTGTGTGTGTGTGTGTGCGTGTGCGTGCATGTGTGTGCTCTTTGTCTTAATCAAGCGACACATCCGTTGTATTTCCCCCTGCTATTCTCTAAGGTATGCAAACAGGGTGTGTGTGTGTGTGTGTGTGTGTGTGTGTGTGTGTGTGTGTGTGTGTGTGTGTGTTGTGGACTCACGCAGCCAGCCTCTGTAACATCTCATTATTATACTGCCTCGACCCCAGCCACCGAGAACAATCGATACACACACATTGATTGTGCTTAGTTTTTATATCCGCCTATAAATGACTGGCCATTAATAATTCCAGCCAAATTTACTTAATCTCCCGCTAAGGGGGAGGGGCTTCACAGCTGTGACAGGGCTGGCAGCTGATCAACAGCACAGTTTATATGGAGCACTGGAGAGAATAGAGACACGCTTTGTGTTTCATTGATAGCAAGTTCTTAAATCGCTCAGTGTGTACAAGGCTGTTAACGCATGGATTTCAGCTGGCAGAGATTAATTCTGGGCATGCACGCAGGCTTATACAGTGTGCTCGGCCTGTGGATGTGTGTGTCTAGGTGGGTTTAACGTTGGGGACACACACACCCAACTTAAGACCAGGTGATTGGGCACGGCTTGTGCAATTGGGGACAAAAGCTGTGTCCCCCGTTAGTGATTTGGGGTCAGTGGTTAAGGTTAGGGTTAGGTTAGGTTAAGGTTAGGTTAAGGTTAGGTTAGGTTAGGTTAAGATTAGGGTTAGGTTTAGGCAAGTCGTGGTTATGGTTATGGTTATGGTTAGGGTAAGTCTCCAGGGAATACAGTCTATGTAAATACCCCCAAAGTTACCTAAGGGGCAGTTTACACGAGGACGGTTTCCTATGGTGACGGGGAATTATTGTATCGTTAGTGCCTCGCTTTTAGACGGCGACGGCGAATTCGTGCTTAGGAAATTACACATTTTGAAACCACCCTCCAGAGTGAAATTCTTCGTTACGCTCCCCGCTGATCGCTCCATGTACGGTAATCGCTTTGAGACGGCTCATTTCAAAAACTCTGACTTGCCTGCACACGCGACACACGCGATTACGCCATAGCCGTGCGCGAGTTGGCAACCATTTTCAAAATAAAAAGTCAGTATGAATGAAGTTTGGCAAAATTCAGAATTAAGCTACACTGCGGCCAACTTCAGTTACATGTTCATAACGTTACTGCTGCGAGGAGCCGATGGCTGTACCCGGACGGCATTTAACGTTAGTTACAAAAGCACGTCGACAGTGTTTTCTCACTGCCAGTAGCCGAACTACAGTAGGGTTTGACAGATAGCTAGTCCGACCGGTGTCAGCACAGTCAGCGCTCCCGGTCCTCGCTGCTCGTTAAAGATTTCCAATAGGCCTTATTCTGATAAACTGGTCACATATATGTTACGTTCTCACCCGACAAATATTAAAACTTTAAAACTGTTTGGGTTTTTTTTTAGCTTGAAAACAGCTTTTTGGCTAGTCTAAATGACTGCGGAAGGCGTACTCTACTTCCGTGTTTAAAACCGGAAAGACGATTACGAAATGACGTCATGCAGAAGCGTCCTTGTATGGGCAAATAATAAGGTGATCACACTGCCACCTAGCGACCTGGCATGTACATTACGGCGTTTTAAAAATTCAACAGCGCTCATGTAAACAGGGAGAAGGTGTGAAGGAAAAGGTGTGAAGGAAACGCTATTGTGTTGTTTCTTCCAGAAACTGTCCTCGTGTAAAGGGCCCCTAAGAGCTTAACTGGCTGCTGAGGATGTGTGTGTGTGTGTGTGTGTGTGTGTGTGTGTGTGTGTGTGTGTGTGTGTGTGTGTGTGTGTGTGTGTGTGTGCGTGCGTGCGTGCGTGCGTGTCTCACCATGGCAGGGTGGGGGGCTTGGCCAGTAGTCCTTGTAGGAAATCCCACTCCACACTCACACACTTGCCCTCACTGACAAACGGCATGGTCGCCATCCTTCTTCCAATCACGCGCCGACGCTGCTACTAACGAAGGCTCTGATTGGCGGAGGGCGTGATAGACTCACACCTGGGGATTTGTGAGACAGAGAAACAGAGAGGAAGTGAATAAAGAAGGGTAAGACAACAGGTTAAGATGCTGCTTCCTGGTGGCTCAGTCTGCTACTGTATTTATCATGTGCTTATCACAAATCTGAGAAAAACACTTGATAATATTGTAATGCACCAAGTGATGACCATAAAATCATGACAAGCACTTTATACATGGGAGGAGACAGCAACATATTTACAAGCTGCGACAGCGAGGCTGGTATTGTTTTCACCTTGTGAGTCTGTGTGTGTGTGTGTGTGTGTGTGTGTGTGTGTGTGTGTGTGTGTGTGTGTTCACGTGAGTACTTTGCCAGGTGTTTATATGTCTGTCTGTCTGTCTGTCTGTGGACAGATTTAGCATTTAAAACCGTGCAAGATGCAGTCGCGAAACTTTACAGGTGTGTAGATAACATCAAAATGAAGGTGAGGTTGAAAATGGGTGTGATCTGAGTAAGGGGGCCGGCCCTCCAACATGGCGGCTCTAGTGTCCTCTAGAGAGAGAGTGGCGTCAGCGGAGGACCAAAATGCGAGACTCATTAGCCAATGAACAGCCAGGAATGGGCCTCGCACTACTTTTGCATGCTAAAATAAAGCTGATAATGTACAATTTGATTCAAGGGGGAAAAAACCCTTTCAGATTACAACACAAACTGTCTATTTTGCTGCAACTCGACGGCGCTGCTTAATCCAGGACCTTACTTCCTGGAACTCTTGAGAGTAAAAAACTGGTCCATTGGAGTGAATGGAGATGTCGGCACTCTTCTATCTACACGGCTCTGAGGGGCTCTAACCAAGATGGCAGCGGCCAAAACGCCTTCAGAACGGGAGATCTCAAACCAATGGGTGACGATGTCACACTCACTGCGTCCATCTCTTTTGACAGTCTATGGTCCCACTTTTTGAACTGACAAATGTTTCTCCATCGTGATTTATTGCATACCATAATTTGTTTATCAACAAAAACCTTCCCGCCTCAAGCACGCAAAACTGCTTTTCCAATATACTGTAGAGGAAACGCTGTCCAAATCAGCTGTTTCCATGCAGCTGCTCTAATTTCATCCAATACAATTTGCATAGAAATGCTTGGATGGAAACCCGTCTTATGATTCCTTACTTCATCTATCTGAAAAAATGGCTTATGGCGGTTTGAGAAAGAAAGAAAGAAAGAAAGAAAGAAAGAAAGAAAGAAAGAAAGAAAGAAAGAAAGAAAGAAAAGAAAGAAAGAAAGAAAGAAAGAAAGAAAGAAAGAAAGAAAGAAAGGTGTATACTCGTCCACATAAAGGTCAGGGGCTGTTCCCCTGCGAAGAGACAAAACACCCAGACTCTTTTAAAGTAACAATTAAGCTGAAACTCACAGATCCGCTCATCCCTGAGAGAACACGCAGGCTATGCTAAACTGGGCTGGACTGGGACTTGAAGGCGTGCATCTCCACAGACGCAACACTTTCACAAACAGCTGCCTCCTCCTCCCCCACATCTATTATCGCCCTTCTCCTTCCGTCTCCATCGCTACTCCTCCTGGACCAAGTTGCCAATATTCCTCCCTGTTCCTCAAAGTGAGAGCCTCCCTCCTCCCACCCCTCTCCTCTGTGCTGTGGTGACATTTAAAGGGCTAGCGTGGCCCCAAGCACCCTGGTGTCATGCCCTTGGGCGAGAGATGCCCTCTCGCTCTCTTTCTGCCCCCCCCCCCTCTCTCTCTCTCTCTCTCTCTCTGTCTCTCTCTCTCTCTCTCTGGCCTGGCTGGGTCAGCACAATCAAGTCAGTAGAGCTTTGCCGGGGCAGTCGAAAATGGATTATGTCTTGAGTTTGAGCATGGCTACGCTGACCTTAGCTAAGAGGGGTCGGCGTTAGCCGGGCAGGTTTGGCAAATGCCGTTTCACAAACCTTAACGAAAACAGCCGACATCAAATGCATGCGCGAGGTCTTTTCGGGTCCGACTTCATAGACGGCCTAGTCAATGAAGGACTCGACACGGAGGAGTTTTTTTTATTTTTTAGAAGGGAGTTATTTTTTTTATTTTTTTATTTTTTAGGCAGTGGGAAAGTAGAGAAATGATTCAATCCTAGTGATGGATACATCACCCCAGAAGCAGGCGAATAACCACGTACACTGATAGAATATTTTATCCTATAGGCTTAAAGGACAATTCTCTGTTTTTTTTAGAACCTTATTTCCAGCTTTATTTATCCTTTACAACTCACCCAGAACATAACTTTTTGAAAACGATCCACTGTAAAGCTATAACATCCTGAGCAACGGCCTGGAACAGAGGAAATAGGGGCATGTGCAATGCATGCATTAACGCCCTGTAATATAGCTTATTTTCTGCCATGCAGAGGCTCATATCCTTATTATATGATACTGACATCAATGTGAGCCGCTCTATTTAGCTCTCTCAGCCAGCTGTCACATCCGGGGACTGTGTAACCAAGTCCCGCAAGACTCTCACATCAGTGAGAGTTGAGAGTTCAGCTGCAGTGGATCAAGCCACCATGACAGTAAACACTGCAGGACGGCTGAATATATTTATCTGATTTCGAGAATATGGACGATGCATTTGAATTCGGTGAATTACAAACTGAGGAGCGGGGGAACGGGAGCTTCTACCAATGTGACGGACAGGGTGAACATGCTGCAGCAAGGTAAATACAGCCTTCATTTTCTCATTGTCTCTATGATATAATAAGGATATGAGCCTCTACCAGGCAGAAAATAAGTTATATTACAGGACATTATTACACGCATTGTACATGCTCCGGCCTATCTCCTCTGTTCCAGGCCGTTGCTCGGCGTGTTATAGCTTTACAGTGGATCGTTCAAGAAGTTGTGTTCTGGGTGAGTTGTAAAGGATAAATAAAGCTGGAAAAAAGGTCCAGGTTGTAAGAAAAAAAACAGAATTCTCCTTTAAGTTTCATCTGAGTATACCTAGGAAACCTATATAGAATATTTTGTCCTAGGCTTAAGCTTCATCTGAGTATACCTAGGAAACCTATATAAGATATTTTGTCCTAGGCTTAAGCTTCATCTGAGTATACCTAGGAAACCTATATAAGATATTTTGTCCTAGGCTTAAGCTTCATCTGAGTATACCTAGGAAACCTATATAAGATATTTTGTCCTAGGCTTAAGCTTCATCTGAGTATACCTAGGAAACCTATATAAGATATTTTGTCCTGGGCTTAAGCTTCATCCGAGTATACCTAGGAAACCTATATAGGATATTTTGTCCTAGGCTTAAGCTTCATCTGAGTATAGGAAACCTATATCTATTTCCTTTAAACTTCATCTGAGTATACATAGGAAACCTATATAGGATATTTTGTCCTAGGCTTAAGCTTCATCTGAGTATACCTAGGAAACCTATATAGGATATTTTGTCCTAGGCTCAAGCTTCATCCGAGTATAGGAAACCTATATAGGATATTTTGTCCTATAGGCTTAAACTTGATCTGAGTATAGGAAACCTATATCTGTTTCCTTTAAGCTTCCAACCTGCAGCACTGACACGGCACAGAGCAGAGGGCAGGCACCTCTGTCCTTAACTCCATCTAACAACATCACCTCTGTCACCTCCTCTCTCCTGCCAGGATAAATACAGTGCAGGCCACAGGATCCTGCGTACAGTAGGATGGAGACAGACATCAGAGGGAAACACACACGGGCGCAGCTGAGTCGTTTCTCTCACATTTTCACTGTTGATGCACGTACTACACACACACACACACACACACACACACACACACACACACACATACAAATACACACACAAGCTCTTAGAGCGACCCACTGTCCCTTCCATCCCATACCTGTATGTTTATCTCTTAATTGAGCCTATCTGTCCTCATCTAATCTCTCCCTCCATCGTTGTGTCTGTGGCGTATCTCTGCATCTCTCTCTCCGTCTCGTCTCTATCTGGGCAGACACAGGGGCATAATGGACGGGGGCCTCCACACTAATTATTCAATCAGCCTCATAACCTTGTCGCAGGTTGGGCGGCGCGTTAATGCACTCACCCAAATGGACCCCGCCACTTCCACTGCTAACGCTCGTAGCGGCTAGCTAGCAGCACAACAGGCTGAATGTCAAACGTGTCATCTAGACACAGAGCGCCAACACACACACACACACACACACACACACACACCACTCAATAGAACTCACTCAACTCACTCTGTAACGGCACAGGAGGAAACAGGCTTTTGAGACCATTGAGTGAGAGTGAAAAATATACAGTGGGCCACAGATGCAGAGATCAACCTCTACCAAGCATATACAACCCAAATGCCAGAATAAAACGTTGACATTTTACATGTCTGAAAAGCAGGATTATGTACAATATCAATGTCAATTTGAAACAAAAGACCTTTCATAAATATGTTTCTTAGAGCGTGGGATTCTACGTCTACAATCTCAGTATACGGTAAATGTGAAACAAAAGTTAATTTTTGAAAACCTCAGTGCCTTTCCAACGTTAAAGGCAAATAAATGGCTATGTTTAGGGTTGGGGTTAAAACGGAAGTCGAACTCGCGCTCTCTCGCTTGAAAGAGGGGGACGCTACAGGTCCACCAATCCCAATCCCACCCTTACACTAGATTTAGGCTAAACGTATGGACTGTCACACGGAAAAGTGAGAGACGGAATCCTGACGAGAAAACCTTTGAGCTTTTATACTCTGTGCGGATTGGTGCTCACAGAAGTGACCGTTATTTTTGAAAACTCCACTTTGTCCGCCCAGCCGTGTCTGTGTAGTTAGAAAATGTGGGGTGTGCACAGCCAGGCGGGGGAGGGGCATGTCTGCTGATTTTGACGTCACTTGGCCACACAGATACTCGCGGTCCTCGTGGACACATCAGGTATAGGTTGAGGCCACGCCTCGTCATAGACAGTCCGCATGTCTGGGAACGCCCACAAAACGGCTGGCGCGCGAGTGGGGTAAAACCGCTGATATATCTCATGGGCTGACTCACCAAAAGACGGTGCTGCGGCTCTAAACTACAGGTTTGGGGGTTCTAGAGCAGAACACAAGACGTCTGCTCAGATGTACGTTTACTGCGGTGGTTAAATCCCCGATCGTGTCTGCCTGGGCTGGGCTATCAGCTAAATTCTAACTTTGCTGAATGGATAGAACGGGGTTTTTTACCCCACCCTGACCACGCCCCCAGCCAGGCTGAGCCAGCTAACCAGCGTCTATTGTGGGCGTTCCTAGAGCCTGTATGGGCGTTCCCAGACATGCCGACTGTCTCTATAATTCAAGCTTCAGGGGTCTGCGTTGTACTTCAACATGAAACCGTCATGAACGTGAATATTAACGTTAGACACGTCTTTAGACTGTATGATGGACGTTAACACTCGTATCATGTATTTTGCATCAGAAATGTTCAGATTACATTTCTGTGGATTCCAGAAACATACAATCATCATCAACCTCACTGCCTTATTCAGTCATTCACATCTTACTCAGGTGACTGGGCTGGCAAGTAGGTGTTCACAATGTGTTGCTGCAGCAATGATTCATATTGATTAGTGTGGTGAGGTGGTGTGTGTGTGTGTGTGTGTGTGTGTGTGTGTGTGTGTGTGTGTGTGTGCGTGTGTGTGTGTGTGAGAGACCTCTATCCTATATGCTCTGCTGGCATGGCGTCAGCAGCAGCAGCAGCGAGGAGGGCAGTGCGGTGAACGTTCAGAGTCGCTGTTTGCCTTGCGTTCGCTGGCTGCTCGCTTGGCTCCCGCTCTGTTTGTTTTCAGCGGGGACGTTTAATTAGGGCCTCCAGCTGTCAGAGGTTCGTTAGCGTGCCCCTCCCCTCCCCTGGCCGCCCCTCCCCCGTGGGGAGTCGGGGGCATCAGGCGAAATGAACACATTTAAGTCAAACGGCACGCAGGCAGACAATGGCCCCAGTGCCATGCCACTAGCTCCCCTAGGTGGAGACACGGTTGTTTTATGCCTCATCTCCTCACCCCCTGGGGTGCAATGCAGAGCCTGGCCAGGACTATGAATGTGGAGGGAGAGGCGCTGACATGGCCCACCAGAGACAGCATGCACACTGCTATGATGCCAAGGTAAAGAGGAGGAGCAAGCGTTCAGAAGAAAAGAGGTTCAACAGATTGAGAGAGGTAAAACAGAGATTGCAGAATAGAAGAACAGAACAGAATAAAATATATATATTTTGTGAAATAGCAATACAGATGATGACGACAACAACAACAACAACGACAACGACGACGACGACGACAATGAAAAAGAGTAACACAGAAGATCGACATAGTGGACACTGGACAGGGATACAGGCAATGGTAATGCATTGAGAAGACAAGAAGTTCAACAGATTGAGAGGTAAAACAGAGATTGCACAATAGAAGAACAGAACAGAATAAAATAGAATCTCCTAGTGAGTTGATTGGTATTACTATTGACAGACACTCGGTGCAGTGGTGGCCCATCGCTGTTATCATGTGAAAACCTTCACTCAAAAATCCATCGTGGCCAAGTTCAAAACAAGGCCGTTTTTCGCACTTCCTGAAAAGCCGACATTGTGGAGGTTTTTCCCCTGACAGCAGCGCTCTATGTATGTACGGGATTGCTTCTGGTCATTTTGTCGTGTTTGTTCAAATAAAAGTTCCGTGACGAGAAGAGTTTTCTAACACCTTTCCCTCCTCCCCCACCCTTTCCAGCCCTCTCCTTTTTAATTATCTAACTCTGGCGAAGTCGATGAAACGAGGCACATAAAACAGCAATGAGAGATACTCTTGCGGGTAATATATTTTTATAAAATTGAGAACATTCAATATCAGGGAAGAAGATGTAGAAAATACGTCTGTAAATAACGTGAAGGGAATAATTGATGGAGCTAGTTTTCTATCTCGCCTTTCATGTTGTTGAGTAGTTGTAAATGAGCGTCGGAGGTGTCCAGAGAGACGCAGCTTTGGTATTCTGGTTGGAGGGCTGAAGACTGCTTATCATGCATTACAGCCCTGGTTGGACCACAGGATTTGGAAGTCAAAAGGCTTTTTAATGCACAATTTTTCAACCGCTGATCAATCGACAGCCGCTGGACATGAAGATCTCTCTCCCTCTCTCTCTCCCTCTGCCCCAATATTCCGTATTCCGGCATACTCGGCATTCTGCTTCCGTATCCGAGCAGCGGCTGCGGTTGACCTTGACGACTCCGGATCATTCCCGACCCAAGGTTCTCTGCAACTCTCAAGGGCCTCGGCGTTCCCCCTCCTCCACCCCCTCCGCCTCTCTCATCACCACCACCACCACCACCACCAACCCCCCCCACTCGCTCCTCCCCGGCCCCTGCCTGGGTCATTAATTATCTAATGGAATCAATACGCCGTTAGATTGGACCAGAGTGACCCCGCCCGCCCCCAGGTAGGGAGGAATGGGGGGAGGGGGGGGAAGGAATGTGGTGTAAAGGAATGAAGGTAATAGCCATGAGGGAGTGAAGCAGCGTGCTACAGTCATGGTGCAGACCGTCCCTAAACTGGAAGAAGACAGAATAAAGAGACCGGTGATAAATAAATGATTAGGGAGGGAGAGAGAGGGGTGGATGGAGGGAGGGAGAAAGGTTGGGGGATGGAGTGAGGATGAGGAGAGGCGGAGGGAGAGAGAGAGAGAGAGAGAGAGAGAGAGACAGAGAGAGAGGCAAATCAGAGAGAGAGAAATGATGGACAGATGAAGATGGAGATAGAAGGAAAAAAAGAGAGAAAGAGATTTGCTAATGTTCACCCATGGTAATCAATATCTCTCTCCTCTTTTATTACAGAAGGCTTTGGTGTGCGGAGGCGCGCTTTGATGTGTCCACTCCTCACGGGCGCCGCCGCACCACTCCAAATCCAATCCACGCCTTTTATAATCACCATCCACCTCAGCCTGTGTGTGTGTGTGTGTGTGTGTGTGTGTGTGTGTGCATGCGTGTGTGTGTGTGTGTGTGTGTGTGTGTGTGTGTGTGTGTGTGTGTACAGACAGGGAATACTCAACATCACCTGTGCCGTGTGAAAACCGCCATCAACACACGCTACACCATACATACTGTATATATCAGATCTTTTTTTTTCTTTCTTCCCATTCCTCTCCAATGATTTTTCTTCAAAATAAAACGCCTCGTTCATTCCAGTCATTGCACTTCGCTCAATATTGCAAGTAATGAAAAAGCCTATTTTGAGTACATTCACTAAAGGAATGCCAATGTGCTTAAAAGGGCTGAAGTATTATTATTTATATACAATGTTCCTATTTTTCAATTCATACACTGTACTGTATACTACCAGTCAAAGGTTTGGAGACATGATTTTTCTCTCTCTCCACAGTTTAGAATAATAGTAAAGCCAAAAAAAAGTGTTGAACAAATCAAAACTAGATTCTTTAAAGTAGCCACCCATGATGCAAAGGCAAAGGCTTTGGAAATAAATCAACTTTGGAAATCAACTTGACTATTTACATTGGTCTAAAAACACGCTTCATATTATAGATCATACAGATCATATAAAAAATATATATGTTCAATCAGGTATGTCCAAACTTTTGACTGCGAGTGTATTTGCAGAAAGTTGGTGGTGTAGGAAGAGCCGGGTGCAGTGAAGGTAGAGGGCAGCTCAGCAGTGGATACAGCTCTCGTCTCTATAAGGCTGAGATGGTAAATCCACTCCCGCAGGCAGAGACCACATCAGCACTGACCTCCAAATAACCACAGGCCACAGCACAGCACACAGGGTCACACACACACACACCACACGCGCACGCACACACACGCACACACACCACGCACGCACACACACATGCACACACACACACGCACACACACACATTCACACACACCATGCACGCAGTCACGCACACAAACCCGAATGTACTGAGCACACAGTATTTGGACTTGAAAGCACACGCTCATTCCACACACACACACGTGCACATACACACAACCGCACACACACACACACACACACACACACACACACACACACACGTGCACATACACACAACCGCACACAGAGAAGTCCACATGCAAATGTGAAGACATCAAATGTCAAGAGTTCGGGCCGGTGTCAAAGGCCTGATAAGAGTTGCATAAGTTGTGTAGGTGTGTTTCAGGCCTCTGGGGGCACCAGGCTACCTGTTGGCCTGTTAATGTATTCCCACACAGTCACTGCTTAAGTTGGAGCTCAATATTGCGCTTGGATATTTTCAAATATTTGGTTCATTACATACATACACTAGAGGACAAGACAGGAGGGAAAAACAGAGAGAAGAAAAGGGATATGAAAGAATGATTGTGACGCAGTATTGAACCCTGCCTATGTGTCTCAGCTCATAATACACCCACCTGAGATATTAGATTTTGAAAGCATGTGACTGAGATCTGAATGTCTATGTGGAGGTACACTATGTGTGTATATAGGTGTGTGTATATAGGGCTGTACCCAGTACTAAGTAGTATTGAAATCTCTCCAGTCAAACGACACCAGCGTTCGATCCTTTTTGTACACAGAGCTACATAACAACAACTACGTACTGTATGGTTTTGCTCGCAGCCAATCAGCGCAAAGGTTCTTCGATTTAATGAGACGTGTGATTGGCCCACTACCGCAGCAGCTACAAACCATACAGTCGGTGGTGGTGACGTCAAGCGCGGCGTATGTGATGGAGTTGGCAGTTCAGCCATGGAAACATTCAAAAGTAAAAAGTAGTATTTAAAAAATCAGTACTCTATTGGTATCAGTATCACTTTAAGCGTACAGGTACTGGTGTTGGTACTGGTATCGTAATTTTGTAAACAATACCCAGGCCTAGTATATACAATATCCACGTAAGTAACTGCATGTGTGCGTGTGTGTGCGTGCGTGCGTGCATTTGCGCGCGTGTGCATGTGTGTGTGCGTGTGTGTGCGTGCATTTGCGCGCTCGTGCATGTGTGTGTGCGTGTGCGTGCGTGCGTGCATTTGAGCGCGCGTGCATGTGTGCGTGCGCGGGGCTGGTGGATCCCTTCAGGCCAGTGTGTGAATGACAGCGGGGGTTATGTAAGGAGCCACAGCGGGGCCGGAGTGGACAGTCCGACCGGAGATCAGGTCAGCAGAGTGTGACACTAAACACATCTCCCTGACACCGCGCTGACACCCTCTGTCACAGACCCACACACTGACTGTCAACGCTGCTCTCTCACACACACACACACACACACACACACACACACACACATGCACACACACACACACACACACACACACACACACACACACACACACACAGAGCCAGAGCAAGAGAAGTGTGTGAGCGGCTGTCTGTCAATACACCAGACACCAGACACCTTTGGTGTGT
>NC_139642.1:50599982-50604982 GCF_964638095.1 Poromitra crassiceps | reverse complement strand
CTACAATTTGCTCACTTTGCCGACTAACAATTTGTAATAATTAAGAGGTCAGCCTTAATCATTTGCATAATGCTATAGTTGCCTACTATAACTCAACATAAAGGCGTTAACATGGTGAAACAGTGGATGATCTACCAGGGACACACATGTGATTTTTGTCTCATTCTCAAATTAGTTAATCTCGCCAAATTATATTATGCTTGTTGGCCAGCAAATTTGGCCAAAATAAGATGCTCTTTCATATAAACGGTTTTCACGGAATGGTCAGTCCTCCACTTTCATGTTTTTTCTTCTTTTCTGTCCATAGCAAACACTGCAACGGGAAGTGAGCTGGGGTTCAATTTAGAATGTTTTTGTCAACTTAAAACCATCTCTATATTATTGAAGCTATTGATATAATCCGGTCGTCTCTCCGAGTCTGTGCAAAAATAACGGTGTTCATACAGTAAACACACAGAGTAGAATTTAAACATTGTATACTGCACCTGCAGAAGACGACGACGCCTTCTCTCACCTTTCCCTACAGCATCTCATATGGACAGACGATAAAGCATAAAAGAGTGTTTAAAGATAATTGCCGTAGAGTAGATAATATTCCAAATCTATCAGACAATAATTCATTGAGGGCGTGTGGCCATTAAGGAGCCATTTTGCCTTTTGTTGAGTGTCTGCTCCATATTTCATTGAGATGCATATCTGCCTTTGCCAGCGTCTGCCTGCTCTGCTATTCTCTATTCAACACTGACCCATTGCTCTCTGCCATACAATCCTTCACCTTTCTCAGCTTAAAGGTAATTACCACTTTCATTTGCTGTCCTCTTTTGTGCATGCCTGAGTGTGTAGCGACTGACTGGAGTACTGTGTGTGTGTGTGTGTGTGTGTGTGTGTGTGTGTTTGTGTGTGTGTGTGTGTGTGTGCGCGCGCACACATGCATGCCTGTGTGTGTGTGCGTGTGTGTGTGTGCGCGCACGCACGTGTTGTGCAGGTGTGAATGTGAGTGTGCGTGTGTACGTGTGCGTGTGAGAGAGTGCATGTGTTAGATAAGTTTGTGCATGTATGTAGTATGTGAGTAGGAGTGTGGGTGTGTGTGTGTATGTGTGTGTGTGTGTGTGTGTGTGTGTGTGTGTGTGTGCATACAGATACAGTATGTGTATGTACTGTACATACATGTTTGCCTGTGTGTGCGTGCATATGTGAGTGTGTGTACATAAAAGTGCCTGTTTGTGTGGTTATGTGTTGGTAGACAAAAGTGTACATGAGTGTGTGTGTGTGTGTGTGTGTGTGTGTGTGTGTGTGTGTGTGTGTGTGTGTGTGCGCGTGCATTTGTGTGTACGTGTGTAAATGTGTATGTGTGTGACTGATTTAGCCTCCCATTGGCCCAATTACTCCAGAACCAAACCCCCTCTGCTTCCCTGCTTTCCCCTAAAATCCCTCACCCCATCTCACCCTGCGGTCCCAGCGGTGGACCCCCCAAACGCCCACCCCCCTCCCCTGCAACCCCACGCTGCAGCCCTCCACGGCCGGCCAGATTGCCCAGCACGCTATCCTGAAGCCCTCTCAGGACCTCCACCACCACCACTGCCCCCCTCACCCCATCTCCAGCAATCCCACTGAATCATGACCACACGTCCATTCTGCCAGAATAAAATGTAGGCATTTTACATGTCTGCAAACCACGGATGATGTTTAATGTCAACGTTTATGATCCAAAAATGCATACCAACATTTCTAGATAATCTGTGTATATCAAGACCTAGACCATAGCAGTGGTGTAAATAGCGGCAGTCTGTTTTGTTTTGTCAGATTTTTCCCCACTTTCCCCCCAATTGTAGTTTGGCCAATTTTTCCCCTGCTGCCCCGGTCGCTGCTCCACCCTCTGCCGATCTGTGGAGAGCCGTAGACTAGCACCATGCTTCCTCCAACACAATGCGCAGTTACCAGCCACTTCTTTTCACCTGACAGGGGGAGCTTCACCGGTAGGACGCAGCACGTCTCCCACATGCTACTGTACGTCCTACCGGTGAAGCTCCCCCTCTCACGCTATTCCCACCAGTTCCCTTCCACCCCAAACAGGCGCCCCGACCGACCAGAGTGCTGCTAGTGCAGCGACCAGGACACATACCCCCAATCCGGCTTCCCACCCGCAGACACAGCCAATCGTGCCTGTATGGACGCCCGACGAAGGTAACACGGGGGTGCGAACCTGCAACCCTCGTTTTTGGTAGGCAGGGAATCTACCGCTACACGACAGTCTGTTAGCACGGTGGAAAGTGGGTGTCGAGGTTGGGGCGGTGGATACATCAGATCTGCAATTAGGCCCCGCCCCCTTTTAGGGGGAAAACACAAGCCTCTCCCCGTTGACTTCAATGTAAAATAGCACTACCAATTATTTTTTTAGAAAAATAACAGAATCAATCTCGTTTATTAATGACCCCAAAATACCATGACATGACAATATATTACAACTCGTCTGGCCATAGAATGGGCAAGATACACCAGAAATATTACTTTGACCCATCTAAAATCATGTGACTCATGTCACATGTTCTTTTTTACAGCCCCATGACTCACGGAGCCCAGCGTCGTTGTACCCGGCTACTTGGCGGCTACTAGACTGACGAGTAACCATAACCTTAACCACATTGTTTTAGATGCCTAACCATAACCAAAGTTGTTTTATTTGCATAACCTTTTCAAATTAGCGTTGACATTTTCAAATTAAAGCCCCAATAAGCATTTTTTTCACCTTAATATAACAGCTTGTACAGTGACTTATGACAGAGAGAATGTCGCCTCTATTGGTCACACAGCGCCCTCCAAAGGCCTCTCCTGGGACTAAGCAATTTGTTGCCTGCGTCCCGGAGGCAGCCTGGAGGCACATACTGCGCATGCGCTGTACAGCTGAAGCGCTGTGTTCAGTAAAACAAGGAAGTAACTCGGTGGGGATTTGCTACGAAAATGACGTTTCACGTAACTATGGATTATTATTTCATCACGTGATGAGTACCCGATGTCACAACATGTACATAGAGCTTTCTCGCGCTGTGTTTTGTTGACTTTGAACGGCGATATCGATACCGATGCTATTGCACCCAGAGGGCGCCGTTTCCCCAATAGCAAAACTTGGAAAAGTTGCTGAATGGGGCTTTAATCGACAGTTTATAGGTTGGAAACGCTCCTGTAGTTGGAGGACTTGTTGAAATGTTGATATGCAAATTTTTTTGGTTTCAGAAACGTTCATATTGAAAATGCAGAAACGTAAAACGCCCAACATTTTCTTCTGGCGACTGGGCAGCTTTAACTCCTCCCCTCCTCCTATATCCTTTCGCCCCGCTCTGCCCGACCCCCCTCCCCCCCCCCCGCCCCCTCCTCCCCTCTCTCACCCCTCCATTCCTCCCTCTTTCACCCTCCTCTGCCCTCCCCGGTCCCAGGTGAGCTGACGACACAAGGAGAGCAGAAACACTCTGCGAATATTAATGGTTCGATCTGAATATTAATAAAGCATGCATCTTAATGATCTGAAGGGAAAAAAACAAAGAGCTACAGTCGAGCACTATAGTGCCAGATACACACAAAGAGGCCCGGGTGCTTATACACACAGACACACACACACACACACACACACGCACACACACACACACAGACACACACAGACACACACGCACGCATGCACACGCACACACACACACACACCGTCTTGAACTATCTGTCCTGCACAGGGTAGATTAGTTAAAACAGGGCCTTATCCTCCAACCTGCTGTTTAAATGCCGAGCGTCACGTTCAAGACAAATGTGTTGTCTTTTGCTCCTCTCTGGCTTAAATGAAGACGCCTCTACTTTCCCACGTCCTGCTCCTCTATCTCCTCCTGTTGCTCTTCATTTTGCTTTTATCTCCTCCGCTCGTTTAGTTGAGGCAGCCTCCCTTCCTGTTCTCTCCACCTCTCACATTGCCCCGTTTCACTCCCCCCCCCCCTCATGCCCACTCCCCCCCCTCCTTCTCTCTCGCCCGTATCTCACCCACTCTTACTCTATCACTTTCTCACTAGATTACCCCATCTCTCTCTCCCTCTCCCCCTCTCTCTCTCTCTCTCTCTCTCTCTCCGTCTCACCTACTCGATATTCCAGCCTTGTTCTCCTGCAGTCTCCAGCACAACTTTCTGACCCACTTCCTCTCTCCTCCCTGGCCCCCTGATCAAAGCCTGCAGGACGGCATCGCCTTGGGCGGAGGAGAGGGAGAGAGACAGAGGGAGATGGGGGGGATGAAGGGATCCGAGCAGAGGGGAGAGAGGAAGAGAGGGATAGAGAGGGGATAGAGCGCGCACGAGAGGGGAGGAACAGAGAGATCACAAGGACGGGGGGAGAGAGAGAGAGAGAGAGAGAGAGGAGCCAGGTGCCCTCTCAAGCCCAAGGACAAAAGCTTCCTCCTGGATCATCTCTCTCACACACACAGATACACTTTGTCCTGTCAGGGCCGTCACGTCATTCCCCCGCTCATGTACATTATGTGTGACGACAGGGGGTTGACGTTAATGTGGTGTGATAATAAAAAAATATATATAATTCACTCTATTTTTCTCCTACAGCCCCGAACTAGTGACGCCCATTAAAATTCATCAGGATATTTAATAAATGACCCTTTCAGATGGCATGTTGTCCTGTCCCATGCTCCGTTTATACTGAGATGTTTCCGCTGTTTTGCATTCGGGGACTTTTTTTTTTTTGGTTAAGGCGTAGCAGGCGGGCGCGTTGCCAACGTCTCTCTCTATCAGTGTTTGTATCTCAGCAGGTGTCGGAGTCAGAGTGGAACCTCCTTCTCCGTGGAGCCGTTCTGGAGTTTTAAGAGTCCACGTACGTCTGGGTTTTCGGGACGCCGGGCGTGCGGTCCATCCCAGCGGCCGTGTCGGCCGGCCAGTCGGCGAAGGGGGGGGGGGGGGGGGGGGGTGCTGGGGAGGACGGAACACCAGCCCATTTGTACCCTGAGCGAGGTGGCGTGTACTTTA
>NC_139642.1:50594982-50597482 GCF_964638095.1 Poromitra crassiceps | reverse complement strand
GGTATGTTGTTGTTTCTAGCCGGCTGGTGTTAGCAGCATGCTAACGCTAGTTACCAAGCGTACGCCCCGGCAAGAAGAAAACGTAGCGATGATGAAGTAGGCTAATCTTAAGAAGGCTGCAGAGTTTACATATATGGATGCAGTTCCAACTTAGAATCCAACAGACTATTTTTCTAGCGGAAGCAATAAAATTATTTTTAAATCAATATTTTGTGTCAAATTATTGATTTCTTTAGTGGGTAGCCGTGTATTAAGGGTTTTGTACAGCGAGCCAGTCATTATTGCCCTCCGCTTCGCGTCGGGGTCTGTTCACCCTGTCGGGGGTTTATTTTCCAATAACCTACTCATTGATTATACCGCTTATATTGTACCATGGCCATTTGCCCACAATATAAAATAAAAGCATTCGCAGATGTTTGGTGAAAGTTTTGCACAGAAAATCTAAAAGTTATGAAGCAAGAGCTTACCGTTGTCATGACAAGGAATGATTCTAGTTCATTTTAAAACCAGGCCCCAATCAGGTGACATGATGCTACTAGCTTAAAAATACAATGAATTTCACAGCCGTAGTAGCTAAATTTGTTCATAGATTGATTGATTGATTCCCAGCAGTTATCTTAGTTACAACAAGATTGAGCTAGCAAGGCAGTTTTGCGTTTATTTGTGTGGTATTTATTAATTGGTAGTGGTATTAATTATTAACGTGGTAGCGGATGAATTCAGAACAGACTACGTGCGCATTCAACGTTTTTAATGCACCCCTGCCGGCCAATCAGAAAAGAGTCTTCACCCAGACCATGATATCATATGAAATGAACAGACACTCTTCCGGATGACCACACCCGTGAAGACACGTGATTGGCAGAAGTCTGCTGGCCGCACGCACACACGACGGACCCCATATAAGGTATGAAAATGAAAACGCCAGGGTCTTCATTATCAAAGTGTATGGCGGCGTCCATAGTCTCTAAACTTTCCATCCAGAGAGGAAGAAAGGTAAGGAAGGAAGGGAGGGAAGACAAGAGGGGAGCAGCTTGTTGAATTAGCATTCCGCCAGCAGAGAGGCTGTCTGTTTGCCTCTGGCAGCAGCCGAGAGAGGGGGACACTCTCTGCATCCTCACACAGCTCGTCTATCTCTCCCTCTGTCACCGACTATCTCTCGCCCTGTCTATCTCTGCCTGTCTCTCTCTCTCTCTCTCTCCCTCTCTCTCTCTCTCATCCTCTCTCTCTCTCTCATCCTCTCTCTCTCTCTCATCCTCTCTCTCTCTCTCTCTCTCTCTAAGTCTGTCTGTTATATTGCTCCCTCTGCTCTGCCTTTGTCTGTCTCTGTTTTTCTCCACTCTGGACCATTTTCTGTGCAGTCCTCTCTTGTATCTCCCAATCACTCTATATCAGACTCCCGACACTTTTTTCTTGAGTAACGGCTAACAGATTTGTCTATCAAAAGTGGCAGACACACGGTCAATCAATACATATTAAGGCCGGCAAACACAAACGAGCACACTGCGCACAGAGTTTCGTTGCCGCTGTCTCGCTTCGCTCACACACACACACACATACTGTATTCTTGCACAGAGCGTCGGTTATACTCTCCTCATGAAGTAATGATCTCACAGGTGTATTTTCAGTTATGATCAACTCATGAGATCAGTCCATTGATTGGTCAATGCTGTAGAATTTGAATTTTTTTGCATGGACCGACTGCAACAAAATGCTGAGCTAAAGCCGCTAAGTCACAAAGTTCACACTGTGTGGCCTAGATTAGAAAAAGTCATAGAGGTCATCAACACAGGGTCGACAGTCAAACACAACTGCCCTCCTGTTGCCGTGGTGATTTTGATCAACAAGAGGCGTGGCCATTCCATGCATAGCGATACATTACGAAACAATATGTTTCTTTTCAATACTTTACGTCATGTCATTTTTTTGCATAAACTATTTTAAACATGATTCCTTCTGAAAACGAATAGGAATTGTGATAGCAAATTAGAATCCAATCAGGAAATAAAAATAGAACCAATTCAAAGCAGAATTTGGCTCTTGTCTTGTCTTGATTATTGACTACTTTATCTTTATTGGAAGATGAGAGAAGGGCAGCAGGTGGACAAACGTACAGTAGAAATGCATCCACATTTTGTCACCAAGTCCCATCTGCAGACACAATGACCGTCCACTCCACCACATACTGCCACAACGTGACTGCAGGAAAAAGAACTTTAACAAAAAAAACATCCAATCACTATAGAACCAAATCAGCTGATCAGTCTGATGAGTACACCCCATAATACTCTGATGATTACTCTGCTTTATCAAATGTAATTGGATTATAAAGGCTTAGCTCAGTAATAGCTGTGGGTAAGTACATCATGCGCTGTTCGGGAGCTGAACTACAGCCAAACCAAGTCTGTACAACAGACTAAATGCATTCAAACAAATTAATAGTCCATTAAACAAAAGCAAAAACTCTGCCAGCTAATAGTGCCCTTAAAAGCATATTAGC